>NW_026294595.1:149610651-150005651 GCF_007827085.1 Peromyscus californicus insignis
TTGCTAAACTGTTTTCAGACCATCGTGGCCGCCATGAGCAACCTGGTGCCCCCTGTGGAGCTGGCCAATCCTGAGAACCAGTTCCGTGTGGACTACATTCTGAGCGTGATGAACGTGCCCAACTTTGACTTTCCACCTGTAAGCCTCACCCCAACTCTGGTTCCCTCCCCACCACCTGAGCATGAGCAAGGCCTGTGGGAAAACAAGGGAGAAGCTTGCACGTAGGCAGGACTGACCAGACACACATTAGCCATGTGAACGAATAAGTTCATTCCAAGCGTCCGCTCAGTACTAAGACAGATAAGACATTGGGGCTTTGTCCACAATGCATGAGCAGACTTCTGTCGCCTCTTCTGGACCTCAGTTTACTTGACTCACAAGCAAACTTCACATGCCTTAATTCCCCTCATACACATGAAGACACACTGCATGTTGCACATGGCACAAGAGTCCTAATTGTCCAGTCAGTCCAAACAAGTGTCCTAAGACACTGGGACGCTGAGCACAGATATGTGCTTTCCAATGTTCCGATCCAAACATAAATCACAAAATGGAACATTACAGGAAATAAGATGTTCCTCTTCAGGCCTCTGCCTGGGAGCCTGACCCTCTTGACAAGGGTCTCTTAGCTTCCTCAAAGCTATTTTTAGAGGGTAGAACTGCCCCATGTCAAGCATGTACATTTCAACCCTTTGTGGGGAAAAAGATTTTTCAAGCCGGAAAGAGAGACTTGTCTCCAATTAAGCTGTTACTGCCCCCTTAGACTTCTGTGGGGGTTTATGTATTTTTAATGGCTTTTGACTACCAACTTATGAGGGAAATTAGTATAGTCAGGTAATTTTTTAAAAATACCTGTTGATTTAAAAAAGAAGTCAAGTGGGAAACACAGCATGGATAATACAAGCCTCTAGCTCCCATGATGTGTGTCTCTAACAGAAGACAAAATGGCAGCCTACCCAGAATGCATCTGGTGCCATTGACACCTGATACTAGTGTTGGCTTATGCTTTTAACACAAGATAGTACATATTCTTCCTACACAAACAATTCTGGGGAAAAAAGTTTACTCAATCATTTATTTGCCCCCACCCCCACAAAAGTAACAGAAGCAGCCACCAAAGACTGTGAGTGCTCCCCAAAGATGAAATTAATTGCGCTGATTTTTAGTGTTTAGCAGGACTGCAGGTTCTTCCCATGCATTGATTCATGCAGGGCTCACACTTGAACTCACACAGTGAACTGTGGCCTGGGAGTTCCAGGGGCAGGGTTCCCATTGGTATGTGTGCAGCTGGTATGTGTGCGCGTCTTTTAACCAACAGTCTTTCCCGGGTTCTCTTTCAGGAATTCTATGAGCACGCCAAGGCTCTGTGGGAGGACGAGGGAGTTCGTGCCTGCTACGAGCGCTCCAATGAGTACCAGCTGATTGATTGTGCCCAGTAGTAAGTAGCCACTAGCACGTGCACACACACGCACACAAAACAGACACAAGTGTACAGAAACAGGGAGACTACGAACCCACCAGCACTCAGAAAGTTCTAGTCCTGATTCGTTTGTTTTATAAAGCTCTTAATTGTATTTTATAGCACACTGATAATGTTTTACATAAACAATTAATACCTGTTAGAGCAAGACAATAATTACTTGTAGTAAAGTGGTGTTCGTGGTGAGCTCAATGGTAACTCAATGGAAATGACCTCTAAGCATTTGGGGCCATACACAATATGGTCCTGTCATAAAAAAAACACACAGACATTTTTATTTGCCAGTGCCTTATGAGGCACAAAGCACCTCTGCTTTGGGGTGGAGGTGGGTGCAGTGACCCTTTCCTAGACCAGCTTTTCCACAGGGACTTCCTTGGTTACTTTCAGTGTTGCTACATATATAGGCATGTCACGGTTTAATACACAAAGTTATATGTTCTTTCAAGGAACTGAAAAACAGTCCCCATGGGCCCCAGCCCCCACTCCTCCTTCAACAAAGTTCCTGATTTTTCTCAAAAGTTTGTACTAAAAGCTGGAAGCACTAATTATAGAAACACAAAACAAATGGAAATCCTGGAATTGTTTGTGATCTGTATTCTGGATCCAATTCAGGAGTTAAGTACAGATACAAGACGAGGAGTCTCAGCCACCCCATGGTGAATTGCAGGGGGCAGTTTCTTTAATTAACAGTGATTTTAGCCAGCTTCTTTGGGGTCACACTGCTTTAAAGCTTTTTATTGTTGTCAAAAGCAGTACAGCATACTCCTGAAAACTCGACTGCGCGCACCAACTGTGCAAACTTTTAAAGAAACTTCAAGAAAAAGTTGTCTAAGATGCCTGCCCGCCCCAAATGCACAGTGGCTGCCCGTTTCTTGTCTAAAGGCCTCCGTGGGCAGGCCCTGGGCCTCGGCGTTTCTTAAGCTGCCAGGTCTCTGTTTGTTGAGCTGCAGTTGGGCTGGCCCAACTCCAGATGTCTTCTCACAAGATTTGGTGCTAAGGATCTATTTATAGAATTGTGGTTCTGTTGCCATGGCAACATGCTGGAGGCCAGGGTGGCTGGGGAGCTATTTCTGGGCCTGTGCTGTAATGTAAGATTGACTGGGCCAGTTAGTGTATCCCCTAAGCCAGACTAACTCGGAACTGGTAAAAAGGAAGGGGAAGGAGTTAAAAAAAAAAAAAGAAAAACTTAAAGGATTTCTTTAAATAGACCCTGCTCCTTTGAGATTTCTCTCTTCTAGTTTAGTATACTTTAAAACAGTTCCCAAACCACCCCCCCCTCCAAAAAAAAAAAAAAAAAAAAAAAAAACCCTCCAAGTTAACATCTACATCACTTTTCCACATTACATTATCCCAATCTTGCAAAAGGCAAAAGCTAATTTCCCTAACTGTGTTTAGAGTCAAGCAACACTCACCAGATTGTGTTTTGTTTGTTTGTTTTATTTAAACTAAAAGTTTGGTGTCTGAAATGTTCTATTTCACAGGCCCAATAGATAGGAAGGGAACTTTGTGTTTTCTTCCTTTTTAGGGTTCTGAGGGCAGGAAGGGCCCCTTGATGCCCGAAGCTTTTGTTGGCTGGCTTCTCCTTAGTCAATGAGATTCTTCCAAAGTAGATAGGGAGAGCTGGTTCTGAGTAACCAGAGCAGTCCAGTTTGCCCTGGAGCAGAGGCCTCTACGCCCTTAAACCTTGCTTAGGAAAGGGCTGAAATTTTAAAATTCCCTTGCACATCAAAATCAAGGGCCCGTCCGCCACCACCTTGCTGTCCGTTGTTTCTGTGTGTCCACCGTTTGCCTTGTGGGGGACACAGTTGACACACGTGCTGACCACCATGTCCTCTTTTCTTCCAAGCTTCCTGGACAAGATTGATGTGATCAAGCAGGCCGACTACGTGCCAAGCGACCAGGTATGTGTGTGCCTCTGGCCTCAAGACTGTGGCTCCCGGTTGCTGATCCCCTTCTCGGGCCATTAGGGTGAGGATCACTGACCCGCTCTTTATTCTAGGACCTGCTTCGCTGCCGCGTCCTGACCTCTGGAATCTTTGAGACCAAGTTCCAGGTGGACAAAGTCAACTTCCAGTAAGTGAATGAATGGTTGTCGAGTCCTAACTCTGGCTGTAGAGCGGTGGGCCCAGGGTAACCCAGTGTCCTTCCTCTTCCAGCATGTTTGATGTGGGCGGCCAGCGCGACGAACGCCGCAAGTGGATCCAGTGCTTCAATGATGTGACTGCCATCATCTTCGTGGTGGCCAGCAGCAGCTACAACATGGTCATTCGGGAGGACAACCAGACCAACCGTCTGCAGGAGGCTCTGAACCTCTTCAAGAGCATCTGGAACAACAGGTGTGTGGGGTCTCCCAGCCCGCCCCGCAGGTCTGCTGTGTGCTCTGGCCCCAGCTCTGACCCCAGCTCTCTCTCCGCAGATGGCTGCGCACCATCTCTGTGATCCTCTTCCTCAACAAGCAGGACCTGCTTGCTGAGAAAGTCCTCGCTGGGAAATCGAAGATTGAGGACTACTTTCCAGAGTTCGCTCGCTACACCACTCCTGAGGATGGTACGTGCTCCGCACTGATGTGGGCAGGTGGTTCTTGGGCAAAGGGTGTGGCTAAGAGTCCCTACCCCTCCCATGGTGAGTGGGCGGTAACGGGGACACTCATTTACCTCGTTTTCATATGCTGAGATCAAGAGTTTAGGAAATAGGCTACAATGGTTCTAAACTAATTAGAATAATTAATAATATTTGTGGCTTTTTTTGCAGCGACTCCCGAGCCCGGAGAGGACCCACGCGTGACCCGGGCCAAGTACTTCATCCGAGATGAGTTTCTGGTAAGTAGGACTTATCTACAGTCCTTCATTTCTCATGGTTATTCTCCAGTCAGTTCTGGATTTGGAGATTGAACCATCCCAGCATTCCATTTTTTATTTTACCATCAATGACTGGTCCACCGTGGTGGGGTGAGGGGTTCCTAGAGAGGGTTGCTGACTGAGCCTCTCTTCCGCCCACAGAGAATCAGCACTGCTAGTGGAGATGGGCGCCACTATTGCTACCCTCACTTTACCTGCGCCGTGGACACTGAGAACATCCGCCGTGTCTTCAACGACTGCCGTGACATCATCCAGCGCATGCATCTCCGCCAATACGAGCTGCTCTAAGAAGGGAACACCCAAATTTAATTCAGCCTTAAGCACAATTAATTAAGAGTGAAACTTAATTGAAAAGCAGTTGATCACCCACCATAGGGCATGATTAACAACGCAACCTTTCCTTTTTTTCCCCAGTGATTCTGAAAACCCCTCTTCCCTTCAGCTTGCTTAGATGTTCCAAATTTAGTAAGCTTAAGGCGGCCTACAGAGAAAAAGAAAAAGAAATAGGCCACAAAAGTTCCCTCTCACTTTCAGTAAATAAAATAAAAGCAGCAACAAACAGAAATAAAGAAATAAATGAAATACAAAATGAAACATTGTATTGTGCAGCATTAAAAAATCAATAAAAATAAAATGTGAGCAAAATATGATGTCACTCTTGACTGATTTGCGCCGAGTGGGTCCCAGGGTCTACAGGTGGGATTTGGTCTATGCACCAACTGGGTGAACCTCTAAGGTGAAGGACAGGTCCCAGGGTTATAAGTGGAGTGACACTTACTGCTGTATATTGAGGGGTGGGGCAGTGGGCCCTAATCTTTGGCCACCAAAGTCTCCACCCTTTATCTTTCCCTCAGGCAGAGATTGCTAGCTACCCTTGCTTCCCCATCTGAGGCTAACAGCCTACTCCTCTGGGAGTGGGGTGAGGTGGGGGGGTGTCTACCTGTGGGTGGGGAAGATGGGAGTTATTTGGGAAATATTTGAAAGCATTCCCACTTCATCCCACACCAAGATGAATTGGGTGCAGATTAATTACACATGTCTAAATTAAAATTTTAGTTCTTGCCATAAAGGAGGTGGGAGGGGATGGCTATAAGAAAATGAAAAAATACAAAAATATCCTGGGTGTGGGACTGAGTAAAATAAACAGGATTGACTAATAAGTAAAGAGTTCTGAGGAATCAATAAGCAAAACTATGGGGAAAGTACATGAGTATGCAATTGCTAAAGGAGATAAAAATTACAAATACAACAAGGTGTCATCACTCAATGAAAGAAGATATCATTATGATTGGGGTGAGATGAGGAGACTGGGGGGGCTAATATCAAGCCTAATTGGGTTATGACTTGGGACTGAGATCTACTCTACCCTCTTCTTTGCCCTTCAGGCTCATTCCCCAAGTTTGTGCTTTCCATATAAGGAAGAGCCCAGTGTTGAACCCAGCATTAACACATCATACCTCTGAAATGGACAAAATGAGGCATGAGTCAAGTTAATTTTATAGCCAAGACCCCCAAATATACTAGCTGTTCTATTATCCAAATTAATTAAGTCAGCCAGATTAAATTTTAGTATGGTTGACCTCAAGAATGATTGCCAAGGAGGGCAACAAAAGCAGCTCTTACCATTTCTATCTCTAGCTCTTCCCAAAGCCAGATCACATTGCCTTGACCTTGTAATTAGATTATGCAGATTTAAACCCCAAACTGTCCAAGTGACCCTATAATCCAAGTAAAGATAGAGGTTTACTATGCAAATGTCCAGGCAAGTCCACAAATTCCCATAATCCCTCAAAACTATCCAATAAATGTATAATCCAAGATGGAGGCTTGCTATGTAAATAGTCAGAAGACCTCAAGAATTCCTATAATCTTCCAACCTCTCCAATAGCCAAAATAAACATTCCACCCAAGGGCCTGCTATGCAAACAGTCTGAGCAGCCCACAAACTCCCACAATCCCTCCAAACTAGCTAATAAATACACAATCTAAGATGGAGGCTTGATATGCAAATAGCAAGACCTTTTCAAGTTCCCATAATCTTCCAAAGACACAATAAATACAATAAACAGTCCATGACTTGCTATCCAAATAGTCAAAAAGGCAGACCCACAAATTCCCATAGTCCCTCAAATTTTATATATACATAAACATGTAATCCAAGATGGAGGCTTGATGTGCAAATAGCCAGAAGACATGCCCACAAATTCCCACAGTTCTTCAAAACTGTCCAATAAATGCACAATCCAAGATGGAAGCTTGTTAAGCAAATAGCCAGAAGACACTCCTATAAATCCCATAATCCTCCATTAACCTCCCCCCAATAAAATACAATAGAAATAAAGATGGGGGTTGCTATGCAAATAGCCAAAAGACAGGCCCACAAATTCCCACCATCCCTCAAAACCACCCAATAAACGCAAAATTTAAGATAGAGGCTTAATATACAAATAGCTAGAAGACACACCCACAAATTCCCACAATCCCTCAAAGCTTTCCAATAAACATGCAACCCAAAATGGAGGCTTGCTATGCAATTAGCCAGAAGACACTCCCATAAATTTCCATTATCCTCCATTGACCCCCCCCAAATAAACATACAATAGAAATAAAGACGGGGGTTTGCTATGCAAATAGCCAAAGAGAACCCCACAAAAATCCCACAATCCATCAAAACTACCCAATAAATATACAATCTAAGATGGAGGTTTAATATGCAAATAGCTAGATGGCACACCCACAAATCCCCACAATCCCTCAAAGCTTTCCAATAAATATACCCTCCAAGATGGAGGCTTGGGATGCAAATAGATAGAAGATACACCTATAATTTCCCATAATCCCAGCAAACTACCCAATAAATGCATAATCCAAGATAGAGATTTGCTATGCAGATCTCCAGAAGACACGCCCTCCAAAATTTCCACAGTCCCTCAAAACTGTTCAATAATTGCACAATTTAAGGTGGAGGTTTGATTTGCAATCAGCTAGACACATCCACAAATTCCTACAATCCCTCAAAATTATCCAGTAAATTCACAGTCTAAGATGGAGGCTGTTATGCAAATAGCCAGAAGACACCCCCATAAATTCTCAAGGTCTTCCATTGACACCTCCCATTATCATAATATTCAATCCAGTGACTTGCTATGCAAATAGCTCAATGATAGGCCTACAAATTTCCACATCTCTCAAAATTATCCAATGAACATATAACCCAAGATGGCTGTTTGATATGCAAATAACCAAAAGATAGCTTTCTCAAGTTCCCACAATCCCTCAAAACTATCCAATAAATGCACAATCTAAGTTGGAGGCTTGGTATGCAAATAGCTTGAAGACACACCCACAAAGTCCCACAATTCCTCAAAACTATCCAATAAACATAATCCTCCAAGGTTGTGGCTTACTATACAAATAGCCAGATCGTCTACAAATTTCCATAATCCTACCAAAGTAGTCAATGAATATATAATCAAAAATGGATGCTTTCTCTACAAATACCCAGAAGACCTCCCAAATCCCATTGACCCAAAGACCTACTGCAGACCCCTAAATCAACGTAATATTCAACCCAATGACTTGCTATGTAGATAGACAAATATACCCATAAATTCTCATGATCCTTCACTGACATGTCCCATTAACTAATAAACATTCAGTCCAATGATTTGCCATGCAAATAGAAGACAAGCCCACAAATTCCCACAATCTCTCAAAACTATCCAATAAATATACAATCTAAGATGGAAGCTTATTGTGCAAATAATTGCCAGAGGTACCCCCAAGTTCCCCTAATTCTCCAAAGACTCTCAATTAACATAATAAACTTTCAATACAAAGGCTTACTGTGCAAACAGTCAGAGCAGTCCACAAATTCCCACAATCCCTCACAGCCCTCAAATTCAGAAACAAAACTCATTTTCTTATATTCACTTGAAAATACAAGACCACACAGACACCTGATGGGACAACTAAGGTTGAACCCTCAGACCCTGTCCCAAGGTGGCTTCCCATAGTCCCCTCCTCCACAGAAATTCTAGAGCCCTCTCTGGATAATACACATAGCTTAGCATGAACCAACTATGCTTCAGAATGACAATTCACATTCCCAGGCCACGGCTCAGTTATGTTAAATGATTCCCTAGAGTCCCACCTTGCTGGTCAAAGCTGGCAGAGACATCATGGTAGTTTCTAGAAGAAGGTCAGCACAATGACGCCTACTGTGTGTCAGCACTGTAAGGTCTGTGAATATTTGGCTATGGCTGCCATTTTATCAGAGAGTAATGGAGGACTAGAGAGGCCCCAGGGAAGACAGCCTTCTACTGAGGAAGAAAAATCCTGCTACTTGACCACTGCTCTACACTGCTGTCTTAGAAGATTCAGGAAGACAGGAAAAGGTCTCCTGGTGTTCTGCCACAATGCCAATTGTCAGGAGTCCAGAACATATGACTCCAAGGGGAAATCCTGTAGGGTGCCATGGGATTCCATGATCTGGTGGGAGGGTGGATCCTCTTCCCTTGGAGACTGGCCTTGGGAATGCTCTTCCCTCCCTGCAGGCTCTGTACTTTGTCTCAGGGACCCCTCTTCTCACTCAGTGGTGTTCAAGCCTTGTTTCCCCCACCTTAGGAGTCCACTTAAGACATTTTAAATTCCATTTCCCCTTTTGCCCTGGAACTAGATTTGTTAATTTGCATTTTAACAGTCTAATAAAAAATTAATAGTAATTTTCCTAATGTATAATGACTGCATCATACGTGTATTTTTGTATATATCATATACTTAGACATAACTTGGATAGGGCTATTTAAAATTCTAGAATTTTAAGAATTAAAAAAGAGTTCGGGGGTTCATTAAAATGCCATTTTTTCCAAGTGTTTAGGCTCAGTTTTAAACCTTTATTTGACTGTAAAACAACATATTTTCTGAAAGTGACAAATGGTGCCACACTTTATTCAGGTGTCTAGGCCGTGAGTTCCACATGATCTTTCAATGACCTTATGGAGACCAAAATGTAAAAGCAGATGAGAGGCCCCTCACTACGAGGGATGGAGGACCTAGAACCCAGCAAGTTCTCCTGTTCCACTCTAGTTTAAATTTGGTCACAATTATCCACAAAGAGAAGATGATGCCCACAGAGCTGTTCTAACATTAGGTCATTGGGATGCTTTGGGCCATTTTTCATTCAGTTTATACACAAAGTATAAGATCTGTGCAAGCAAGCCATTTTGCTTTTGTGGGGTTCCTGTTCAAGCAGGAACAGGAAAGAGAGAGAGGCTCTTATTTACCAAATAAACAATCAAAACATTTACAGCTTTAGGCAAAGCCCCTGAGGAGGTAAATGTCAGGGATGATGGACAATAAGAAGAAATTGGGAGAGTGGAGGAGGGCCTCTGAGGGAGGTCAATATATAACTATTTATTTCATTGTATGTGTAAGAGTGTTTGACTGTATGTATGTGTGCACTGCACTCTCTAGAACTGGAGTTGCAGTTGGTTGCAAACTACCATATGGATGCTGGGAACTGCACCTGGGTCCTCTGCAAGAGCAGCCAATGTCTCAAATCTCTGAGCACCATGCTAACCCATGGATGAGGTTTTTAAAAACAGGAGTGTGAAGGACAAGAAAGAGCTAGCCACTCCAGCTCTGGTGCTGGGTCATCATTAATATTATTGTTGTCATTAACTATTAATGAATGCAGCTGGTATTCTTCAAGTGCTTTGCTATGGACCAGGTGCTGTCAAGGGTCTTGTAAGGGCATCTCATTTTATCTTTTAGATGCCTGGGAGGATGTTAAGCTGTGACTGATGGCAGGCCCCATCCTATTATACAAACATGAGCTTAAAAGTCAAGAGAGATAAGTGTATCTACTGTGAATAATATATGTGAACAATGCTTTTTTATTGAGGGCAGTGCCAGAGAGTCACTGCAAGATGTACTGTCCTGGAGTCGCTGTCACCCAGGTTCCTGTTTTAAAAAAGACCTTTGTGTCTCCAGATAATTTTCCTCTCTTGAAATGTTCAGATTCTGTTTTCAGGGCTCGGCTATTGGCGGTATTGGTTAGGAATGTGTTCAACTGTGAACAAGAGAACTCTGCCTCAGAGTGTCTCTCTGAGCATGAATTCCAAAGGCAGGTGGCTCCTGGAGTTACCCCAGCAGCCAGCATGAGCAGGGCCGAGGCCACAGCTGTTTGTCTCTCACAGTGGAGAGCAGAAGGAGCACACAAGCCAGTTAACACTCTTTCTGTCTTTCTTAACTGCCCTTCCATTTATTCCCTTCCATGTGGAACATGTAGATGGAGATGGCCAGGTGAACTAGCTAGCTGGACACCACAATCACATGTTTGTAATGTCCTGCAGCATGCCCTTGATGGAAAGCCTAATGCCTGCAGGCGAACGAGCAAAGCCCACAGCTTCTCAACCCTCAGGGGTAATTTGCATAATTTAATACAAATAATTTAGAAGCTAAGAAGAAATAATTGTCCAGGGAAAAAGAAGGAATTGACTACCCAATTTGGTCTCCCAAATTGACCTCCACAGAGACAACAATCTAAGCAGACTCAGTTAAGTTACCCAAGTAGAGAAAAAGTCATGATTAGAGCACTCCATGACAGACAGGCTCCTGATTAGTGCTGGGGCTGGAACACAAAGGAATGTTCTGGGTGTGCATAGCCTCTGTTTATTTCTATAAATGATAGTAGCGAAGATATTCCGCTGAGAAAACTTACTGAGCTGTATGCTTATGTGTATTATATTTCAAATTTTTCTTATTCAAGCAAGATGTGGTCCCTCACACTTGTAATCCTAGCACTAAGGAAGCTGAGGCAGGAGGATTGTGAATTCCAAGCCATCCTGGGATATCAGAATGTATAGAGAGTTCCAGATTAGCCTGGCCCATGAGACTGGCCCATGAGATCTGATTTAAAAAGAAAAAGAAAGAAAGAAAGAAAGAAAGAAAGAAAGAAAGAAAGAAAGAAAGAAAGAAAGGGAGGAAGGAAGGAAGAAAGAAAGAAAGAAAGAGAGGAAGAAAGAAAGAAAGAGGAAAAAAATAAAAGAAAGAAAAGCTTTTAAAAAAAGGCACCAGGCCCATATGGTTTTACAGGAGAATTGTACTAAACCTTGAAAGATCATATAATCCCAATGCTATTTAAATTATACCAGAATCTGGTAAAAGAAAACTTCAAGTTTAGTTTTATATAGTAAATATAACTTGTCTCTGAAGCACAGTGTCCCCTAAATAAAATTACAGATTAATCTCATTTATGAATATCAATGTAAATATCTAAAAACAAAATCAAGCAGAATCCAAAGTGGTATTAAAAAATAAAACAATTGTATCCAAGTGTTATAGGAATTCAAGTTTGACCTGATATTAATAAATGCAGTAATATTTGCCAAATTTTAATGCTAATTTATATTTTATAAATCCAATAAAAATTAATATTTTCCTAAATATAATAATTATCATATATAGCATATGTAATATCCCTAGATATAATATACATATACAATATATAACATATATATGAAAATATATAAACATATATGAAATATCCTAAAGTCAACATATTAGTTAATGAAGAACCTCCAAAGGTATTTCCACTAGTGTCAGGAACAGGGAACAAGGAAGTTGTGCCTCGCACACATGCTATTAATATTATTGTAGTGAGCATATGATTTATGTTGGACAGATAAAACAAAGCAAGCAGAGGCTTGAGAACCCAGAAGAAAGAATTCAGACTATCTTTTTTCTTTTCAGATTATTTAATTAAATCATAACTCCCCTCTCCCAAATATTCCATAGAAAATAACTATTAAAATGAGAGTGTTAGGGCCGGGGAGATTGCTCATCAGTTAAGACCACTTGTTGATTTTGAAGAGGACCCGAGTTCAGTTTCCAACATACACATTAAGTGGGTCACCACTGCCATTAATCCCAGCCCCAAGAGATCCAACACCCTCTTTGGGACTCCTCAGGCACAGCACATATCTGCCAGCTGTGTGTGGCACAATTAAAAATTAATAAAAGGGCTGGAAAGATGACTGCGCTTAAGAGCACTTACTGCCCTTGCACAGGACCTGAGTCCAGTTCCTAACACCCACATCTTGTGGCTCACAACCTCCTTTAACTCCATTTCCAGAGGATCTGATGGCCTTTGGCCAAACCCCAGGAGCACCTGCAAGTATGTGGTGCCCATAAACTTATACACACACACACACACACACACACACACACACACACACACACACACACACACACACACACACACGAGGGGGGCAGTGGGGGCTAGTGTTGTGGAATGAGCTGAGCCCCTGGGAAACAGAAGGGCTGCCCATCAGTTTTTCTTGAAACTGATGGTAACTCCTCACCTGGCTCTTGCCGCTGGGTCTAGAAACCCTCCAATCTGCTCCGCTTACAGAGTTCCTCAGAAAACCCCCAAGCTGCTTCACAGTCAAGTTCAGGTCTGAAAACAACTGTGGCAGCACCCAGAAGTAAGGACCTCTGAGCCAGGCGGAAGGTACCGCTCCTCCTTCTCCAAGAGGAGAGAAGGGGGTGACAGCACAAGACATCACAACGCTCTTCCCCAGGGGCAGGCCTCGTGGGGAACGGAAAGCTGCTGCTGTAGGTTTCAGGAGCGAAGTTAGTGGTGGAGTAGTAGTCAGAGTGTGGACCCCCCACAGCGAAGGATCAGAACACGCTAGTGTTTCCTCTTCTCTCTGCTCCTCAATGCTTGCTTGGTTTACAAATCGCTAGCAAATGGGAGCCTTGCAAATTGTAGCGACTGGGCGTGGGATGAGGTGGCGTTCTGAAGTCATTCTTCAGTGATCTCATGTATCCGTGCTTAGAAAACATTGAAATGTCCTCAAGAGTCCCATTGCAGCTGGGGACGTAGCCAGTGGTCAGGGTGAAGCTGGGATTCCATGCCTAATACTGTGCAAACTGGATGTGGTGGTCGGCTCCTGGAATACCAAGACGCAAGAGGCGAGGGTGGGAGAACCAAGCCTCTGCAAGGTACTGAGTCTGAGTCCATCCTAGGCTCCATGAAAACCTGCTGGGAAAACAAGCAAACAACCAACAGCAAAAACAAAAACAAATCCCAAACTGAAGTCAAAATAAACTTTCTTTCTTTCTTTCTTCTACCTAAAAATAAAACACACAGAAACCCCCATAGCACGTTGCATTTGGTAAACCTGGAACCATTCAACATCTCTCCCGTGCTTTTGGCTTTTTCTTCCCAATAATCAAGCAGCCTTTGGTGGCAGGATCCAGGACAACATTTTTTTTTTTTTTTGATAGTTTATTTTCCCCCAGTCCTGGAGATCCATCTCAAGGCCTCACACATGCTAAGCAAGTGCTCTACCACCTCAGTGCTTCCTCACGCTTTATTTTATACTATCTATTTTTATTTGGGAACAAGATGTTTCTAAGTTGCTGGGCTGGCCTTGAACTCACTTGTAGCATGAATCTTATAAGGTCTTATTAATAAAAACAAACCTGGAGCCAGGTACTGGAGTCAATGCTGGAAGATCAGAGAAGCAGAACAAGCCACAGCCACCTCACCGCGCCAATACCTCAGCTGATCCTGTTTCCTCAGACTGGAAGCCTCTGTGTCCTCATCTCCAAATAGATCTCAGCTGAACTGTTGCTCAAAGCCTAAAAGCTTAACCAGCACTAGTTCCTGGTTTTCACACCTTATATACCTTTCTGCTTTCTGCCATCACTTCCTGGGATTAAAGGCGTGAGTCACCATGCCTGGCTGTTTCCAGTGTGGTTTTGAACTCACAGAGATCTGGATGGATCTCTGTCTCCCAAGTGATATGATTAAAGGTGTGTGTGCCACCATTTTCTGGCCTCTATGTCTATCTAGTGGCTGTTCTGTTCTCTGACTCCAGATAAGTTTATTAGATGCACAATATATTGGGGGGCACAATATATCACCACACTCACTCTATAGCCTAAACTGACTTTGATCAGCTTCAAAGTGCCACATGAAAGGGGAGCCCTTCCTGGAGGAGCTTTGGAGACTCAGCTCATTGAAATGGCCTGGGTTCCCAAAGCCTGAAGGGCACTCCATACAGCAGGGTTTGGCTAATTTTATCTTAATTTTCCATCCTCACACCCCCAATTCCAAAATGAAAATGATTTTTATCAATAATACAGCAGTGGACTGGCCACTAGCATGCCAATAATAAAGCCAGAAATTCAGGAAATAGAGGCTCCCACAGGCAAAGAGTAAAGGCTGAGGCCCTGAGCTGGCTGTCAGTGTGTGCTGCTGTGAGAGCAGACTGGAGTGTCTTTGTCATCTCTAAGAGAGTAGTCAGGATGGCTCTGTCTCTAAGGATGAGAAGCAAACACAGAGATGATAAAAATCCCCCCAAGGAGGCCGTCCCTTCGTCAGTTACTGTGAATCTAAAAACCAGCGGGCAATACAGGTTAAATTCAAAGGGACAGGACAGAACAACAAAGCATTAAGCCTTCATCCATAAAAGTGTATCTTATTGAAGAACCCATTGAGAAATTACCCCATATAGGAGTCTGTAATTTCTTCCAGCCACGACCATAAACATTGCCATTATCCTCCTATAGAGGGTCAAATATTCTTATAATAGTTTCAGCAATAAATTGAAGTTGTAATGGTAGTCATCCATTGCTGTAAGTCTTGTGTTTTTTAGTAAATAGGTATAGCAGAAGAGAAGCGCTCTGAGAGAGGTCCTGTGGTGTGCCTGGGACATCATTTAAATCACAGCAGAACCAGTTTGCACAAAGACAGTCTACATGAGAGTGTTCAGATTTTATAGTCTCATGTCTCTGTGTGGGGGAAGAAAGGCTTCATCCTGCCCCTGTGCACCTCACTTTATGGAGGAACACAGGCAACACTGGGGACCTGGTCTTGACCCCCGCAGACAGGGTCACAGCAGACTCAAAGGGAGAGTACTAAACCTGCCACCATGGCTGTCCACGTTCACAGGTCCATAGAGAGGACTTATTTGGCAGCTTGATCAGATCTTGGATCAGAGACTGGGGAGAGAGCTCAGTGAATAAAATACTCGGGGTACGAATGTGAGGACAGGGGTTTGGATCCCTCAAGCCCACATAGTGCTGAGTGTGGTGACACACATCTGTGTTTGCAGTGTGCCTGGGGCGAGATAGGAGGTAGAGATAGGAGAGTCCCTGGAAGTTCATGGGCCAGGTGGCCTGGGTACACAGTGGTAAAAACAGTGGTTAAAAAAATGTGGAAGAAGCCTGGCACTCAAGGTTGTCATGTCACCCCCACATACTTGATGTGGTATGTGTGCATCTGCACCACACCACACACACACACACACACACACACACACACACAGATGCAGGTGAGAAGTAGAATGCTGAGGGAGTGTTTGGGTCCTATGTATTAGTTACTTTTCCTGGTGGTGGGAACATTACTCTGACAAAAGTAACTTACCGGAAAAGTTTAATTTTAACTCAAGAGTACAGTCCATCATGGCGGGGAGGGCATGGCTGCAGGAGCGTGAGGCAGCTGACCCATGGCAGCCAATCAAGCAGAGGGAGGTAAGGCTGATGTTCATTCTGCTCTCTTCTCTTTCTGCAGCCCAAGGCCTGGGCTCGGGATGCTGTTACCCTACTTTAGAGCAGGGCCTTCTCACCCCGATTAACCTAATCAAGATCATCTCTATCTACATTCACACCCAGGGGCTAGCCAAGAGTCCCTCGGAGGTGTGCCTGCAGGCTTGTCTCCTTGGTGACTCTGGATCCTGTGTACTTGGTATCAATATTAACCATCGGTCTCTGCAAATATCTGGGCCTCTTCCGGCCCAAGGGCCCTTTACTACCTCACTCCTCAAGTCTCTCTGCCGTAAGAAGCAGGCCATGAGTCTTCTGAGGGCCAAGGCAAAAAGGAGGGAGGGCTAGGGAGAGAGAGTAGCAATCTGGTGCCACATTACAGTTGACAGCAAGAAGGATGGTGTAGCAGTAATGATTCACGAAAGGATCTCGGATATTTTCATCAGGGAGGCATGATCAATGTCTGAGGACAAAGATGCACAGCCGGATTTAAACACTGAGGGAAGGAAGCCGAGATTGGAAACATCACCCACACCAAAAATGTGCATTATTTTTATGTTTTGTTACAATTAATTGGAATTAAATTAATTAGAAGTAAAGATGATATAATAAAAGAAATACCAAGCTGTCAGTTAGATGATGACTACGTCAGTGGCTCTGGGGACAGGTGGAGTGGGGGAGGCTGAGGGAACAGAGGGACCCCTGTGAAGCTGAGAAAGATGCCATGATGTACAGTGTGACAGAAAGCGAGCTTGGTTGCTCAGGAGGTAAGGGTGCTTGCTTCCAAGTCTGCTAACGTGAGCTCAATTCCCAGAGCCCATGCAGCAGAATGGAGAACAGACTTCTCCACGTTGTCCTCTGACCTTTATACACAGCCTGTGGCCCCTCCTCCACAAACAAACACAAAGTAGGTAAAGATAGAACTTCAGTTTAAAAGGAAAGAAAGAAGGGAAAACAGAAGCAGAGGCAGTGAGATCCTGAAGAGGACTGGAGAGCTGATATCAGATCTGTTGGGATGTAAGAAAAGATGGGCATTGACGGATGTTGGGTGGTTTGGATGTTGGCTCATTGGGTTGGCCTCTTGTGACACACTAAACTATGTGTGGCCTATGACATTCTTCGTCTAGTGTGTCCCAGAGACGCCAAAATGTTTGACCTGGGGCAATGGGAGAGAAGTTCATGCCTGTTCACAGAGGGAGTCACAACCAGCCCAGCTGGCCTGCTCCAGGGTGTCAAGGACCCAGAATGCCTTGCATTTTTTAATATGTAGGATGTTGCCTTTATCTTCATGGCCAGTGTAGCTTAAAATTTTGCTGTTTTGTTTTTGGTGCTTTTCATTAGCTGTCTTTTTAAAAATTTATTTATTTTTATTTTATGTGCACTGGTGTTTTGCCTGTATGTATGTCTGTGTGGAGGTGTCAGATCTTGGAGTTAGAGACAGTTGTGAGCTGCCATGTGGGTGTTGGGAACTGAACCCCAGTCCTCTGGAAGACTCTCATGGAGCCCAGACTGGTCTTGACTCACTACGTAGCCAAGGACAACCTTGAACCTCTGACCCTTGTCTCCATTTCCCCAAGGCTGGAACTCTGGGTGTGTTCTGCCACACCTTTCCGAGTTCTAGGCTGATAACATTTTGAAGCCCCTCTTCCGTTTCTTCCTGCCCTGGTGTTTCCTTCTCTTTTCTGCTCACTCTAGGTTGCCTGTATTCTCCCACACTCCTTCCGGTGCTGTGGTGGCCCCGGCATTCCAGGTCTTTCTCCTTTGCTGTCAGAGCCATTACCCCTGCGAACTCTGTAAGCACACAGTGGCTACACCTGTGCATCTAGTGCCCTGTGCTCCCACTTCTATCAGTCTCGAGATAATTGGTCATTATTTTTTTGTCTATCGATTGTCCAGGAATATGCTGTCTGCGTCCCACACTTGTGAACTTTCTCAAATGCCTTCTGTATTGATTTCTGCTTTCATATCATTATAGCTGGAAGACATCTTTGATATGATTCCCAGTCTTCCTAAACTTCAGATTGTTTTTGTGGTCTAATGTGATCTATCTGGAGAAAGTTTTGGGTGTGCTTGAGCAGGCTTCCTGCAGCTGCTGTGGGGGCCCTTCTGTACATGTCTGGAAGGCTACACTCTTTCAACAGTAGTGCAAAGTGAGCTTGCAATGAGTGGATCAAGACTGATATTTGTGCTATGCTAAATGAGTTAGAACTAACAATGGTCATAATAAAGTGTGCTGTCAGCCAAATTCAGAAGGACTTTCATCATATAATTATACAAAACGTTCAAATATCTGAATGTGTGAAAATATTCATTAATAACATGTTGGTTAAACAGAGTATGATAATTCTTAATATAACAAAATACCACACAGCCAGTGGCCTCTGTACTGGGACAAGGGCATGTCTAAATGGAAATGGTAGGGTTCTGGCACCATCTTCTCTGGCATGAGGTAGGAGTTGCTGAGGGAGGGTGGCCAGAGCAAGGGAAACTGGCTGCATCGGTAGAAGCCTGAGGACCTTAGTGGCCAGTTCCAGGCATGTGTACAATGAGTTTCTGGATCCCTGGTTACATGTGACTATGTGACTAATGAACTTGGAATAAGTTCCTGAAATTTCAAGTGAATCAACTCTAAGATTTCAGTGTTTCTGTCCCTTCCCCACCTTCACACTTCTCTGCGTGGTGGGCCTGGGAGGTGATTGGGTCACAAGGGTGGAGTCTTCATCAAGGGTATCTATGTCCTTAATGACGTGGTCCTAGAGAGCTACCTCCTGATTCCTTCATCTGAGGACACATCAGAAAAGCACTCTGACAGGTCATCCTGACTAGACACCGTCCTTTGGTCATGGTCTTCCAGCCTTTGGAACTGTGAGGAATTAATTTATTTTGTTCATAATCCACCCAGTCTGAGACCTACCACTAAAGTGGCTAGACCAGACTAAGACAACTTTTGACTCCAGTAGGAGTTGGAAACAAAGCTGGGGTGGGTCATGGCACACGCCTTTAATTCCAGCACTCGGGAGGCAGAGGCAGGTGGATCTCTGAGTTTGAGGTCACCCTGGTCTACAGAGCAAGTTACAGGAAAGCCAGGGCTATACAGAGAAACCCTGTCTCAAACAAAAGAAACAAAAAGCAACCGCAATAACAAGAATTTGGAAATAAGCATGAGATGTTGATGTAGAGGAACCTTAAGGTGTGGTCCCAGTTGAGGTGCAAAGGTGGCCCGGCAGCATCACAAAGCTGACGTTACAGTATGACAATAGGCACTCTGAGAATTTGCTCATTCGACCACACAGGTTGGACCTGAAGAAGACTTATTAGATGGGCAGGAGAGATGGTCCAGTGAGAAGGGTTCAGTTGAAGACCTGGTTCAGATGTCGGCACCCACGCAAAAAGCCATCCACGACTACATGAGCCTATAATCTTGCTGATGTGGGAGGAAGAGACAGGAGGACAGCTGGGCTTAGAGCAGTCAGCCTAGCTCCAGGTTCAGTGAGAGACCTTGTCTCAAGGTAGTATGATGGAGAATGACAAAGCAGGACACCTGATGTCCCATTCTGGCCTCTATGCCCCCATAATACAGGTGTATGCCCCCACTGTGTGTACATGCATGCGCACACACAAACACACACACACACACACACACACACACACACACACACACACACACACACACAGAGAGAGAGAGAGAGAGAGAGAGAGAGAGAGAGAGAGAGAGAGAGAGAGAGAGAGAGAGGGAGATTGGTAGAAATATTTTAGACTAGTGGAGAGCTAATGAGTTGCTGGTCCTTTGAGGGATTTCTCTTTACTGTGACAGTCCCCATGGGCCTGATAACCACAGCATCTCTTTATACCAAGACACTGGACACTGGTCTTTCTCCTGAAAAATTTTTTATTTATTTTTATTTTATGTGCATTGGTGTTTTGCCTGCATGTATGTCTGTGTGAGGATGTCAGATCCCCTGGAACTGGAATTACAGACAGTTGTGAGCTGCCATGTTCTCCTGAAAATTTTTATCTCTAGAATAGAAGTATGTTCTTTTAGTTGTCACTGTCCCCTGGCCATACCTGAGCATCAGTAAAATCCTCTCATGGGTCTGGAGAGATGCCTCAGTGGTTAAGAGCACTAGCTACTCTTCCAGAGGACCTGGGTTCCACCCCCTATACCCACGTGGTAGCTCACCACCATCTGTAACTCCAGTACCAGGGAATTCACACTCTCTTTGACCTCTGCAGGCCCTGAACGCACATAGACACACATGCAGACAAACTACCTATGTACATAAAGTAAACAACAAAATGTGAAGTATTTTTTAAAAGAGATTCCTTTTACAATTTAGCGACCAGTCACGAGTCAATTCTTCAATTTTGAATTGTTTCATTAGTACTGTGATGGTTTAAATGAAAATGGCCGCCACAGGCCCATAGTGACACTATTAGTAGGTATGGCCTCAGAGGAAGTGTGTCACTGGGGCAGGTTTTGAGGTTTCAAAAGCCCACCAGGCCCAGTGGCTCATTGTCTCTTCCTGATGCCTGCGAATCCAGATGTAGAACTCTCAGTTACTTCTCCATGTCTGCCTGCACACTGCCTCCATGCTTCCTGCCATGATGACAATGGACTAAAACTCTGAACTGTAAGCGAGCCCCAGTTAAATGTTTTCCTTTATAAGAGTTGCTGTGGTCATGGTCTCTCCTCACAGCAATGGAATAGTGACTAAGAGAGTGCTTTCAGGGCATTTAAAATAAAATTCAAAGATGATGTTTCCTGACATGACTTCCTGGGAGTCTCTGAATTTGCAAACTCCTTTCTTCCTTCTTCATTGCTACCCATGTGGATTTTTCTGACTGAATTCCTCCCATGTAGCTTTAACATATTTTTCTATCTTCCATATGTCTTGGGAGTTCAAAGTTAGACGGAGAGGCTTCATGAAAAGTGACTAGGTGATTGTATCCGTGGAGCTGTGTGTGCTCTCTAGAAAGATGTCCCCTTGACTCCACGTTTGACTGATGTTCAGGTCAGCATTCACTAATTCATCAAGTGTGGGAAAGTGGTCTCATCCACTTTTCTCATTCCTTTTCTTTTATTTTTATTTACTTTTAATATTTTTAAATTAAAATATAATTTCATTATTTCCTCCTTTTTTTCTCCCTCTAATCCTTCTTATATCCCCCTTACTACCTTTTGAATTCATAGCCTCTTTTTCTTTGTTATTGTGATTATATATGTGTGCATGTGCATAAATACATAAGTAACAACTTGTTAGGTCCATTTAATGTTGTGTGGATGTATATGATTTCAGGGCTGACCACTTGGTACTGGATAACCAATCAGGTGCCTCATCCCTGTTGAAGACAGGGAAATATCTCCCTGTCTCAGCATTCCTAATTTGCCTGTAGTTCTTTGTCTAGGGTTGTGGCACCTTGAGATCTCCCCCTTCCATGTTAGCGTTTTTTTTGGTGTTGTTCAAGTCTTGTTTAGGCAGCCATGTTGTTGAGGTATTATGGATGAAGCTGCCATGTCATTCTAAGAAACACAGTTTCACAGTAGGTTTCCTGGTCTTCTGGCTCTTACACTATTCCCTGAACCTTAAGTGCAAGAGTTGTGTTATAAATATATCAACAGGAGCTGGGCACTTTATAGACAGGTGTTCTCTGCATTTTGACCAGTTGTACTTTTCTGTAATGGTCTCCGTCTGTTGCAAAGGGACGTTTCTTTGATGAGGGTGAGGGCTTCACTTATCTGTGAGTATAAGGCTAAAATGCTGGTTTAATAAAGTGGTGGTAGGAGATTCTCCTCAAAGATTCATGGCTTCACTAGCCCTGATAAATTGACTAGGTTTCTTACCAGGCATGATCTTCTTGCGGACTGGGCCTTCAGTTCACTTGGACAGCTGTTGGTTACTGCTGTAATCTGAGTGCCACTATTGCGCCTTGAGGTCTATCTTGCCATGCTCGTTGCTGTGGTTCATAGGCATCACAGCTGGGTAGGACTATTATTAGTTGCTTCCCTGCCTTGGAAGCTTGCAAAGCATCTCCTGATCCCATGAAAGCTATTTTTCAGAGAGGAGGCCTTGAGATCAGATCTAGCTTGAATCTTCTGAGTACTGTGTCTAAAGTACATGATGTCTTCAGCCACAGGGTCTTACCATCAACCTCTGGGAGATCACCTGAGGCAACAAACAGCAACAGCCTGAATTGTTTGATAGTCTCTTAGGCTACCCTGAACAACAAACAACTGAAAAGGCTGTTTCCCAGGCTGGGTGCTGGGGTTTTTGTTAGTCTGTGGCTCTTGGGGAGGAGCATTGTCTCATTCCTTCTGCATGGCTGCTGAATTCTTCTGTAAGAAGCCCCCTGGAATCTGCTCTCTGCACTGGGAGTGCTTGATTCTTCCAGCACATCTACTACTTTTGCCCATCTGCTTCTTTTCAAAATAATGTATTGTGGATGGCAAGATGGCTCAAGAGGCTGGTGCTGGCCACCAAGACCGATGACCTGAGTTCAAGTCCCAGGACTTACGTGGTGGAAAGAGAACACTGACTCCAGCAAACTGTCTCTGATTTCAATGTATATGTCATTGTATGCTTTTACACACACACACACACACACACACACACACACACACACACACACACACACAGAATGTAATTTAAAAAATTAAAATAATAACAATGTATCAATCATCTTTCATCCTTCAATTGTGAACTATTGGTTTCCATTAAAATTCTGATTACCATTGTTAGTTCTAACTCATTTAGCATAGCACAAATATCAGTCTTGATCCATTCATTGCAAGCTCACTTTGCACTACTGTTGAAAGAGTGTAGCCTTCCAGACATGTACAGAAGGGCCCCCACAGCAGCTGCAGGAAGCCTGCTCAAGCACACCCAAAACTTTCTCCAGATAGATCACATTAGACCACAAAAACAATCTGAAGTTTAGGAAGACTGGGAATCATATCAAAGATGTCTTCCAGCTATAATGATATGAAAGCAGAAATCAATACAGAAGGCATTTGAGAAAGTTCACAAGTGTGGGACGCAGACAGCATATTCCTGGACAATCGATAGACAAAAAAATAATAATGACCAATTATCTCGAGACTGATAGAAGTGGGAGCACAGGGCACTAGATGCACAGGTGTAGCCACTGTGTGCTTACAGAGTTCGCAGGGGTAATGGCTCTGACAGCAAAGGAGAAAGGCCTGGAATGCACGAATCCACAAGTTGTCCTCTGACCTCCATACACATGCCATGGCTTCCTCACTTCTCTGACCCAGCCACACAAACAGATCAATCAATAAATAAAAACTTCTAGTTAAATTAGTAAAAAGAGGTAAGAATTCTACTGTGGCAACAAAAACAAATACTCAAGTAAAAGATCTATATATCCACAACTATAAAACATGGATGAAAGAAATTTAAGGATACAGATGGAAGAATAGCCTGTGTTCATGCTTTGGGGGAAAAAAGTATTTGTTAGCTATCTGTTTCTGCCCAAAGTGATGCGAAGATCCAGTACAAGCCTATCAAAATTCCATGACCCTTGAGAGATACAAAACAATGCTAAAATTCATACAGAACATTCCCAAATCGAAAGAACAGAATGCATAAGGCTGGAGGCATCACATGAGCTGACCTGAGAGTCAGTGATAAGGTTCTAGTCATAGAAACAGCAGAGTCCTGCTATAAGAACGGACGTGTGAGCCAGTGGAATCACACAGAGCCCAGAAAGGAAGTCTTTCACAGTGATTAGTAGATTTTAAACAAATATGAGAAAGTGCCCCTGAGAGGAAAGGTGTTGAGAACAGAGCTTGCTCACTGAATAGTGCTTTCTACACAAAGAATGAAGTTAGATCTTCATCTTCAATACGTGAGACTTGGAGAATAGATTTCCACATGAAAAGTAAAAACAACCCGAACTTCAGATCACATCCAAAGATCAACTCAACATAGATAAAAGGGCAGAAACTGTAGAATTTGTAGATGAAAATGTAGCAACATCACGACTTCAGTCTGAAGAATGAAGTTTGACATGTTCACCTAAAACCCACAAGCCAAACAAACAAAAGGACACAGAATCCATCAGACCAGAGGTTCCGCATAGCGGAGGAGCGAGCAGGACAGAGCTGCGGGTGGGAGAGCACGTCCAACTCTCACATCTGATGAAACTCCAAGAACTCGGCCCACACCAGAAAGTATCCAGTCCTCAACAGACATCTCCCAGATGGAGATGAGCAAGTAGATACAGGAAAAACGCTCAGTGTCAGTAGTCACCAACTGTCAATCAAAACTCAGGGAGGACTGAACTATGTGTTGGATGTTGGTCATCAGAAAGATGAAAGGTGGCAGGGAGGGGAGAGCACAGGGAGGAAAGGAAACTCGCCGTGTGCTTGGCAGGGGTGTCATTCTGGCAAACAGCATGGAGTTCCTTTTAAAAAAGGAAAAGAGGCAGGGTGGTGATGGCGCACATGTTTAATCCCAGCGCTCAGGAGGCAGAGGCAGGCAGATCTCCGTGAGTTCAAGGCCAGCCTGGTCTACAAAGTAAGTTCCAGGGCAGCCAGGGCTGTTACACAGAGAAACTCTGTCTCGAAAAAATGAAAAGGGGCTGGGGAGATGGCTCAGCAGTTAAGAGCAATGGCTACTCATCCAAGAAAACTGGGTTTTGTTTCCAGCACTCGCACAGCAGTTCACAACTGTCTTTAATCTCGGGATCCCTTGCCCTCTTCTGGCCTCCATGGGTACCAGGTGCACAGACACACATGTAGGCAAAACAACCATATGTGTAAAATTTAAAATGTTTTAAAAAAATGAAAACAGACCAAGGATGTGACCCAACTGCCAAAAGAAATGCAAACGGTTTATTAACGGGGTGTCTACACGTCCATGTGTATCTCAGCATGGTCATAAAGGAAATGCAAACAGTTTATTAACGGTGTGTCTACACGTCCATGTGTATCTCAGCATGGTCATTAAGCCCAAGCAGGAGGGTCAGACCTAAGTGTCACCCAGCTAGTGGCTTACAGAGAGGAAGGAGTGCTATTCACCCTTGAAGAATGGCATTCTGTTATGCGCAACAACCTGGGTGAACAGAGTAGCAGCATTTCATGTGAAGTACACCAAGGACAGGCGGGCACGCAGCCGCACGACTTAACTCACGTGTGGAATTTAAAGGTGAGCTCACAGAAACAGGGTAGAGTGGCGGTTTCCAGGGGCTGAGAGTAGGGGGGAGAGGAACAAATTTTCAGTTAGACGAGAAGAACGGGTTTTGGAGACCTCTTTCGCAATGCTGGACTTTGGTTAGTTACAATATTCTGCATACCTGGATGTTGCTAAGAGGGTACTTCAGAGTGTACACTGCAGAAAAAGTGAGATGAGGCTGGGCAGGCGGCTCATTTGATGAAATGCTTGTCAAGTCAGCACTAGGACCTTGGTTTAGCTCCCCATCACTCACATAAAAAGCTGCATACAGCCGGGCGGTGGTGGCGGCAGCGGTGCACGCCTTTAATCCCAGCACTCAGGAGGCAGAGCCAGGCGGGTCTCTGTGAGTTTGAGGCCAGCCTGGTCTCCAAAGCGAGTTCCAGGAAAGGCAAAAAGCTACACAGAGAAACCCTGTCTCGCGGGGAGGAGGGGGCAGGGGGGGGAAGCTGCATACAAAAGGCAAAAAGCTACACAGAGAAACCCTGTCGGGGGGGGGGGGGGGGGGGGAAGCTGCATACAGTGTGCCTGTAATCCCAGCCCTAAAGAAACACAAACAGGAGGGTCCTTGGAACTCACAGGCCAGCTAGCCTTGTGAATCAGCAAGTTCTGGGTGCAGCAAGAGACCCTGTCTCCAAAAATAAGATGGAGAGTGCCTGAGAAAGACACCTAATGTTGACTTCTAGAATACACAGACAGACATGCAGGCAGACAGACAGACAGGCAGACACAAGCATGCACGCGTGCACACACGCACACACGCACATACCACAGAGGAAGAAAAGCAAGGTAATAGATGTATTAGTTAACTTGATGTGTGTTTGTATTGTGGTCTGATACAATATGTCCGTTGTATAACAGATTCATATAATCTGTTTGCATTGCAGGGCCACACACCTCTGTGTGACAGTGTTACAACATGTCTGTGATTGTTATGAATTCATACAACATATGCATTAGTATTATAGAGTCATATAACATATGTCCTTGTAGTGCAGACTCTTGCTGTGTGTCTGCTCATAATTCAGACTCATACAACTTTTCAGTTTGTCTTGTGAACTCATATAAGAGGTCTGTTTGTGTTGCTGAATTATAAAACACGTCTCTTTGTATTATGGAGTGATGTAGCATCACTGTCTGTGGTCTCATACAAACTGTCTTTTTGAGTAGTGCAGATTTAAATGTGTATGTTTTAACTGTGGACTCACACAATTGCCTGTTTATGTTTCAGACATATACCACATAGCTGCTTGTATTGTAGTCTCATAATCTCTGTTAGTCTTGACTAGGCATATGAAATGTCTGTGTGTATTGTGGTCTCTTAGAACATGTCTGTTTGCATTGTGGATTCATACAACATGTGTGTTTGTACTGTGGCTTCATAAAACCTGTCCATATTGAAAGCTCATAAAAGTGTTTTTGTACATTTTAGCTTCATATAACATGGTTGTATTGAAGATTTGCCCTACATGTCTGTTAGTATTGCAGGATCATACAACCCTTCTGTCTATATTGTGGATTCATACAACATGTGTGTTTGTACTGCATGTTCATATAAACAGTTTTTTTTTTGTTTTGTTTTTTTTTTTGGTTTTTCGAGACAGGGTTTCTCTGTGTAGTTTTGCGCCTTTCCTGGAACTCACTTGGTAGCCCAGGCTGGCCTCGAACTCACAGAGATCCGCCTGGCTCTGCCTCCCGAGTGCTGGGATTAAAGGCGTGCGCCACCACCGCCCGGCTCATATAAACAGTTTTATTGCAGATTCATAGACCATGTCTGTGTGTCTTGTCAATTTGTACATTTCTATATATATATTGTTGATGTATTCAGCATGTGCATTTTGTGTTGACAGTTCACACACACTCTATTGCAGATCTATAGAACTTCTGTGTTTCCTTATTTTGTTGTTGTTTTGTTTTGTGTTTAGAGACAGAGTTTCTCTGTGTAGTTTTGGTTACTGTCCTGGAACTCACTCTGTAGACAAGGCTGGCCTCAAACTCACAGAGATCTGCTTGCCTCTGCCTCCCCAGTGCTGGAATTAAAGGAGTGTGCTATCATGTCTAGTGAACTTGTCTGGTTGCAGATGTATACACCATGTCTGTATTGCAGGCTCATGTATCCTAGCTGTATTACAGATTCATACAACAAGTTATGTTTATAAATACAACATTCATATATAATAGAATGACAAAGATGCTTCTGTATTGTGGACTCAAGCAACGTATGTATTTGTACTGTGGACACACTGTATGGACCCATTTTTATTATAGAATTATACGACATATCTGTAGTATCAACTTACACAACATGGGAGTTTGTATTGTGATTTCATACAACATGTCTATTATATTATAGAGTCATACAACATGTCTGTTTTTATTGGAGACTCATACAACACATCTATTTTGCTGTAGAATGCTGCAAAATCCGGCATGCATTGTGAACTCATACAACATCTAGTTCATAGTGTAGAATATATGACACATGTGTTTGTTTTATGATCTCATAAATATGTCTTTTTTATCTTGCCCTTTCACAACTTGTCTTTTTGTATTCCAGACTCAGACAAGGTGTTGGTCGGTATTAGAGAGATTTATACAACTGTTCTCTTTATATTGCAGACTGATACAATATATGTGTTTGCTTTATGGTCTCAAACAATATGTCTGCTTGTATGGTAGGCTTAAACAACATGTGTGCTTGTATTGTGGACTCATATGACATGTCTGTTCATGTAGCAAGCATGTATAGCTTGTCTGTTTTTATTACAAATTTGTACAGCATGTCTGTTTGTGTTGTGGATTCATGCAATGTGTCTCTCATACAACATGTTGCTTTATTATAGACTTATACAACATGTCTACTTGTATGTGGACTGATATAACATGTATGTTGTAGAATATTAGTTTAAGATGTGTTGCATTCATTTATGCTGTGGAATATTTGTTTAATGATGCAAAGATGTGTTGCATTCTTTTATGTTGCATTTGTTTTACTCTGTAAAGACATGTTACTTTGCCTGTCTAAAATACCCAATTGGTCTAATAAAGAACTGAATGGCCAATAGCAAGGCAGGAGAAAAGATAAGTGGGACTGGCAGGCAGAGAGAATGTAGGAGATATCTAGAGAGGGGGAGTGGGAGGAGCGAGGAGTGAGAAAAGGAGGAGAGGAGGATGCCAGGGGCGAGCCACCCAGCCACCCAGCCACCCAGTCATCCAGTCAGCCACAGAGTAAGAAGGAAAGAAAGATATATAGAATAAAGAAAAATAAAAAGCCCAGAGGCAAAGTATAGTTAAAGAGAAACTGGATAAGTTAAGTTAGAAAAGCTGGCTAGAAACAAGCCAAGCTAAGGCCGGGCATTCATGAATAAGAGTAAGTCTGCATGTATTTATTTGGGAGCTGAGTGGCAGGCCCTCAAAGAGTTAAAAAAAATGTGTGGTTGTATTGTGGCCTCATATAACATGTCTGTTTATAGACTTTATTACTTATAGACTTTATCCATCATGGAATCATACAACATGTTGTTTCTTTTAAAGATTCATACATGTCTGCTTGTGTTGCAGAATGATAAAAACAAAAACAAAAACAAAAACGTCTACTTCTACCGTGGACTCATATATTACATCTGTCTGTATAGAGACTTGTAGTACATATGTTTGTAAATAGATTCATACAACATCTCTGTTTTGTGGACTCATATAACATGTATATTTGCATTGTGAACTCATATATGTTTGTATTGTAGAAACACTTAGTGCTTGTGCTTATATTGTGATCAAACATGTCTGTATTTATACTCATTCAACATGTGCAGTTTAAAAGTTCTTTTTATTTAAAAATTTTTATACAAGATTATTGATTATATATTTTTTTCTTCTTCCATCTCCTCCCAGATCCTTCCTAATTCGCTACCCACCCAATTTCATGTTCTCTGCTCCCCTTGTCTCCCTTTCCCTGCCCTGAAACCAGGAACAACAAATAAAGGTAAAATAAAAATCAAAGCACACAAACTAAAAAAGAAAATCAATAATATAAAATTAACAAAACAAAAAGCACACACACACATACACACACACACACACACACACACACACACACACACACACACACACACACACACACACAAAGTCTGTTTTGTGTTGGCTGACTACTCCTCGGCATGGGCCTTCCCTGGAGTGTGACACTCCATTGGAGAAAACCACTTTTTCCTTTCCCAGGAGATATCAATTGCAAATAGCTTCTTGGTTAGGGGTGGGACTTTGTGTCTACTTCCTCTTCTCTGTGATGGGATCTTGTCTGGTTTGAACCTGTGCAGATCTTGTGTGTGCTGCCACAGTCTCTGTGAGTTCATAAATGTATCAGTCCTGTTGTGTCTAGAAGATAATGTTTCTTTGGAATCATCTACCACCTCTGGCTCTTACAATCTTTCTTTCTCCTCTTCCACATAGGTATCTGAGCCTTGAGGGGAGGGGTTGAGTGCTCCAAAGTCTCTTAAGCTCTTGTCCAGTTGTGGATCTCTTTGATAATTCCCATCTATTGCAAGAACAAGCTTCTCCGATGAGGGCTTAGTGATACACTGATCACTCTATGGGTACAGCAGTGTGGTGGTTTTGATGTAATTGACCCCTATGAGTTCATAAGGAGTGGTACTATAAGAGGTTCAGCCTTGTTGAAGTGTATCTCAGTTCACTTCCTGCTGCCTGCAGATCAAGATGTAGAACTCGCATCTCCTTCTCCAGCACCATGTCTGCCTGCATGCTGTCATGCTTCCTGCCATGATGATAGTGGACTGAACTGTAAGCCAGTCCCGATTAAATTAAAACTTTTCCTTTATAAAAGTTGCCGTGGTCATGGTGTCTCTTCACAGCAATAGAAACCCTGACTAAGACATGCAGTATGTCATTAGGAGTCATCTTATTGCTGTGCTTCTTTAGCAGAGTAATAGCTTTAAGTTTCCCCCTAGGCCCATGACCTGTGTAGTCTCAGGTTTTTGGCTGCTTTAGTAATGTCAGGGATGGGCTCCACCTCATGGAATGGGCCTTTAAAAAAGTGGTTGGTTGCCGGGTGGTTGGTGGCACATGCCTTTAATCCCAGCACTTGGGAGGCAGAGCCAGGCGGATCTCTGTAAGTTCAAGGCCAACCTGGGCTACAGAGTGAGTTCCAGGAGAGGCACAAAGCTACACAGAGAAACCCTGTCTTGAACCCCGCCCCCCCAAAAAGTGGTTGGCTCCTCCCATAACATGTGTGTCACTGTTGCCCTGGCGGATCTTGCAGACAGGTCACTGTTGTAGGTCACAGGGTCTGTAGTTGGGAGATATTGATGATTATTTTATTCTCCAATAGTGTGCAAAGTACCTACCAGTACCATGAACATTAGTCAGTAGGGGTGAAGTTTCTAGTTGGTCAGCTTGATTTTTTTCCATGTTTGGTGTTATAAGTAACTCTTGTCTTCAGCATAAGGCCTTATCATCAGGTTTCAGAGTAACTAATAGATTTGGCAATAACCTGTGTCTTGGGGGGCATGATAGATGGGACCTCTTTGGCCAACAACTCAACAAGATATATCCTATTCCAACACATGTGTTTGTATGGTGCATTCATACAACGTATCTGTTTATATTGCAGACTCATACAATATGTCTGTTTGTATACCAGACTCATAGAACCTTTGTGTTAGTGCTATCAACTCATACAACATGTACATTTATATTTTTTGGGTTCATACAATAAATCTGTTTATAATATAGAGTCATACAACAAATCTGTTTGTGTGTAGACTTATACAATATGTCTGTTTAATTTCAGGCTCATACAACATGTCTATTGTATTATGGATCCATATAATGTATCTGTTTTCATTACAGACTCATGACATGTCTGTTTGCATTTCACACACACACACACACACACACACACACACACACATACACATACACACACCATATTTGTTTGTATTGCATACATGAACAGAATATATCTGTATGTGTTGTGGTCTGATAGAACATATCTGTTTGTTTTGTGGATTCATACAGCATGTATGTTTTTACTGTGGCCTCTAAAAACCTTTCTATTTGCATTGCAAACTCATAGAACACAAGTATTTATATTGTAGGCTCATATAACCTTTCTGTATTGAAGGCTCATGTAAACTGTCCTGTGGCCTCATACAACACATCTGTTTGTATTGCAGATTCATACGTTGTCTCTTCATATTGCAGTCTCATAAAACCTTTGCTTATATCATAGAGTCGTTTAACATGTGTGTTTATATTTAGACTCATAGCAGCCTCTGCTTCTACTGCAGGCTCATACAAACTGTTTTATTGTAGACTGCCAGAACATGTCTGTTTGTGTTGTTGACTTATACAACACTTCTGCTTGTATTGTGGACTCACATCATATGTGTGCCTGTACTGTGGTCTCATACAAAGTATCATTTGTCAGATTTGAACAATATGTCTGTTTTTATTGTGGACTCGTATAACATGTCTGTTTGTATTGCAGGCTCATGAGACCTGGCTGTATAATGTATATCCACACAACTTGTCTATTTATATTACAGACTGTTACAGCATGTCTGTGGTTATTGTGGGCTCATACATCTTACCCATTAGTATTAGAGGCTCATACAACATACCTGTATTTCAAGGTCATACAATGTATGCACTTGTATTTGGGATACATATAAAATGAATGCCTGTACTATGAACTCATACAATGTCTCTATTTATATTCCAGATTCATTTAGCAGGTATGTTTGTAAGGCCAGCTCATAAAATCTCTCTTTTTGTATTGCAGACTTACACAACTTGTGTGTTTGTATTATGGACACATACACATGTGAGTTTGTATCACAGACTCACACCAATGTCTGTGTGAATTGCAGGCTCATACAACAATTCTGTTTGTGTGTTGGACTCATACGACCTGTTTGTATTCATTCTATGTTTGTATTCATTCATTCATGTCTGTTTCAGTTGCGGAGTCACACAACATGTGTGTTTGCATTGTGAGCTCATATAATATATTTATTTGTATTGTAGACACATAGCATTTGTGTTTTTATTGTGGACTCATACAACATGTCTATTTGTGCTAGAGACTCATATTACATGTATGTTTTTATTGCAGAATAATATAAATGTGTTTTTGCTTTATAGGATTACACAACATGTCTGTTTTGTGGACTCCTGCAATATATCTATTTGTATTGTGATGTCTGTTGATGTTGCTGGCTCATACAAACTATAATGCAGATTCATATAGCATGTCTGTTCATATTGTGGACTCATATAACCTATCTGCCTGCACTGTCAATTACTACAACATGTGTGTTTCTTTTCTTGCCTCAAATATGTTTGTATTGCTGACTCATAGAACATATAAGTCTGCATTAAGGTTTATACAACCTGTTTTTATTTTATTGCAGGCTTCCACAACATGTCTGTATGGCAGGCTCATGCAACATATCTGTTTATATTGCATGCTTATACAGACTGTATTGCAGATTCATAGAACATGCCTGTTTGTATTGTGGACTCATACAACAGATGACATTGTACTGTCAACTTATACAACATGCCTGTTTGTATTATGTAGTAATACAACATGTGCTTTTGTAGTTTGGGTTCATGCATCATGTTTGTATCATAGACTCACACACTATGTTTGTTTTTATTGTGTATACATACAACATACATGCTTGTATTGTGATCTGTCTCATACAGTCTATTTGCACTGCAGATATATACAGCATGTCTGGATTGTGGAGTCATACAACACATATTTTATATTTTATATATATGACTTGTTTGTTTCTATTGCAGAATGATACTGTGAACAAATATGGCATGCATTTTGTTTTGGAGAATATGCATGTGTGTTTGTAGAATGGACACATGCAACATGCTTGTTTCTACAACAGACTCATAAAGACATGTCTGTTTATATTGTGGACTAACACAATATTTGTTTGTATTGCAGACTCAGACAAACTGTGATGCAGACTCCCAGGGCATCTCAGGTGATACTGTATGCTCACACAACCTTTCTGTTTGGGTGGTGGACTCATACAACACGTCATTTTGAATTAAAGACTCATGGGACATTTCTGCTTCTCCTTCAGGCTCATATAGTATATCTATTTGTATTGTGTATCTGCTTCTATTGCAGACTTGTATGTCATACACGTTTGTATGGCAGATTCGTGTAGCATGTCTTTTTGTTTTGCAGACTCAGAATTGTCTGTTGTTATTTCAGACTCATGTAACCTGTCTGTTAATATTGTGAACTCATACATGTCTGTTCGTATGCAGACTCATACAGCATAGTTGTGTTCAGACCCATATGTCCTGTGTTTGTGCATCAGAATCATTCAACCTGTCTGTTGTTGCAGTCACATAACACCTGTCTCTGTTGCATATCTATTTGTGTTGTAGTCTCATACAACATATATTTTTTTTTATTAAAAGTCATACAGTTTATTTGTGTTTCAGACTCATGTAACATGTCTGTTTTCATTACTAAATCATACATTTATATTTGAATTGTGAACTCTTACAACATGTGTGTTTATATTGTCAACTCATATGACATGTGTGTTTATATAGTACACAAACACAACATTTGGGCTTGTTTTGTGAACTGATCAAACATGTCTCTTTGTATTTATACTCAAGAAACAATCTGCAAAAATACCCACGTCTGTATTGTAGGCTCATATGGCATGTGTGTTTGTAATATTGATTCATACAACATGTCTGTTTGTATTATGTACTTATACGACATGTCTGTTTTTATTATAGAATTGTACAACATAGAATTTTGTATTCTAGACTCCTCCAACATTTCTGCTTCTACTTTATGCTCATACTGTCTGTCCGTTTGTACTGCATATACAGTGTTTGTGTGTATTGTGGACTCATATGTAGATGGATTTTTCTTTGGGCTGCCAGCTCACAAATAACAACACAGAGACTTATTATTAATTCTGAAAGCTCGGCCTTAGCTTAGGCTTGTTCCTAACTAGTTGTTGTAGCACAAATCCTAATTGGTCTTAATAATAAAGACCTGGAGCCAGATACCGGGGTGAATGCTGGAAGATCAACAAAGGAGCAGCCACTATAGACTTCTTACCTCTACCTAATCCTCAGCCTGAAAAGGTTGAGCTCCTGTCTCCACCTGCCTTATCACTTCCTGTTTCTTTCTCCCAAGTGCTGGGGTTAAAGGTGTGTGCCACCACTGCCTGGCCTCTATGGTTGACTAGTGACTAGCTCTACCCTCTGATCTCCAGGCAAGCTTTGTTAGAGCACAAACAAAATATCACCACAAGTTCTTATAACTTAAATTAACTCATATTTTTAAACCTATGTTCTGTCTTGTGGCTTGATACCTCATTTCTCTACACTGCCCATCCTGCTTCCTCTGAGCTGGCTGGCAACTCTGTCTTCCCTCTCCCAAGAGATCTCTCTCTATCCAGAAGACACATCTCTCTCTCTCTTGCCTGGCTATTGACCGCTCAGCTTTTCATTACACCAATCACAGCAACACATCTTCACACAATGCACAAATATCCCATAACACTCATACATGTCATTTTGTACTGCTGACTCATATAATACATATATCTGTATTGTTGCCTCGCACAACGTTTCCAATTTTAATGCAAAGTCATGGGATATATGCACTTGTATGGCAGGCTCATACAACATGTCTGTTTGTATTGAAGGCTCATACAAATTGTATGTTTGTATTATGGATTCGTTCAACACATGTTTTTGTATTTTGGACTCATACTACACAATTGTTTGGATTGAAGACTCCTACAACATGCATGTCTCTTTTTATTTAGGAGCTGAACAACATGCCTGTATTTTATACTCATACAACCTGACTGTGTTGAAGACTTACATAACATGTTTGTTTGTATGGCAGATTCATATGTCTGCTTCTATTGTGTACCTTCACAATATGTCTGTTTGTGTGCAGACTCATACAACATGGCTGAATGTATTGTGGACTCATACATGTGTGCCTGCATCGTGAATTCATATGACATGTGTGTTTGTATTGTAGATACATAGAACATTCCCGTTGGTATTGTGGAAGCATACAATATGTCTGTTTATATTACAGATTCATACACCCCGCCTGTTTTCAGCCTCATACAAACTGTATGACAAGCTGACACAACATGTCTTTTCTATTGTGAGCTCATACACATGTCCATTGCATTATATTCTCAGATATCACATCTGTTTGTAAGCAGATTCATATAAGATGACTACTTATTGCAAAGTCATCCAACCTGTTTGTATGCCAGGCTAATACAATGTGTCTCTGTGTATTATGGACTCATTTAATATGTTTCCTTGTATTATGAACTCATATGTCATGTAGTCTGTTTTGTAGATATATACAACATGTATGCTTTTATTGCAGGATAACACAACGTGTCTGTTTGTATTGAAAGCTCATGCAAACTGTGTGTAAAGTAGTTTATATAACATGTGTTTATCACAGAGTCATAGAACAGATACATTTGTATTATAGACTCATATAACATATATTTCAAGTTCTGCTTTCTGCTTGTATTGCATATTTATGTAACATGTCTGTGTTATGTATGAACTTACACTGCATATTTGTAATGTAGACTCGTAGATCATGCCTGTTTGTATTGCAGACGCATACATCATGCCCACCTGTATTGCAGACTTCCTCAAGGTGTCTCACTGTGTTGAAGACTCACAAACATGACCATTCATTTAGAGGACTTACACACTTCTCCATTTGTTTTGAGGACACATTCAATGTATCTTGTGTTTCAGTCTCACACAACATGTCCGCTATAATGCATCGATTTGTGATGCAGAATCATGCACCATGTCTGTTTGTGTTGCAGGATCATACATGCATTATTTATATTCTAGACTCACACACCATTTTGGTTTGTAATGCAAACCAACTTATATAACATATATGACTGCATTGTAGACTGACACATCGCTATATTGCAGACTCAAGAAGTTTTCTCCCATGTTTTTATTCCAAAGGTTTGTTTTGTGTGTATGTGTGTATTTTCCTCGTTTTTACATTAGTTCTTTGAGAATGTCATTCAATGTGTTTTGATTGTATTCATACCAACTCCTCCAAGAGATCCACATTTTCTTTATCCATCTAACTTTGTGCATACACACACATACACTACAACCACCACCACCACCAACAACAACAACAACAAGTCATAACTTCCAATTTGTGCTTCCCATATTTTCTTGGATGTGCGGCCTTCTAGAGTATGGTTAAACTCAGTGGCCACACCCTTAGAAAACTGACTGTCTCTCTTCCAGCAGCTATTGAATGCCAACAGCTTTCCAGCTATGGGTGGATCCTGTGCCCACTTCTGCTCTCCATGCTAGTATTTTGTCTGACTTGTATTGTGGAATATTATTCTAACCAGGCAAAGATGTGTTACATTTGCTTATGATATGGAATATTACTTTAACTATGTGAAGGTGTAATACATTTGTTTCTGCTGCCTTTGTTAATGATGTAAAGATGTGTTATATTTCTTTAAGCTGCAATTGTTTAATGAGGTAAGGGTGTGTGTTTAATTATGTAAAGATGTGTTGCCTGCCTAAGGCACCTGATTGGTCTAATAAAAAGCTGAACAGCCAATAGCTAGGCAGGAGAGGGATAGGTGAGGCTGGCAGGCAGAGAGAATAAGTAGGAGGAAAAAAAATCTAGGCTAGAGGGAGAACAAGAGAATGAGGGAAAAAGAGAGGGACGCTCCTGGGGCCAGCCAGGCAGCTGCCAGCCAGCTAGACAGAGCAGGACACACAGAAGGAAATAAAAGTAAAAAGCCCCAAAGCAGAACGTAGATAAAGAGAAACATGTTATGTTGAAGGAGCTAGCAAGAAGTGAGCCTATGCTAAGGCCGAGCAGTCATAAAGAATAAGTCTCTGTGTCATGATTTGAGAGCTGGTTGGTGGCATAAAAGAGAAAGCCTGGTACAGGCTTGAGCTCATGTGGGGCTTGTGTTGTCACAACCATGTGAGTTCCTATGTGCAGCTGCTCAGCTGCTTCTGGGAAGCTTTCCTTGCGGTCCTTCACTGCCTCTAACTTTATAATCTTTCTGCCCCATCTTCCATGGTATCCCCGAGTCTCTGGAGGAAGGAATTTGATATAGATGTCCCATTCTGCAGTCTCTTAGTCTCTGTACTTTGAATAATTGTGGGTCTCTATTAATAGCCATCTATTGCAAAAAGAAACAAACAAACAAACAAACACTTCCCTGATACTGAGAGATGCGCTAACCTATGGGTTTAACAATACATTATTAGAAGATAGTTTAATATTGTGTCCATTCAGCAGAATAACAGCAGTAGGTTCTCCACTAGCTCATGACCCAGTCACAGGTTCTGGTCCTCAATTATCGTGCCAGGTGTTGGTTATATCGTGCGGAGGAGGCCTTAAATCTAATCAGAAAGCGGTAACTCCGTGACGCTCTTGCCGCTGTTGCAGCAGGCCACGTCTGGCCAGGCCAGTCACTGCTGTAGCTTGCAGAGTGCACAGCTGAGCAAGACTGATGATTGCCTTTCTCCCCAGGTAGTGTGTACAACCCCTTTCATCAGTGTGAGAGCTAGTCAGTCGGGATGAAGCTTCCAGGTCAGCACCAGTCTCCATGTTCAAGTACATGGTGTCTTCAGCAATAGGGTCTTACCTTCACATTCTAGAGGGGAGCCAAGAGCATGGACAGTAGCCTATAATGTTTGGGTCTGTGGGACCTCACTTGCCAATAATTTGAAAAGAGATAATCCATTTTGGGCATTGTACTTTTGATTTGGTAGGTTATGGTTTCTATTGGGTGCATTGCTGCCCCTTTATAAGGTAACTCCATTCAAATTCTTTTTTATATATGTATGTGTGTGTGTGTGTGTTTTAGGAAGATTCTGAAGTAGCATGTTTCTGTATGACACTTTTAAGAGATCCCTCCCTCCTTTCTTCCTTTCTCTGTAGTAGTTATCACTCCTCGTATTCCCTCCTCTGTCCTGCCTTCCCACCCTCCACTCTATTTAACCCTTCCTGTTCCATTATTTCTCTTTACATTTCCCTTGAGAGCAACCCCACTCCTTTCTAATTTCCTGACACATATCTGCAGGTTCAAAGCTAACATCCAAAACAGATGAGGGAAAACATGCAATATTTGTCTCTCTGAGTCTGTGTTACCTCACTCAGAAAGATTGTTTCCATCTCTGTAGCTAGAGTTTTCCTGCCTGGCCCACAGTCAGGGCAAATCTCTCTCACCTGCCAGTCCCACAGCCACTCAGACCCGACCAAGTAAACACAGAGACTTATATTGGTTACAAACTGTATGGCCGTGGCAGGCTTCTTGCTAACTGTTCTTACAGCTTAAATTAATCCATTTCCATTAATCTATACCTTGCCACATGGCTCGTGGCTTACCGGCATCTTCACATGCTGTTTGTCATCGTGGTGGCTGGCAGTGTCTCTGACTCAGCCTTCCACTTCCCAGCTTTATTCTCCTCCTTGTCCCGCCTATAATTTCTGCCTAGCCAATGGCCAAACAGTGTTTTATTTATTGACCAATCAGCAACACAGTTGCCATACAGAACATCCCACAGCACATCTCCATTCATTTATCTATGGACTTGGTTGTTTTTTTTTTTAACAGCTAAATAATATTATGTAAACATATCAGGTTTTCCTTATCCATTTTTCAGTTGAGGGACATCTAGGCTGTTCCCACTCACGGGCTATTGTCAGAACAGCAGCAACGAACATGGACGAGCAAATATCTCTACAGTAGGATACAGAGTTCTTCAGGCATATGCCCCAAAGTGGTATAGCGGGATCATGTGGTGGATCTATTTCTAGCTTTTTGAAGTTTCTCCACACTGATTTCCATCATCAGGCATCCCCACCAGCTGTGAATTCCCCACATTCACGCCAGCATTTGTTGTTTGTTTTTGTTTTTGTTTTTCCCATCCTGACTGAGGTAAGATAAAATCTCCAAGTGGTTTTAATTTGCAATTTTCTGAAGGCTAATTATGTTGAACACTTAGAAAATGATGTTTCTCAGCCGTTTGAATTTCATCTTTTGAAGATTCTGTTTAGTTCCACACCCCATTTTTAAATTGGGCTGTTTGGTTTTTTTTGATGCTTAGTTTCAAAATACTAGCCTTCTGTCAGATGTATAGCTGATAAGGATTTTTCCTGTTCCCTAGACTGACTCTTTTCTCCATGATGGTATCCTTTGCTGCACAGAAGCTGTGGTCCTTCCTGGTATCTGGCTCTTATCATCTCTCTGCCCTCTCTTCCCTGATGTTCTCTGAGACGTCTGTGTCAGATCTACCACTTGAGGCTGGGGACCCCGCAGTCACTCATTCTCTGCATTTGACCAGTTGTGGAACTCTGAAGTAACCTCTGTGTCCTGCAAAAAGAAGCTTCTTTGGTGAGAGGCAGGAGCTACATTTCCCTGTGTATGTAAGGACAGGGAGAGGTCACCGCTGGAAGCTACACTGCGTCAGGAAAACGGCAGTGGGAGGCTCTCCTCCAGCATCTGTGGGCTCTCCAGCCATAGAGAGTTGGCTGGGTTTGTACCAGGTATGAGTTTCCTCTTATTGAGTGGGCCTTAAGTCTAATTAGATGGCTGTTGCTTAAGCCCAAGGTAAACCAGCCACTACTGCACCCTTGGGGATGTCCTGCCAGGTTGGTCATTGCTGTGGTCCGTAGGTTTTATGGGTGGATGGGACTCAATCCCTTCCCTCCCTTGGCTATTTGCAGTCTTACATTGAAGTCTTTTTTAACAGCCATTCTGGATTTTTCTTTTCCTTTTTTTTATTAATTGATCATCTTATACACACTCATACAGCATGCTTATGTATGTTGCAGACTCATACATGTCTGCCTGTTATGGAGACTTAAACAGCATGTATGTTCATATTGCACACTAACACGGCATTCTGTTTGTGCTGTAGACTCCTACAACATGTGTTTATGTTTCAGTCTCATACAGCATGTCTTCTTATTTGTATTATAGACTCATATAATGTGCCTTTTTATTGAAGACTCACATGACGTGTATGTTTCTGTTGCAGATTTAGACAACACGTGTTTTTATAATGCAGACTCATAGTGCATGTGTGTTTGTGGTTAGATCTCATATAGCATTTCTCTTTGTGCTGTGGACTCACAACAAGGTTGTTTTCATTGCAGACACACACACGTCTGTTTGTGTTGCGTACTCAGTTATCTGGTTTTGTCGCAGCTCACACCACAGGTCCCCTTGTGTTTCAGATGCACGCAACAGGTTTATTTTTTGTTTTCCATTTTTGTACAGAAGATTTCTTAAGTTTAATTTAAAAACTTCTGAAATAAATTGATTCATGAGGACTGTATTTGTGTCATTTTGTCCCTCCCTTCCCTTGCTATCTTCTCTCATGCCCCCAACTCGCTCTCAAATTCACATCCTCTCTTTATTATTGACACACACACAACCCACCAAGCCCATTTTGCAGTGCTTGTATGTACATTTGTTTTTCATTTAAATTTAATTTTTTTTGTCTTTTCAAGACAGGGTTTCTCTGTGTAGCCTTGGCTGTCCTGGATCTCACTTTGTAAACCAGGCTGGCCTCGAATTCACAGAGATCTGCCTGCCTCTGCCTCCCGAGTGCTGGGATTAAAGGTGTGTGCCACCACTGCCTAGCTAAATTTAAATTTTAAAAAAGAATTTCTTACAAGAGTTCTATATTTACATTAGCCCCTCCCTTCCCTCTCCCACCTACAACTCCTTTCATGACTCCCCCAACACCTTTGATTTCTTTCTTCCTTTTTTTTTTCTTCAGTTTTCTGAAACCAGGCACACTGTGTAGCCCTGGCTTGTCCTGGAATTCAGTGTGTAGAGCAGGCTGGTGTCAAACTCATAGAAACCTACCTGCTTTTGACTCCCATGTGCTGGGATTAAAGGTGTGCACCTCTGTGCCCAGCTCCCTTTGATTTATCTCTTCTTCTATGACTGCTATTATACTATTCTGATACTTATTATTATTAGTCCCTGAGCCTTTGGCACAGAGGTTGCTTTGTAGATCTACCATGCAGGTGGAAACCCCACAGTCACCTGTCTGTGACCACCCCACAGTCACTTGTCCTTTGCCTTTTTTTTTTTTTGGTTTTTCGAGACAGGGTTTCTCTGTGTAGCTTTGCGCCTTTCCTGGATCTCATTTGGTAGCCCAGGCTGGCCTCTAACTCACAGAGATCTGCCTGCCTCTGCCTCCCGAGTGCTGGGATTAAAGGCGTGAGCCACCACCGCCTGCCCTGTCCTTTGTGTTTTGACCAGTTGTGGATCTCAGTTTGCTGCAAAAAGAGAATTCTTTGATGATGGGTGTGAGCTACACATATCTGTAGGTAATGCTTACATCTTCTAGCAGTTTCAGGGGTTCGGGTATCATTGAGTTGATTTCCTTGGTCCATTTGGGTTGATTTCTGTGCACAGTTATAGATATGTGTCTAACTTCATTCTTCTAGATGTGGACATCAGTTTTCCCAGCAGCACTTGTGGGAGATGCTTTACTGTCTTTCCTCCAGTGTGTATTTCTGGCATCTTTGTCAAATATCAAATGTCTGTAATTCTGTACTCTCATGATTGGGTGTACACGTCTGTTCTTGTGCCAGTAACAGGATATTTTTATTACTATAGTTTGTCATATATCTTGAAATCTGAGCAGTAATTCTTCATGTAGCACTTTTTGGTCAGGTTTGCTATCTGGAGTCTTTTGCACTTCTGTATGCATTTTAGGGGGTTTTAATATTTATGCGAAGAGTGTCATGGAGACTTTGATTTGGATTGCCCTGAATCTGTAAATTGCTTTTGGCAGGATGGTCATTTCCCAATATTAATTCTACCAGCCTGTGAATGTGGGAGGTTTTTCCATCTTCTGTGTCTTCCTCATTTAAAGTTTTTACTGAGGAGGTCTTTAACCTCCTTGGTTAGGCTTATCCCTAATTTTGTTTGTTTGTTTTGTTGTTGTTTTGAGGCTATTATGAATGGGAATGTTCCCCTGATCTCTTTCTCACTGTCTTTGTCACTGGTATATGATAAGTGGTTTTGAATCCCTGGTAGTGGTTTTCTCCACCGACACAGTAAGCCAGATCAAGCTGAATTAAAAGTCCAGGTTTAATGAGCAAAGCACTCCCAGGTGACTCTCAAGCCCCCCGAAGTGAGGCGGGGGAGGGAGGAGGAGGAGAAATCACAGGGCAGGTCTAGGGACTGGAGCTTAAATACCCTGTATGAGTCATCTAGGACAGCTCTTGGGAAGCTGGCTTTCTCAGGGGGGCAGGGTTTGGAGGGGGAGGAGAGGGGCTGAGGCGGAGCTTCTACCTGAACATCCCAATCTTCTTGGATATATGGGTGCTGGTTCAAGTCTAGCTACTTCCTGCTGGCATGCGCCCATGTGGGGAGGAGGAGTTGGGAGTCAATGGGCTCATGCTGGGTGGGAGGTGTGGGTGAAGCATTCAGTTAACTGCCATCCCGGAGACCTGGCGGGGGTGGGGGATCTGTTTCTTGAAGAAGCAGAAAAGACAAGTTGCTAGGAGAAAAGATATTGTTATCACCGGCCCCAGGAATGGGACTAGCCATGGAGACAGTGGAGATGGCCAGTAAGAATGGGATGGAGATGTGCCCTGGTTGTCCTGACAAAGATGAGCGAGGAAGGCAGAAGGGCAGACAGGCCCTTCATTGGGACAATTTGGAAAACTGGAGGGTGGAGTGTCCTGGTTACTGGACAGACCATGTATCCTGGATAGGTGCCTGCTTGAGCCTGGAGAGATGGTACCAGCATTGATGTCCCAGGAGCTTTGGGGGATGGCACACCAAATCGGGGGATGATGAATTCCAGGAGTACCATCACAATATATAGAACAGCCATTAATTTTTGTAAGTTGATTTTGTACCCTGCTACTTTGCTGGAACTGTTAATCATTTCTAGAAATTTTCTGGTGTGAGTTTTGGGATCTCTTGTGTGTAACAGCGTATTGTCTGCACACGGGGATAATTTAACTTTTTTTCCTGTTAATATTCCTTTGATTCCTTCTCCTGGCCCGTTGTTCTAGCCAGGGTTTCAAGACTGCACTAAAATGGGGCAAGTGCAATGGACAGCTCTGTCCTGTTCACGACGTCCGTGGGATTGTCCCGTTCACGACGTCCGTGGGATTGTCCCGTTTACGACGTCCGTGGGATTGTCCCGTTCATGACGTCCGTGGGATTGCTTCGAGTTCTTTGTTTAGGACGCTGTTGGCTGTGCGTTTGTGGTGTGCAGCCTTTGTTACGTCGAGGACGTCCTCACCAGTCCTATGCCCTCTAGGACTTTCATCATGAAGGGGTGTTGGATTTTGTCAAAGGCCTTTTCTGCATCTACTGAGATGATAAGCTTTGGGTTTTGTGTCCTTTTATAAGATTTATTACATTTATCAACTTAAGTAGGTTGACCCATCCCTGCATCTCTAGGAGGAAGCCATTTAATCATGGCAGATGATTCTTTTTTTTTACATATTCCTTTATTCAGTTTGCAAGTACTTTTTAAAGAATTTTCCCATCTGTCTTCATTGGGGAAATTGGCCTATCGTTCTCTTGCTGTTGTATCTTTACCTCGCTTTGATATTAGAGTAATATTGAATTTGTAGAAGGAATTTAGGAGTGTTCCTTCTGTTCCTTTTTCTTTAAAAATATAATTTGAGAATATTAATTGTAGTTCTTCTTTGAAAGTCTGGTAGAATTCTGCAGTGAACCAATCTGGGTCTGGTTGATTGTTTTGATTTTGTTTCATTCTGTTTCTTAATGGTTTTTATTACAATTTTAGCCTCCTTATTTGCTATGGGTCTGTTTAAGTTATTGATGTCTTCTTGGTTTAATATGGGTGGTTCAGATGCATCAAGAAATTCATTCATTTATTTTAGAGTTTCTAACTTAATGGAGTATGGTTTTAAAGTGGTCCCTTACTGCATCTGGATTTCTTGGGTGTTTGTTGGAATGTTCCCCTGTTCATCATTAATTTTTACTAATTTGGGTTTCCTCTTTCTTCCTTTTGGTTAATTCTGGTAAGGGTCTGTCAATCTTGTTGAACTCCTCAAAGATTCACTAACTCCTTGTGTTGTCCACTCATTTCTCTGAAACAGATCACATACTGGTACACAAAACAAATCCCAACAAATACAGACAAACTAAAATGACTATACATATTCTATCTTGAAATAATCTTGAAATCAACAACAAAAGAATCTCTAGAAATTACACAAATTTATAGCTATTAAAAAACACACTACTGAATGGTTAGTGGGCCAAAGAAGAAGTCTGATTTAAAAAATCAGAAGGAGTATCAATAAGTGACTTAATGATGTAACTCAAGAGTTTACAAAACCAAAAACAAGTCAAGCTCAAATCCAGTAGATCTGAAGAAATAATAAAAGTTGAGGCAGAAATTAATGAAATACAAATACAGTTTGCCTGTTTGTGTTGTAGAATTACACAAAATGTCTTATTTTTGGTGCAGACTCAAAAACCGTGTATGCTTGTGTTGAAGACTCCCACAACAGGTATACTGGTATTGTAGACTCAACAAGTCTGTTTACATTATAGACTCGTGGAGCAGATACATTCACATGGCAGGTTCAACCAACATGTCTGCGTATTGAAGACAGTCATACATGTCTTTTTGCTTGGTAGAATCATACAATGTATCTGTCAGTATTGCAGATCCGTACAATATGTCTTTATCGATGACTCATACAGCATGTGTGTTTACATTACAGACTCATATAACACATCTGCTTGTACTGCAGACTCATCAACACTGTCTGTCTGTGCTTTAGAGTCACACAACACGTCTTTGTGTTACAGTCTCATACACTCAGTCTTACTGGTATTGTAGACTCATGAAATATGTACAACTGTGCGGCTCACTGGTGCAACATGTCTGTATTTTATTTTATTTTCTAGTTTTAAACTTTATTTTAAAACACTTGTAAATAAAAATGAGTCTTCCCCTTTCCCAGAAGGTATCAGTTGCATTCAGCTTCTTGGTTGGGTTGGACTTGTATCCACTCCCCCTTCTCTTTGCTGGGATCTTGTCTGGTTTGAACCTGTGCAGGCCTTGTGTGTGCTGCAACAGTCTCTGGGAGTTCATGTGTGCATCAGTCCAGTCTCACCACCTCTGGCTCTCACAATCTTTCTGTTCTGGTTCCTCTTCCACATAATCCCTAATTTGAAGGGAGGTGTTTGATAAATTAGGGCTGGGTGCTCCAAAATCTCTCCCTCTCTGCACATTGTCCAGCTGTGGGTCTGTGGATTAATTACCATCTGCTATAAGCAGAAGCTTCTCTGAGGAGGGCTGAGCAAGGCACTGATCTACAGTTACAGTCATATGTCATTAACCGTCATTTTATTGCTATGTTCATTTAGCAAAATGATAGTAGGTTTTCCTGTGGCCCATGACCTGTCTAGTCTTAGGTTTTGGCCACTTTAGCAGTGTCAGGTGTGGGCTCCATGTCATGGAGTGGGCCTTAAGTCCAATCAAATATTTGAACCACGGCTGTACCAGCATATCTTGCAGGAAAATCAGTTTTCTCCAGTGGAGTGACACTGAGTATTTTAACCACACTGCAGAGAAGGCCCCATGCCCAGGAGTAGCTGGCCAGCGCAAAAGGATACCACATGTTTTATATTTTTTTGTTTTGGTCTGGTTGGCATTTTCTATCTTATTGGGTTTTTTGTTGTTGTTGTGTGTTTTTCTTTTCCTTTTTGTTTGTTTGTTTGTTTGTTTGTTTGTTAGAGAGAGAGAAAGAATATGAAGTTGGTGTTTAGGAACCTGGGGAGGATCTGGGAGGAGATGGGAAAGGGCAAGGAATATACTCAAAATACACTGCATGAAAACACTTTAAACACACACACAAACACACACAAAGAGCTACTCTTTTAAGAAAATGAATAGGGAAGTTTTGTTTGTATTTTTTTTGTTTAATTGTTTGTAATGGGGTCCGAAAAATAGACTCCAACATGTTTGTTTGCATTGCAGACTCATGTGACAGACCTGTTTCGATTTTAGAGTCATGCACCATGTGTGTTTGTAAAGTGTAGACTCGTACATGTCTATTCCTGTTGCAGACCCCCACAGCACATTTTATTTTGAAGACTTCTATGACTCGTTTATTTTTATTGTGGGTGCACACAATATATCTGCTTGTTTTCAGATACATAGAATGTGTCTGTATTACAGGCACATGCAACATGTCTGTTTGTGCTGTGGACTCATGCAACTCATTGGTGTTTTAAAAATATACAAGTCTGTACTGTGAATTCATACGTGTGTTTGTATTACAGATACAACGTGTCTGTTTGTAATGTGAATTCATGCAACATGTCTGTTTGTGTTATGAACTCATAGAACATGACTGTGTTGTAAAATAACACAATGTGTCTTATTTTTGCTAGCAACTCATAAAATATGTCACTTTTTATTGGAGATTCATAAAATGTATATTTGTATTGTGGACACATAGAACATGTCTGTGTGTGTCACACTCTTACAACATATCTGTTGGTATTGTAGAATCACACATGTCTGTGTTGTAAACTATGCAACATATGTTATTTGTGATACAGGCTCATTCAACAAATCTGTGTGCACTTCCAACTCATATAACATGTCTCTTTTGTAGACTCATACAACATGTTTGGTTGTATTGTAGACTCATACAATGTGGCTTGTTTGTATTGTAGACACATACAACATGTCTCAATTGTATTGCAGACCCATGCAGCATGTCTTTTTGTAGTGCAGATTCAGATGGCATGTGTATTTTGTTTAGATGCAAATAACATGTCTCATGCATATCACAGAAACACACATCCTTGTATTATAGACACATACACAATGTCTTACTTGCATTTTAGGCTCATACAACATATGTTTATATGGAAGACTCAGAACATGTGTATTTGTATTGCCCCCACACACAACATGGCTATTGGTTTTTGAGATTCATACAACATACTTATCTGTTTTGCACACATACAACATAGCTTCTTGTGTTGCAGAATCATGTGACATATTTATTTATATTGCAGGCTCCTACAATATGTCTTTATATATGTAAAATCATATAATATGGCTTTTTGCATTGTAATGTAACATTTGTTTGCCTTATAGACTCAGATAACTTGTATATTTTCACTACAGACTCAGACAACATGTTGTGTTGCAACTGTACACATGTACTCATATAACATGTCTGATTTACTGTAGACTCATTCAACATGCTTCTTTGTGTCTATTTGTATCACAAACTCATTCAACACATCTGTTTACATTGTACATGCATACAACATGTCCTCTTGTTTTGCAGAATTATACAACATACTTGCCTATCCTGTAGACTCATACAACATGTCTTGTGTTTCATGATTATAAAACATGTCTGCTTATATTGTAGACATAAGTATCTACTGGCTTTGTATAGTCATGCAACACGTCTTATTTGTCATGTTTCTTTCACTTTCCACATTAGTCTGCAATGTATGCATATGTTAAGCACTTTGGACCTTTGTAGGTGACAATATTCTGCACTATTGATGTCTCATTTTTAACCCACTTAACAACTGAACAAACACTGGAGTTGTTTATGCTCCATGGCCATCACATGCAGCACTGTTATGAAGTTCATGCACATGTTTTTACGCAGACGTGTGTTCCCCGAACAGGAATTCCTGGGTTATGGAAATGTGTTTAACGTTTTTTTTTTTTTGTTTATTTTTATTTTGTGTTTTCATGTGTATGGGTGTTGGCCTGCATGTATGTTTGTGCACCACCTTCATGTATGTTTGTGTGCCGAGTGTTTGTGGAGGCCGAGGAGGGATTTAGGAAATGTAGTTACAGATTGCTATGAGCTGCCATGTGGGTTCTGGCAATGGAACCTGATTCTCTGGAAGAGCAGCCAGAGCTCTTAACTGCTGAGCCATCTCTCCAGCCCTATGTTTAACTTTTTCAGGGACTGGCACGGTGGCTGTTGAGTGGATATTCCCTGTAGCAGCGAAGCCCAGGGTTCCAGTTTTTCCACATTCTCTAAATACTTGCTGTCTCTTTACTGTAGCCATTTGTGTGGATAAAGTGGTGTTTCATTGAAGTCTTCATTCGTATTTCCATAGTGACCGATGATGTTAAACATCTTTCCAAGTTTTCATGTGTTTTCTTCCATGGGGTGTGTGTGTGTGTGTATGTGTGTGTGTGTTCGCATGTGTGAATTGAAGAAAAATCTGTTCATCGCTTTATCTTTTTGTGGAGATGGGGACTAAGTAGAATCTTGCACATGCTAGGAAAGCTCTCTGCCTACTACTGAGTGGCACACTTAATCCCTGAGCGCCTAGATTTTGTTAACTTTGCTTTGCTTTTTAAACGTAGCCCAGGCCAGCATCAAACTCCTGTGTACCTAAGGATGATCTTGAACTCCTGATTTTCCTGTCTCTGTCTCCCAAGTGCTGGGGTTCCAGGGGTACACCACACCTGGTTAGTGTGGTGCTGGTTAGAGTCATCTGGGCAAAGGGACCTGCAGCTGAAGCATGGCGTTCATCTGATTGGCCTGCAGGCACATCTGGAGAGCATTTTCTTGATTAGTGGTGGATGTGGGAGCACTGAGTTCACTGTGGATGGTCCCACCCGCAGGCAAGATGGTCTTCTGCTGTGAAAGAAAACAGACTGAGCAGTTCCCGGGACAAGCCAGGAAGCAGCGTTACTCCATGGCTTCTGCTTCAGTTCCTGCCTCCAGGTTCCAACCTTGAACTCCTTTCCTGGCTTCCCTAGGTGATGAGTGTAAAGTAGAATGAAATAAACCCTTTCCTCCCCAAGTTGGTTTTGGTCAGTGTTTTATCACAGCAACAGAGAAGCTAACCAGGACCTGGGGACTGAACCCTGGGCCTTGTACATGCTAAACAAGCTACCCACCAACTGAGCTACAGTCCCAGACTTTTTGTTTCTGTTTACTCTTGTTTTATTAGTGTAGATTGGTTTTACAAATAACAGGTTTCATTACGACATTTACATAAATACATACAGTGTACTTTCATTGTTTCTGCCCCGAACCCCTTTCTGTCCTGCTTCCCTCTCCCACTGGTACCCCGCTCACTCCAAACATACCCTGTTTGACTTCATGTCTTTCCAAAATACACTAGGCCCCATATGAAAGAAAACATGTAGTATTTGTCTTTCTGGGTTTGCCTTGTTTGGCTTAATGCGATAAGCTCCAGTTCCACCCATTTTTCTGTAACTGTCATGATTTTGTTATTTATGGCAAAATAATATCCCACTGTGCTTGACAGTTATTATTAGGTTTGTTGTTTTTTTTGGGGGGGGAGGTGGCTTGCTATTTATTTTGTGTGTGTGTCTGAGTGTGTATCTGTGCACCATGTGTGTGCAGGAGCCTGCAGAGGCCAGAAGAGTGTGGAGGATCCTTGCAACTGGAGTTGCAGATGGTTGTGAGCAATCATCTGAGTGTTGGGAATGGACTCTAGGTCTTGGAGCAGAGCAGTAAGAATTTTTACCACTGAGCCCCCTCTCCAGCCCCAGGTTGTTAATTTTCTTGAACTAGCCATTTTTACTATGGTGAGAAGGAGTCTCAATGCATTGAAGACTTTTCAGGTCTTCGTGGGTCTTTTGTAGTCTGAGAACTGTCTATTCAATTCAGTTTCCCATTTATTTGTTCTTTGTTGTTATTTTTCTTGACTCTGTAGACATTCTGAGCAACAGACCCTAGACCCATCCCCCGTGGTAGAGATCTTCCCTTTCTGGCTGTCTCTTTACTCTGTGGAAGTCTCTAGTTCGATAAGATCCCGTTCATCAGTCTTGCTACGATTCCCCGAGCTATTCAGGAAGTTGTCTCCTGTCCCTGTATCCTGAAGTACCTCCTTGCTCTCTTTTAGTTCTCTCAAGTTTCAGGTCTTACATTCAGTTCTTTTATCCATTTTTATTTAAATTTTGTACAAAGTAAGAGGTGGGGATCTAGTCTCACTGGTTTCCACAGCACCATTTGTTGAAGAATCTATCTTTCTCCAGTATGTTCCTTTTAGTGCCTTTGCCCAGGAATCAGCTGACTGCAGCCAGGTGGGCTTGTTTCTGGAGCCTATGTTACTCCATTGGTCAATGTGTCTGTTTTCAAGCTCTTGCCAAGCTGGTTTTGTACTAAGGTTCTGTACTGTAATTTGATTATAATATCATCAGGAAACTCCCAGGCATTAAGATACTCCCAGGCATTAGGATACTCCCAGGAATTAGGATACTCCCAGGCATTAGGATACTCCCAGGCATTAAGATACTCCCAGCTTTTTTCTCTTTGCTGAGTATTGCATTGGCTCCTTGAGAGTTCTTTAGTCCTTCAACATGACTATGAGTGTTTTTTCCAGTTCTATAAATAATGTCATTGAAATTTTATTGGGGATTGCATTGATTATTTGGATTGCTCTTGATAATATAGCCATTTTAACAATATTAATTCCCACAAATGGGGAGGGTTTTCCAACTCCTAGAATTCTCTTCAATTTCTCTTGTCAGCTTTTTACGACTTTGTATGTGGAGGTCTTCACATCCTTGATTAGGTTTCATCCTATTTTCTGAAGCTGTTTTGAATGGGATTTCCTTCTCAGCATGTTCACAGTCAGTTTCTAGAAAAGCTCCTGTTGTGTGTTGGCTTGTACCCTGCTACTTTGTTGAATGTGGTTATCACATCTCCAAGTTTTCTGGGGTTATCTTTAGTGTGTTCTAAGTATGGAATGATAATGTTCTGAAATAGGAATAACATGACTCGCCCCTTATTTATCTCCCTCAAGTCTTTCTCTTGCCTTACTGCTTTGGCAAGGGACACAAACTGTACTGAGAACACATGGAATGAGTGGACAGCCTTGTCTCCTGCCTGATGTTAGAGAAAATGCTTTTTATCTTTCCTTACTTGGTATAATGTTAGCAACAGGTTTGCTAGACACAGCCTTTGTTGTGTTACGTTTTCTCTGTTGCTGGTGTCCTCAGGGCTTTTTATCATATAGAGGTGTTGAATTGTGTGAAAGGCTTCTCCCATGTCTACTGTGTGATTGTGATGACTGTGCTTGATTCAGTTTAGACAACGTGTTTTCTGTTTGTGGAACTATGCTTTCATCTTTGGAACCAAACTGATTTTGATTATGATGCATGATTTTATATTTTACTGTGTTCTTGAATTCTGCTTGTAATTACTTGATTGAGAAACTTTGTGTCTGTGTTCATTGTGGAAACTGACTTCTTAGTTTTCTTTGGTCATGGCCTTATCCAGTTTGGGTAGAATATTGTAGGTAGCTTCATAGAATGATTTCCCTTTCTACTTCCAAACTAGTTTGAGCAGTTTTTATTTAAAGTTCTGGTAGAATTCAATGATTAATTTGTCCAGAAGCTTTATTTCTCAAAGGACTCTTTATTATTGCTTTAGTCTCATTGCTTATTACATGTCTGTCTAGGTGTATACATCCTCTTCACTCAATTATGGTCTAGAAATTTATATATATTTTCTATATCTTCCAACTTATTGGACTATAGGTTTTTAAAATATTCCCATACAATCCTCCGGATTTCAGCATAAGGCCCCCTCCACACCTCGTTTTATGAATTCATCTTTCATTTGATGAGTGTGGTTAAGGACTTATCTGTCTTATTTACCGTTTCAAAGAAGTTGTATGCTGTTTATCTTTAAGTCTCCATTTCACTAGTTTTATCCCAATCTTTATTATTTCTATTCACTAATTTTGTTTATATTTGTCTAAAGCCTTGAGCATCATTAAGTTATTTGCGATCTCTCTCATTTTAAAAAAGATTTCACTTGTTTTTATTTTATGTGTCTGACTGTGTTACCTGTATGTATGTGTAAGCACCATCTGTGAATCTTATGCCTGCAAAGGCCAGAAGGTGTCACATGCTCTGGAACTAGAGTTAGAGCAGATTAAGAGCCACCATGTGGTGGCTGGGAGTCAGAGTCAGGCCCCTTCCCCCCCCCCCCCCCCCCCCCCCCCGGAAGAGCAGCCACTGAGCCGTCTCTCCAGCCCCAGCTCTCTTGCTTTTCTTTTTAGATTTATTTTTTTATATGTATTATTGTTTTGCCTGCATGTATGTTTGTGTACCATGTGCATCAGTGCCCACAGAGGCCAGAAGAGGGTACCAGAGCCCTTGGAACTGTGAGCCATCATGTGGCTGTTGGTCATCGAACCTGGGTCCTCTGAAAGGGCAGCCAGTGCTCTTAACCACTGAGCCATCCCTCCAACCCTCAGTTGATTTTAGTACTCTTTGCTCTCCTGTTTTTCCTCTGTTGACTCTCCTGGTTTGCTAGATTACTGAATGAAACACGATTAAGTCTTTCATCTTTTACTCTCATGAAACTTAGTTTTCCTGAGCTCTCTCTTGCGTTTTGACGATCTTTATTCCTCTCTCTATGTGGGGTCCCTTCCATTTCCTTCTGGAATGCTGGCTGGATTCCACTAGCTTCTGCTTGTCTTGGAAGACCTTTATTTCTCCACCAATTTTCAAGGCCAGCGTTGAGGAACATAGTTATTCTAGTCGGCACTTGTTTAATCTCATGACTTGAATGTATCTTTCTACACTTTCTTTGGCTTGTAGGGATTTTGACGAGAGATCTGATAGAATTCTGATGATTTTTCCTTTGTAAGTACTTTGGCATTTTTGTGTTGCAGCTCTCAATATTCTTTTTTTATTTTATAGTCTTAGGATTTGTAACTATTATGGGACATGGTGAGGTTCCCAAGCCCCTTGGTCATGTCTGGGATTCTAAACACCTCTTGTGCTCAGATCCCTGCTTCTTTTTTCTTTTCTTTGTCTAAGGTTTGGGCACTTTTCTGCCGGAATTTTACTGAATAGGTTTTCTGTCTTTAGTTTGTGTCTCAGCCCCTCCTACTCATTGTATTTGTGCTCACTCTTGCTCTCTCTTCCCATCTTGCTTGCTATGTGTCAGGCTGACTCAGAACACACCATGGAACCCAGGCTGGCATCAGTCTCCTACAGCAGTCTCCTGATTGCTGGGTTTGCAGACATGTGCTACAATTCCTGGCAGGACTGGTCTCTTGACTATCTCCCAGAGTTCTTGAAACTTGTGATCATGCTGGGATATTCTTGTCTTTGTTGTTACCTGAATGCAAAATTCTTTCACCCTTGTATTCCATCACTGGTCTCCTCTGGTCTGCTTATCTAGTCTGTTGATGCTATGTCCAACATTTCCTTTTGTCTTCGATCCAGAATCTTCCTATCTCTGATGAGTTTCTCATCCACATTACTGCCTTTCTCATTCAGGTCTTGAACTGACTTCCTTACCCTGTCTGTTTCTTTGAATCCCCTTTGAAGTCACTTATTTTGAAAATTAAACCTGCAAACTCTGTGCCTGGTATTTTGACCATTTCGGTGTTTTAGGGTTCAGTTACTAAGAAGTCATGAGGTTTGGAGGAGTCCTGTCACCTTGCCTTGTCTTGTTTCTTGTGTTTTGACCCTGGAATTCGTGCTCAGTGTGAAGTGCATCTCCGCTGGTTTAGCCTCAGCTTGCCTGTGAATTGTGGATAGCACTTGCCACCCAAGCGAGTCTGTCTGTGGATCTGAGCTCAGGTCACAACCGGTTTCCTGGTCCCAAACTGTTCTTTGGATGGGTGCTCATTTAGTCAGTGGAGGAGGCAGAGGCCTTTAAGGTTTGGAGATGTAAAAATTCAGGGAGTTCTGGTCTTACTGGCCAGGAATTTTGACTGTAAGAGCTGTGAAGGTGAATCTCTGGTGAGCACCATCAAGCAGGCGCAGAAGCACAGGGGCCCTTCTCTGCATCTGCAGCCCGGCCACCTTAACCCTTACCTCCACAGACCTGCCACCTTAACCCTTACCTCCACAGACCTGCCACCTTAACCCTTACCTCCACAGACCTGCCACCTTAACCCTTACCTCCACAGACCTGCCACCTTAACCCTTACCTCCACAGACCTGCCACCTTAACCCTTACCTCCACAGACCTGCCACCTTAACCCTTACCTCCACAGACCTGCCACTTCAACCCTTACCTCTGCAGACCTGCCACCTTAACCCTCACCTCTGCAGACCTGCCACCTTAACCCTCACTTCCACAGACCTGCCACCTTAACCTTTACTTCTGTAAGTGCCTGTCCATGTGCCTATGGCGCTTCCCCGGCTTCTCCTTCTCTCTTTGGCTTGCCACCCAACTTAGAAAAATTCCCTTTTTGCTGTAGTTTTGCCTAACATCCTACGCTAGGGTCTGTGTTTCCTTTAGCAATCTAACGTTCAATATTCCTGTCTTCTTCCAGGTGTCTAGCCACGGCTCTGCCTCCCATCTCCTTTTGTGCCACCCAGGGCTCCCCGCAGCCACAGACTTCTCCTTTTATTTCAGATTCATGAAGATGTGAAAGGGCAGGGCATCTGATCTACCATCGTACCCTGGGGCTATTTTTAAATTGAGCCATTTGTCTTTTCACTCTGGAGTTCTCCAAGTTCTTTGCTACCCTCCACAGCAGACCTCACCACACTCCCCGGGAGTGCGATTAGCGGCTAGCCAGGGCTCTCTGTGGATTGTATTTCCACTTCCTTGGTTCTGTTCTCTGAAGCACTGGAGTTTTCAATTAGGAGTAGAGTTTAATGATTTTTCTGTAGCTGATTGTACTTTCCACATCATGTTTAAGATGCTGACAGCTAGTCTAATTTCAGAGCAATTCATATCTACATTTTCTCTGGAAAATGTCTTTGTTTTAGCCCTTGCATAAGGGTCTCAGATCAATTTTGAGTTGACTATTATATATGGTGTAAAGTAAAGAACTAATTTGTTTTTCTCTTTTTGAGAGAGGGTTTTATGTAGTCCAGGCTGGCTCCAAACTCTCTGTGTAGCCAAAGATGACTGAGCTCTTGACCCTCCTGAAGGATGGACTATAGGCCTGCACCACACAGCTGATTCATGTGTGCTAGGGATCAAACCCAGAACATCATACATGTTTTGTAAGCACCTACCAGCTGAGGGACATCACCAGCCCCATGTCTCCAGGTCCTGCTGTGCTTGGCAATGAACACCATTGAACACTGTTTAAATGAACACTGTTAAGTGGTCAGTTAATCATGAGAGAGTCCATCCCATTCTTGTAATCAGAAAATCCCCCAGTCTTTGCTTGGAACCTTGTTTCTTCTAGTGAGTCATACCTTCAATAATGCAGAAGGCCATTACTCAGCTCTAGCCTTCACTTCCTTCACGTACAGAGCCTCCAGGTGAGTCAGGCTCAGAACTGGGAGCCTCCTCGGGTCACTCTTACAGGATATCACAGCCTCAGGCACATGCACAGCCCTGGACATGTGCTTCTTGAAGCCCATGAAGCTGCTTGCTCTAGTGTCTTCCTTCAAGTTTTTGGTGAGCCTCAGAGTTAGCACCACTGTTGCTGGCTTGCACGGGCAGGAGGTGTCACAGCCTCTAATTGTTTCAGCAAATGCCCTGGAGGAAAAAGCTTTCTGTACGAGGCACTGAGTTCCGAGTCAACACAAAGGCAGTCTGTCTGAGGCGGGACGGTGGCTGTGCACAGGGATGAGGTACTAAAGGCTTTCTGGGAAGTCCTACCCTCTCTGCTCCAGAGGCTCCTGTCTTCACTGGTTCATGGTTACTGCAGAGCTGGGGAAGGAGACTGGAGGTACCGCAGGCTAGGATGCAATGTCATCGACCTTAGCCAGGCCAGCTGTTTTTCTTCCCCAGTGGACACTCTCCAGGATGCTACAAACTGGAGCTAACTTCCTGAGTTCTAAGGATGCTGGTTCTGCTGGTTCCAAGTTTCTCATTCTCTTTTGGAAAAAAACTTTAAAATCTTTTAAATGTCCCTCCTTCCATTCCACTAACATCACTGCCTTAAACTTTGCTAAATTTTTTGTTTTTTGTTTTGGTTTTTCAAATCAGGGTTTCTCTGTGTAGCCCTGACTGCCCTGGAACTCACTCTGTAGCCCAGGCTGGCCTCAAACTCAGAGATCCACCTGGCTCTGCCTCCTGAGTGCTGGGATTAAAGGCGTGTGCCACAACTACGCACCCACCTCCCCCAAAAAAATCTTTTGAGACAAGATTTCAGGTAGCCCAGGCTAGCCTTAAACCCACTGTCTCACTGAGGATTTCCTTGAACTCTGAAAGCTTGTGCCATTGTGTCTGGTTTTATACAGCCTTAGAGTTCCAAACTAGGGTTTCACGAATGACAGACAGCACTCTACCAAGTGAGACACATCCAAGATCACTTTTAAAAATGGATTCAGTACTGTCTCTCTGTCTGTCTGTCTGTCTGTCTGTCTGTCTCTCTCTCTCTCTCTCTCTGTGTGTGTGTGTGTGTGTGTGTGTGTGTGTGTGTGTGTGTGTGTGAATGATGTGTGGAGTTGATTCTCTCTTTCCACATTTCTGTGGTTCCTGGAAATTGAACTTTGGCCACACAGTTGTACAGTAAAATGCCTTTACTCCGGGAACCATCTCACTGGCCCTGAACCCTACTTTCTCCCCTAAATTTAAAAAGTGTACATTTATTTATTTGTGTGAGTGTGCATGTATGAGAGAGTGAGAGAGAGAGAGAAAGAGAGAGAGAGAGAGAGAGAGAGAGAGAGAGAGAGAGAGAGAGCTTTATCCACTGAGCTATCTCATTGGTCCTAAACCTTGATAGTAAATATTTTAGGTAAACTCAAAGATGTTATATAGTTATTTAAAACATAAGAGAAAAATAAATTACAAAAAATTTTAAATGATATTAAAAAGAGAATCTAATAGTCATGTTTTAAAAAGTTATTCCATTCAACCAGTTGAAAAGAATGAAATTCTTCAGTGTGAGGCCCCATTTTGCTTCAGAGATTGAAGTCAGTTCTTATCATGACCCACAGACATCCTGATCTCTTCATGCTGATGATGTGTGGTAAGGTTTGGTGTATTCACCTATGAAAGTGCGCTTTTCTGGTGTACACACCATGTGTGATTTTAGTTGAGCGTACTCATCACATGAGGGGTGAGGAGCGTTCACATGACTCTGTTGCAGCCTTTTCTTGGGGTCTGTCTTTGCTGTGTCATCCCATTACATATTAATCACTTGAAATTGCATATTGTATTGAGCTGCCTCTGTTGAAAGTTAACTAGGTTTTTTGTTTGTTTCTCGAGATAGGGTTTCTCTGTATAACAGAGTCCTGGCTGTCCTGGAACTTACTTTGTAGCCCAGGCTGGCCTGGAACTCACAGAGATCCTCTTGCCTCTGCCTCCCGAGTGCTGGGATTAAAGGCGTGAACCATCATGCCTGGCTTATTAACTAGGTTTTGAAGCACATAAATCTCTTCTTATGTATCAAGTTCTGAAAAACACTGCTGGTCCCAAGGTATGAGCTCCACAGATAATTTTACTGGGATTTGTGTAGGGATGGAGAGTTTCCCTACACAAATTCAATTATATGTATATATTTTATATATTAGATTTATTTATTTTATGTATATGAATGTTTTGCCTGCATGTATGTATGTGAACTATGTGCAGGTCTTCAAGAGTGTGTGTGTGTTACTGGGAAATGAAGCCAGGCTTCCACAGAGATCAGAAGAGAGTGTCAGACCCCCTGGAACTGGAGTTATGGATGGCTAGGAGGACTGTGTGGGTGCCTGGGGCTAAACTTCAATCCTCAGCAAGAACAAGTGCTTTTAACCACTGAGCCTTCTCTCCAAGCCCTAGTTTAATTTTTTTTAAGTGCATTTAAATTTTATTTATTTATGTGTGGGTGGGTGTATGTGTATGCATATATGTATGTATGCATTTGCATGCTGATGTGCATCCATGTGTGTGCATATGCACATGGAAGCCCATGGTTGATATCAGGTGTCTTTCCTCAGTCTCTCACTGAACCCAAAGCTCATCTGTTTGACTAGAATGGCTAGCTGTGAGCTTCAGGGTCTCTCCTGTCTCTGCCTGGCCCTGCAGCAAGGCCAGGGTTACATGCTGCCATGTCTGCCCTTGTTGGGGTGGGGGAGGGGGGCTGTGTGCATGCATGGCTGTGCATCATATCTACGCAGTGCCCTGAAGGTGGGAAGATGTTGAGTCCTATGGAACTGGAGTTATAGATGGTTGTGAGGTACCATATGGATGCTGGGAACTGAACTTGGGTCTTCTGCAAGAACAAGTGCTCTTACACACTGTGCCGTCTCTCCAACCCCTACGCCCGGATCTTTACATAGATGCTGGAGCTCTGAACTCAGGTCTTCAGGTTTGTGCTGTGGGCACTTCAATGACTGAGGCATCTGCAGAGCCCTGTGTTTAAGCTTTCATCAATGTGGAAAGAGTACAAAACAGCTTAAAGTGACTTGTCAGTCAAACAACATCAGTAAAGTCAATATGCCTTTGCCACAATATGGGTTTGCATATATGCATGGATTTGCCTTTCTAATTAGCCTGGGGTCATTGAAAACATTTTAAGTACACAGTAAAATCCAATCTCCAAACATTTATTATAATAGCAAGTGTGTAAGAGGGCCCTTCTTGTTTAGAGAAACGTATTTTTTCTCTGAGCTCAAAACATCTCAATGAAACTTCAAAACATTGAAGTATAACAAGCCCTCAAAATATGCATGGTAAAATGAGTTGAGATGTTTTGCCTGATTTGGACAGAGCATCATGGTACAGATTGAAGTCCATAAGAGTAAACCAGTGTTAACAGTGCTGGCTCAATGCACATTTAAATGGTTCAAATATTTTCCTGAAAATAACTACTGATAAATGATACAAGTTCCCTTAGGCATTTCTACAGATGTCATGTGCTCTCTCAGCTAAGCCTGCTCTGTTGCCACCAGCTGTCACACATCTTAATGGAGACCCCTTCTAACCATCAATTGATGTTTTTTCTCAACCCTTCTCTTCCTCTTCATTTTGAAGCAAGGTCTTACTGTATCACTCAGGCTTGTATGAAACCACTGACTGAATCAACCCTCTTCTTCAGTTTTCCAATAGCTGGGATTACAGGCATTCAGCAGCATGCCAGGTCTTCAAGTGTGTGTGTGGTACTGGGAAAGGAAGTCAGGCTCCCACGTTCTTCACCAGCTGAGCCCCAGCCCCGGCCCCTCTTCAGCTTCTTTAAAAATACTCTCACCTGTTGTTGTTCCGTGGAAACTATTCATAGGAGCAAATGCTTCAGCCTACACTTCACAGTCTGCATGGACATCTAAGGGAACAGCTGGACATCAAAGTGGGTCTTGTGTTTAAAGGACTCGTCACCATTCTCAACGTGTGCCTGATATTTTCAAACAAGTTTTTTTCCTTCTGGATACATTTATTTGGCTCTTGCAATCAAATGTTTTCCTATGAACTTAAATATATCAGCAGCCTTCTTTCTTGGCTGGCAAATAGATGTTTGCAAACTCACTCTCAGAGGGGAGCTTGATCATTTTTAGGTTGTGTGTTTCTTTATGATGTGCATGTGTGTATATGTGTGTTTCTGTAAGATGTATATGTGTGCATTTCTGTGTGCTGTGCATGAGTGTTTGGTGTGCGTATGTTTGTGGTGTGTGTACATATGTGTGCATGAGTGTGGATATGTGTGTGTAGTATGCCTATGTGTGTGTAGTTAGTGTGCATGTTCATGTGTGTATGTGGTGGGCATGTGTGTATGATATATGTACGTGTGTGGTGTGCATGTTTGTGTGTGTGTGATTTGTGTACATGTGTATTGTGTGCACATGTGTGTGTGACTTGCATTTATGTGCATGTGGTATGTGTGCATGTATGCAAATATGTGTAGCTGTACTTGCTAGTATGGATGCACATGGAAACTAAAAGTGGTCAGTAGAGTCTCTTCCTCAGTCTCTTCTCACCTTATGTCTTGAGGCAGGATCTCTCATTGACAGAATCTGGAGGTTGCTCTTTCTGTGAGTCTGGCTGGCCAGTGAGCCGCCAGGGTCCACATGTCTTTGCTCCACCCTAGTGCTGGTGTTGCAGGCATGTGCTGCCACACCCAGGTTTTACTGGGTGCTGTGGATATGAACTCAAATCCACATGCTTGACCTGTTAGCTCGTGACTCCCGGAGCCATCTCCCCAGCCCTCATTTTTAGTTTTTCTGAGGAAATCCCACCATGACATGATCTTCGATGCTGATGTCTCCAAGACCCACTTGTCCAGCTATGACATCATTGCAAAAGAAGCACAAGCTCCTCTATGACATCCCATAACAATGCAGGCCATACTGGGGATGCTCTGTAAGCACAACAAAGCCTACTTTGGTCTCCTCTTGTTTTGAAGTGAAGGATACATTTTCTGCTCATTTTTTGTATCATACGTGGCACCCAAAATGCTGTTGGGTCCTTGTAACCACAATAGTCTCAGTGGCTATTACTGCACATAATCAAGTCAGGCACAATCCCAGCATGGATGGGGCATTCTCAAGTCCTGCCCATAGCTGAAAAGCTACTGGCAACTGGAGGCTGCTGGGACAGTTTTCTTCTTCAGGAATGTGGACCTGGGATGGAACCCATGCTCCAGGAGACTGTCCTACACTGTGCACATACAGCACTAAGGAGACTCAGTGGGCGTTAATGTCTTGAGTGGGGTGGGGTATGAAGTCTGGAGGAAAAAGTTGAGGTGATGAGGGAAGAACTGAGGGTGAGAGAGTGGGAAAGGAGACCAGATTCAAGCATGTGAAAGGCATCTATGAAGATTAAGTAAAACACTTAGTTTATCTGGTAGAAAGGCCTTTTTAAAAATTATTTAAATAGCCGGGCGGTGGTGGCGCATGCCTTTAATCCCAGCACTCGGGAGGCAGAGCCAGGCGGATCTCTGTGAGTTCGAGGCCAGCCTGGGCTACCAAGTGAGTTTCAGGAAAAGGCGCAAAGCTACACAGAGAAACCCTGTCTCGAAAAACCAAAAAAAAAAAAAAAAAAAAAAAAAAATTATTTAAATAGACCAATAACCCCTAAGGAAATAGAAACAAATTAAAAGTCTCCCCACCAAAAAAAAAAGCCCAGATGATATCAGTGCAGAATTCTACCAGATTTTCAAAGAAGAACTAATTCCAATACTCTTCAAATTGTTCCACACAATAGAAACAGAAGGAACATTACCAAACTCTTTTTATGAGGCTACAGTTACCCTGATACCCAAACCACACAAGATGCAAGGAAAAAAAGAATTACAGACCAATCTCCCTCATGAAATTGATGCAAAAATACTCAACAAAATATTGGCAAACCGAATCCAAGAACACATCAAAAAATTATCCACCATGACCAAGTAGGTTTTATCCCAGGGATGCAAGGATGGTTCAACATATGAAAATCTGTCAATGTAATACACCATATAAACAAACTGAAAGAAAAAAAAACATATGATCATCCCATCAGATGCTGAAAAAGCCTTTGATAAAATCCAACACCAAAGGTGTTAGATCAGGAATACAAGGAACATACCTAAACATAATAAAGGCAATTTACAGCAAGCCAACAGCCAACATCAAATAAACAGAGAGAAACTTAAAGCGATTCCACTAAAATCAGGAACAAGACAAGGCTGTGCACTCTCCCCATATTTATTCAATATAGTACTTGAAGGTCTAGCTAGAGCAATAAGACAAAAGGAGATCAAGGGGATACAAATTGTAAAGGAAGAAGTCAAACTTTCACTATTTGCAGATGATATGATAGTATACATAAATGACCCCAAAAATTCTACCAGGGAACTCCTACAGCTGATAAAGTCCTTCAGTAAAGTGGCAGGATACAAGATTAACTCAAAAAAAAACAATCAATAGCCCTCCTATACACAAATGATAAAAGGGATGAGAAAGAAATCAGAGAAGCATCACCCTTTACAATAGCCACAAATAATATAAAATACATTGGGATAACACTAACTAAACAAGTGAAGGACCTGTTTGATAAGAACTTTAAGTCTCTAAAGAAAGAAATTGATGAGGATATCAGAAAATGGAAGGATCTCCCATGCTCATGGATAGGTAGGATTAACATAGTAAAAATGGCAATCTTACCAAAAGCAATATACAGGTTCAATGCAATCCCCATCAAAATCCCAACACAATCCTTCACAGACTTGGAAAGAACAATACTCCACTTCATATGGAAAAACAAAAAACCCAGGATAGCTTAAAAAATCCTGTATAATAAAACAACCTCTGGAGGCATCACCATCCCTGACCTCAAGCTCTACTATAGAGCTATAGTAATAAAAACAGCTTGGTACTGGCATAAAAACCAACATACGGACCTGGAATCGATTGGAAGACCCTGATATTAATCCACACACATATGAATACCTGATATTTGACAAAGAAGCCAAAATTATACAATGGAAAAAAGAAAGTATCTTCAACAAATGGTGCTGGCATAACTGGATGTCAACATGTAAAAGATTACAAATAGATCCATATCTATCATGATGTACAAAACTCAAGTCCAAGTGGATCAAAGACCTTAACATAAATCCAGTTACTCTGAACTTGATGGAAGAGAAAGTAGGAAGTACTCTTGAACGCAGTGACACAGGAGATCACTTCCTAAATATAACACCAACAGCACAGACACTGAGAGCAACAATTAATAAATGGGACCTCTTGAAACTGAGAAGCTTTTATAGGGCAAAAGACACAGTCAATAAGACAAAAAGACACCCTACAGAACGGTAAAAGACCTTCACCAACCCCACATCTGACAGAGGACTGATCTCCAAAGTATATAAAGAACTCAAGAAACTAGACATCAAAATAATGTTGTGGCCAACATTATAAATATGGAATTATAAATTTAAAACATTTTCTGGTTTAAAAAATAAATCTGGTCGTCAATGCAGCTCTGCGGGTCTCTCTAGTAGGGCCGGTCTCTACGTTCCTGACGGTGCTCGCCTTTATCCATTTTCCCAGGTCCTCCACGTCCGCCTCTTCTTCCTCCCATCTGTTCCATCAATGGTCCAGGAGGCCCCCCAGGACCACCTCGTCTTCCTCCGCCAAAGCCACCACGGTCCATGCCACGGCCACCTCGGAAGCCACCTCTGTCTCCACCTCGGCCACCTCTGAACATTCCTCCAGGACCGCCATGGTCCATAAGTCCACCTCTTCCTCCTCGCATGCCACCAGGACCGCCTCGGCCACGATCACCACCCGGAGGTGGGAAGGGTGGCGGGAGGAAGCCCTCGGGCTTAGGGGCCTTACACTGGTTGCATTCTGTTCTCCAGGCGAAGTTCTGGTTTCCATAGCCCGGATTGGGACACTGCCAGTCTCCAGCTCGGTGCTGGACATTTCCTCCTCCAGAGGGGTTCCCTCGGGAGCCCCAGGGCCCCCTTGCGGGGAAGCCTCCTCTGTCTCCTCCACGGCCTCCCATTCGACCCATGGGTCCTCCAGGACCTCCTGGGCCACCAGGACCTCCACGAAGTGGTGGTGGCATTCCTCTGCCCTCACGAGGTGGCATGACACCCCTCATGCTGTTCATTGGAGGCTTCTTTCGGGCAAGAGAAACTTTAAGTTTGCTTCCTTGAAAATCCTTTCCATCAAACCACTCTACAGCAGCCTTGGCAGTTGGTGGGTCTTCATAGGACACTGTGGCGTCACCTTTAGGCTTTCCTGTCTCCTTATCCAGGTAGATGTGGATCATGGGTTGCCCAGTTCTCTTGTTCATCTTGACAACCCCACACTGCTTAAAGAAGTCTGCCAGATCATCCAGAGTCACATTGTCATTTAAACCTTGCACATAAATTGCACTGTTGTCAGAGTCTTCATCAGGATCTATAGGAAGGCCTAGATCAAGATCTGGTCCTTCATCCATGGGTCCACCAGGCTTATTGAAGCCACCTCGCTCTCCAGCGCCCATTCCACCGCGTCCTCCTCTTCCTCATCCTCTGAGTCAGAAGCAGAATATTCACTTTCACTGTCGCAATGAGACGTTGGCACAATTATTTTTTTTCTTAGACTACGAGGTGGTGTTGACAGAAATTCAGTTTTGTTATTGTTCTCCAGCTGAACTTTCTCGGAAGTAGAGTGCCCCTTGCTTTTCTGAGCGTTTTTCATAATTTCAGGAACATTCTTTGAGTCAACTGGAACAATTTTTCTAGTAAATCTCTCTTGGACCCCAAACCATAAATCACAATGTTGAACCCAAGGCGTAGCTGTAGCATCCATTTATGAAACAACTTTTCATGCTGTTGATTTAACTGTGCAATTTCAGCAGAAAAGGAAGGCGAGAATTTGCTCAATAAGTTTCGTAGAGTTTTCTGGTCCAGTTTAGCTCTCCTCAGCTTCTGCAGGGTTCTGTCAGATGTTAGAACTTTTGAACTACTATGGGCTTCAAAATATTCTTCTACCAAGTCACTTGCTTTGTCTCTTTTCATCTTCTTAGCTGGGGTCCCTTTGGAAACAGGCGCTGCAAGTCCTCTACTCTGAACTCGACTCTTCTGAGAGAGCCCAAGCTCATTTTTTTTTTTCAGAGAAGAAAGCCAAGAGGTCAGAGCCAAGAGCCTCACCCTTCCTGATTCAGGGATCCTCCTCAGCCCAGAGAGCTCCCCGAAAAGGAAGCCTACTTCCTGTGTCTGTCTCTCTAGTCTCCTTGTTCTGGCTTCTGATTGGTTGTAAACCCAATCATGTGACTGCCTCATCACTGCCTGTATGTACTGCCCTCCAGGTCCTTAAAGGTGTAGGCCACCACTGCCACGCACTTGCTATGGCTCTAATAGCTCTGACCCCAGGCAACTTTATTTATACCACCACACTGAACAACCCAATTAAAACATGGGCTAAAGAGCTAAATAGAGAATTCTCAAAAAAGAATCTCAAATGGCTGAAAGACATTTAAGGAAATGCTCAACATCCTTAGTCATCAGAGAAATGCAAATCAAAATGACTCTGAGATACCACCTTACACCTGTCAGAATGGCTATGATCAAAAACATTAATGACAGTCTATGTTGGACAGGATGCGGAGCAAAGGGAACACTCCTCCACTGTGGTGGGAATGCAAACTTGTACAACCACTGTGGAAATCAGTATGGCAGTTTCTCAGAAAATTGGGAATCGATCTACCTCAAGACCCAGCCATACCACTCTTGGGCATATACTCAAGGAATGCTCAATCATACCACAAAGATACATGCTCAGCTGTGTTCATAGCAGCATTATTCATAATAGCCAGAACCTAGAAACAACCTAGATGCCCGTCAACTGAAAAATGGATTTAAAAAAAAATGTAGTACATATACACAATGGAGTACTACTCAGCAGAGAAAAACAATGACAGCATGAAATTTGCAGGCAAATGGATGGATATGGTGATATTTTAATTGTACTGAAATGTGATTTTATTTGTATGTTAATAAATAAAGTTGCCTAGGGGTCAGAGCTAATAGCAAGCCATAGCAGAAGCTGGGCAGTGGTGGTACACGCCTTTAATCCCAGCTCTTGGGAGGCAGAGCTAGGCGGATCTCTGTGTGTTCAAGGATACAGCCAGCATGGAGACACACACCTTTAATCTCAATACCAACCACAGAAGACCTGGAGGTCTGTACAGACAGGCAGTGATGAGGAGGTCATGTGGTTGGGTTTACATCCAATGAGAAGGCAGAAGAGAAAGTCAATAAAAAGGACAAACAGACAGGAAGTAGGTCTCTTGCTGAAGAGGACAGCAGCAGCAGTGAAGGGTAAGGTTTTTAGCTCATAGCTCTGACCTCTTGGGCTTTCATCTCTGCATTGGCTCTGTGTTTCTTATTTAACAAGACAGTTACATCTACAGATGGAACTTGAAAATATCATCCTGAGTGAGGTAACTCAAACCCAGAAAGACAAACATGGTATGTACTCACTCACAAGTGGATTCTAGATATAAAACAAAGAACAATCAGACTGCAACCCACAGAACCAGGGAGGCTAAATAGCAGGGGGCATCCTAGGATGACTGTGGCTTATAATAAGTTTTGGTTTTACCCAATCACTGGGCAAGCTTCAGTGAAACATTTTACTATTAGGATAAGAATTTGTACTGTATCAAGCTGATAATAGAAATAAAATAAAATAATAATAAAAAATTAAAAACTGAAAAAAATAAATAAATGAAAAAGCCCTTTCTAACTGAAAACAAGTGGGTTTCAGATGACTGAAAACTGAATCTGCCTGGACTTACTCTACAAGTGAGTCTGTGTGGATCATGGCAGATCCAATGGCTGGATTTCACATCTGAGAGAAAACCTGTGGTGTCTTTCTTTCTGAATCTAGCTTATTCGGCTAATGTGGTGACCTCAAGTTCCACCCTTTTTCCTGACACAGTCACAGTTGGTTCTTCAGGCTCTGCTTGAAGAAGAGAGCTTGACAAGATGGAGCAACTGAGGACCAGAGACCCCCATCGTCTGGGTGCTTTTCCTCAGGAAAGAAGAGAACCATTTTCCCACACCCTCCTAGCCTCATCTGTGCTTGGCTGTAACGAAAATCTGATTCACCGTGGTTCCAGAGAGACAGGCACAGTAGAGAAGGGAAATTCAGAGTTATATCTCGAAGGAAGAGAAGAGTCTCCTACCCTACTCATAGCTCTTGGATTTGCTTGTGAGCCTGGACTTGGAGGGAAGCATTCTCAGACAATGGTCACTGAGCTGGGTATACCCTCACAAGGAAGAATGAGCAGCTGTCTTCACACTTTGCAGTGTGGATTGATTGAAAGTATCTCTGTTCAAAATAGCCTGGCAAAACCCAACACGCTTTGGCTTAAGCTAGAGAAAAGAATCTGAAGACATCAGGAGTTGAGCATGCCAAACTGAAGCTGCCCTGTGCTTCTCACTCATCCCACAACCCCCACCTGGGTGTGTCTCCCAATAGGGGGTTGTCCTGCCTGTTTGCCTTGAGGACTTGATTGGTAGGCTATGAAGTGGGCTCTGATTGGCAATTCTTTTACCCTGGGACACTGGAGATCATGTCACTGACCTCAGTGGAGATGTTCAGAGTGGGTAACTTGACCCAGGAGGCCTTTGTCATGTGCCAGAAGCAAAGTAGACTTAGTTATCATGATTGGCAACAAGGCAAGCAAGCTTATTTGGTTTCACAAAATGGTACAATGCCCAGAGAGCTTCCACCACAGTTAATTAATTAGAGAGTTCCCAGGAATTAAAGCCACAGGTGGCCCATGTATTCTTCTGACCACAAAATAAAGTCCAGATCAACTGAAATGAGGCTTAGATTAAGAAACTCAAAACAAAGAAGCTTGGACCTATTGTTTAATCCCTTGTGATGGGTTCCTTTAGTGTCTGTTCAGTGTCCTGTCTGTGGCCCTTCAGTCTCACTATGTGTCAAGAAGTCTTGACATCCACATGAAGATAAAGCAATAGCAGTGTGTATGCGTGTGTATATCTGTGTGTGAGTGTGTATCTGTGAGTGTGTGTGTGTGTATCTCTGTGTGTGTAGGTCAGAGGAGAAACTTGGATGTTGATCTTTACCTTGCACCTTGTTTGAGGTAGACTCTCTCTGCTCACTGCTGCTAGCCTGCACGCTTCCAGGATCCCTGTGTATCCACCTCCCATCCCACTGTGGGAGTGCTAGGCTTGAATGGATTCTGGAGATCTGAGCTCAGGTCCTCACACTTGCATGGCAAGCACTTTACCCACTGAGCTGCCGTTCTTCTTCCTCACCTTCCTCCAAAGAGAAACATGCTCAGGGAGACAGGCATGCTCTGACCTTAGGACTACTGAATCCTAGACTCAAGTTACTACAGCAGTTGGGATCCTAGGAGTCCTGAGATCACCATGATCTACCATTTAGAGAGAGGTCCACGAAGCTCTAACACGAATGGGTCAGGGTCAAGATTGCCAATGGTAAACCCATTTTGAAGCTGTTTTTGCAGATGTAAACAGCTGGCCTTTCTGTTAGGGAGAACAGTTAGGCCTTTCTGTCACTGTTTTGCTAGGATATGGAGTGGGTGGGACCATTGCAGTCACTGCTAAAAAGAGCCTAGAACTCCCTAATCCCTCCCTGCTGGGAGCATACGGTGGTTCTGCTGGCCACTGCTTCTGGAAAACTGTCACCTTCATCTACAGTCAAAGGACACTGCAGAGCACCTGTTCCTCTCGCCAGAGCCGGGGCTAGTACAAGTGAGCCCCATCAGCAGGAACGTTTTAGATGGAAGGATACAGAAAACCTCACTAAAGGCCCCCTGGAAGGAGCCAATGGTGGGACCTCCATCAAATACTTAGTACAAAAATGTAATAGAGTCAGGTGTGGGGTGCACACCTGTCATCCCAGGAGGTCAAGGTCATCCGAGGCTATGTAGTGAGACTGAACTAGCCTGGGATTTACAAGCCCTGTCTCACAAATAAAGCAAAAACAATTTTTTTTTTTTTTTTTTTGGTTTTTCGAGACAGGGTTTCTCTGTGTAGCTTTGCGCCTTTCCTGGAACTCGCTTTGGAGACCAGGCTGGCCTCGAACTCACAGAGATCCGCCTGGCTCTGCCTCCCAAGTGCTGGGATTAAAGGCGTGCGCCACCACCGCCCGGCATGCAAAAACAATTTTTAAAAAAAGCAAAATCTGCATTTATTTTTCAAGTTTGTGTGAAGATGACCAGGTAAAGTTATATTCCAGGAAATAAAACAAACACCAACAAATTTAAAAGATGCAGTAATGTACATCAGACTGGAAATTATTAAGAATACATTCAGAATATTTTGCAATGATATGTTTTGTAAAGTTAGAAGTATCTCTTTGGGAATTAACATGTTTCTACTTAACCCACAAGTCAAAGAAAAGTCACGTGGGAATTATGAATATTTTCAAATAATTAAACTGAACATATAAGCTGTCTGTAGTTGTAGGATTCTGTTCAAAGTTCAGGGGGCCAGAGAGATGGCTTAGTGGATAAAGACACTTGTCACCTTTATCCTGACGACCTGAGTTCAATCCTCAGAGTCCACATGGTGGAAGGAGAAAACTGATTCTGTCTTCAGATCTCCGTGTGGGGGCATGTGTGCTGTGGCGTGCATCATGCCCTCTCCTACAATAAGTGTGAAAATTTTTGCTTTAAAAAGCAGTGCTTAGAGGAAAATTGAGAGTATTAAAGTATAGTAGAACAGTATCTATCCACTGACCTTAGCTGTCAACTTACGGAACTATGGAAACAGTAAACTAAACCCAAAGTTGACAGTGAGAAGTAAATAATAAAGAGTGGAATTCAAGGAAATTGACAATAGAAAAAAAAAAAACCACAGAGAATCAATCAAATCCAAAACTTGTTCTTGGAAATACTGATGAAGTCCATAAACTCCTGGCATGGCTGTCAAGACCAGAGAAAACATGGCTATAGGGAGCATCAGCAAGGAAAAACTGTGCACCTTAGATCCCAGCTGCTAAAGCGCCAGGGAACATTTGCGGCAAAATCACATGAATTAGACGAGATGAGACAGTTCATGGGAACCCATGAACTTCCCTAGCTCCTTAAGAGAAAATCGATAAGCCAAGTAGTCCTATACATGTATGTTAACGAAATTTAATTTGTTATTTTAAAAAGTCCCAATAACAACAAAAACTCCTCCAGGCCTGGCTGGCTACAGTGATGAGTCTATTAAACATGGAGGGACCAAAGAACACAGATTTTCATGTGAATTTCATGCAATCAAAATAAATATTTGAGGGTTGGTGGGATTGTTGAATGGGTAAAGCCTGTTGCTCAAGCCTGATAACCCATGTTTGATCCCTGGATCTCATGGTAGATGGAAAGAACTGATTTGAAGGTTATATTCTGAGCTTTACTTATGTGTTGTGGTGTGTATGCACACACACACACACAAAAATAAAAATAAAAATTTTTTGAATTAGATTAGAAAAGTGCACAACTTACTAGACATTGGATTCAGAAAAAGCAATGCTTAATGGGAAATTGGTCATATTAAACATGTATTAGCACATCATAAATTCTTCTTATAAGAATATTAGAAAGATAGGAAATCAATGATCTTATAAATTCTTCCAGAAAATCAAAGAGAACAAAGTGCTCATCAACCTATTTTATGAGGCTATTACACAAATGTCAGCCAAAAGGTAAATGAGACAAGAAAAAAATCCTTCAGACCATTATCCCTCATGAACACAAATACAAAAACACTCAATGACATACTGACACATTAAATTCATCAATCCATTAAAAAGGATAAATACAGGGCAGGTGAGACAGGTGTGTGGGTAAGGGTGCTTGCGGCTAAGGCTGACAGTCTGAGTGCAATCCCTAGACCTGCAGGGTGGAAGGAGAGACCCAGCTCCCTATGGTTGTCCCCTGACCTCCACATATGCACTTTAGCACTCATGTGTATACACACACACACACACACACACACACATCAAACAAATAAATAAATAAATGCAGGCACTTGAAAACTATTAAGTACCATGTCAAAGTGGGGGCAGTTATGTCAGGAATGCAAAATTGTTTCAATATTCAAGAATCAACTAAAGTATTGGGCAGTGGTGGCGTATGCCTTTAATCTCAGCCCTGGCGAGGCAGAGGCAGGTGGATCCCTGTGAGTTCAAGGCCAGCCTGGTCTATAGAGCGAGCTCCAGGACAGCCAAGGTCACACAGAGAAACCCTGTCTCAAAAAACTAAGAAAAAAAATCAACTAATATAATTTAATTGACCAGAAATGGGGGAGGGACATCTCAACAGAAAAAAATGAAAGATAATTTAGCAAAATTCAACATAAATTTATTATGAAAAAAAAAACTCCACAAATTAGGAATAGAAGTTCCCCAATCAAAAAAAGAAAAAAGAAAGAAAGAAAGAAAAGGCAACTGCAAACCCTCATATTTTGTGGTTAAAACAACAACTAAGAAATTGTTTTCTAAGATCAGGAACAATATGAAGAGCCTTGGAATGGAGCTCACTGTGCCAGAGCTTCAGGTTGGTTCATTCTCAGCATGAGAAAAAAGCAAAGGCATTGTCTTTGTCGACACTGCTCACCTTTGTGACTTGTGCTAAACATGGTACTGGAGACCTCAGCCATTTAGTAAAGAAAAAAAACCAAACAACCAAACAAACAAAAAACAGAACACTATAATGATAAATGTTTTAATTTATAATGGTAAACAACACATTTGCCACATAGACTAGTGGTCAGTCAACCCTTGACTCACAGATAATGTGACTGTTTACAGAGAAAACACCAAGAAGCTTGCCTTTCGAAGCTTCTAGAACTGGTACATGTATTTAACAAGGTCACATTATGCAAAGTAACTTCAGTTAGCTGAATTTCTATTCAGTCATGGTGAATAACTAGAAAATGAAAATATGAAGTACCATGTCCAACAACTCTGGAAATAAGGGAATGCACAGTCTAAATCTCAAACTGAAACCACTAGATACTGATGAATGTGATACAGTGCAGTGTAAACATTGGTGGTGGTCTTTTTCTTCAAAGGAGTCTAACTTCCCCCTTTTTTTTTTTAAAGTCAGGGTCTCACTGTGTATCCCTAGCTGTCCTGGAACTCACTCTGTAGACCAGACTGGCCTGGAACTCAAAGAGATCCACCTGCCTCTGTTTCACCAGTGTTGGAATTAAAGGCGTGCGCCACCACGCCTGGTACTTTTCTCTGTTATGGGTTACTTTCTTGGTGTACTTTGTCAATTTTTCCTAACTTGTGGCCACAAAGATTCGGTCTGCTATCATGGAAGAGATAGTCATGATTAGAATATTTTCTTAAAACTCACATGTAAGTTCAGTGTGATGCCAATCAACATTCTAGAAAAGATTCTGCAGAATTAAATAAACTGATTCTCAAACTGATATGTTGATGCCAAGGAACTAGAAATGCCCAAATAGTTTTAAATCAGAATAAAATTAGGGGACTCAATTCCTTGATCTCAAAAGTTACTTTCAAGCTCTAATTAACAACCCTGCGAGCTACTGATGGAAAGGTGGGTGGGTGGATGGGTGGATAGGTGGATGGGTGGGTGGGTGAGTGGATGGATGAGTGGGTATGTGGGTGGATGGATGGGTAGGTAGGTGAATGGGTGGGTAGATGGATGAGTGGGTAGGTGGGTGGATGGATGGGTAGGTGAGTGGATGGATGAGTAGGTAGGTGGATGGGTGGGTGGATAGGTGAATGGGTGGGTAGATGGATGAGTGGGTAGGTGGGTGGATGGATGGGTAGGTGAGTGGATGGATGAGTAGGTAGGTGGATGGGTGGGTGGATAGGTGAATGGGTGGGTAGATGGATGAGTGGGTAGGTGGGTGGATGGATGGGTGGGTGGGTAGGTGGATAGATGTGTGGATGGGTGGGTAGGTGGGTGGATGGGTGGGTGGGTGGGTGGGTAGGTGGGTAGATGTGTGGATGGGTGGGTAGGTGGGTGAATGGGTGAGTGAATGGAGAAATGAGTGGATGGATGAGTAGGTAGTTGGATGAATGGTTGGATGGATGGATGGGTAGGTGGGTGGGTAGGTGGATGGGTGGGTGGGTGGATGGGTGGATAAATGAATGGATGAGTATGTGGATGGGTAGATGGATGGACAAGTAGTGGGAGAAGATTACACAGAGATTGCCAATTTATTTTTGACACATATACAAAGGAAATGCAATGGAGACATGTTTGCCTCTCTAACAAATGATGCCAGGATAATTAGACATTTTATGAAGAAATATGAAATTTGAGCCAGATCTTATGCCATAATGAAAAATTAACTCAAATCGATTGGATAGAATCACAAGACCCAAAATTACAAAAGTCACAGAAGATGTAGGAGAAACTGTATCTTTGTAACGAGAAACCAGACACAGAGCACACAACCTATAAAAGAAGGTGGGACTCCATCTTTCTGTCAACTTCCTGGGGATTCTTAAAGAGGTCGCCACAGACTTTAGGATATATTTGCAAAGCATGCATATGGTAAAAAAAAAACAAAAACAAAAACAAAAAAAACCCTTTCTTGGGGATATATTATTTTTAAGCTCTGCCATTTTTTTTAATAATAAGAAAACAAATTCCCCAATATAAAAATGGACACAATATTTGAACTGAGTGCTGAGATTACAGGCCCTGTACTACCACACTAGGCCCATTGCGTCCATCTTGTTTGGCACGCTTTGACTTCATCAACAGAGGCTGGTGGATTTGTATACACTAACAATCATGTCTCCCTCATCAGCCTGTTTTCATTGTAACTTGTCAAGTCTTCAATTCTGCCTTGTCTGGCACTCACACCAAATCTCTCTTTTACCATTACTGCATGTCCAGTTACCTCCATTTCTGTCATCCTTGTATCTTTGAATTTTCTGGTTTTTCATTACAGACAGCATACTGTTGGGTCTTTGCATTTGGGAGCATTTGCTATACTCACTTTTAATAAGAATCCTGATGTGATTGGACTTATGCTACATTTGGGTCTTTATTTTTATTTGTTGTGTCTCTTTTGTTCTCCATATTGCTTTAGTTCATGTTAAATGTTTCACAAGCCACTTGATTTAATTATTGAGTTTTAGCTATTATTTCAGTCTTTTCATTAGCGATTCCTCTAGAGAGTCCAACCTTAACTTAGAGTGAGCTCATTCAGAACAATGCAAAATTAATCTCAGTGAAAAATGGAAACTTTTCTTTCATATATTTCATTTCATCCTGCACCTTCTTGATGGTATACACGAAGCAATACAGACTTACATTTAATGCTGTGTCCAGCATTCATATATGCCATTTCTGGAATTCTTTACCTTCTTGTGAATTGAAGTTAGAACTTGAAGAATTGCCTTGTTGTCCTTGTAAGACGGGACTCAGCACCTCCCTTCCATCTCTGTTTACCTCAGACTATCTATGAAGAATTGCCTTGTTGTCCTTGTAGGGCCAGACTCAGAGCCTCCTTCCCATCCTTGCTTATCTCAGACTTATCTATTCTGCCTTCAGCTTTGATATCTGTTGGATATAGCATTTGGCAGGCAGTGTCCTTCATCCAGAGTGTGGTGCAATGCACTCCTCGGCCTTTAGCCTCTGATGCTTCTGTGGAGAATTCACTTTCTCATCATCTAATCCTCTATGCTTTCAAGACTAGGAGCCTATGCAGACTACAATGTCACCAAGCCCCACTGTTTTACCTTGAGTTTTATTTGGGGGAGGGGCAGTGCCTCAGAACGTGTATGGAGGTCAGAGGGAACCTTTAAGAAGTCAGCTCTTTCTTTCCACATTTATATGGGAGGAATCAAACAGGCCACTGGGCCTGAATGGCAACATGTTGACCCTCTCACTGGCCCAATTCACATTTTCTTGCTTAACCTTTAGTGATTTTGATGAATTAATGCCTCTCAGTGTGAGGTGGTTTGGTCTACCCCTAGAGGTCCAAAATGCCAAGTTTTGAAAGTTTCCCCCAGTATTTAGTATTGCTGATTTTGGGAGGCAGAATTTGTCAACCTTACTGGTATTCTGCCAAGCAGAGAAATGGTTTGTTTCTTCCAAGTGAGCTAGGGAAGTCACTGAGGTGAACTTAGCACATGGACCATAAACTCATTGATGGTTTTTGTCTCTCTGCTTGCAGTACTGGCATTGAATTTATGGGCTCATGTGGATAGGCAAATGCCCTATAACTGAGCTATAGTCTCAGCCCCCAAATTGTGTTTTATTTAACATTGTATTTATCATTATTGTTGTATTGTGGATATATAATATATGTGTGAGAGTGCAGGCCCACATGTCATAGAACCTGTATGGAGGTCAAACAATGGATTCGTCAGGGTTCTCTAAAGTTACGAAACCCATGGAATGAATCTCTCTCTCTCTCTCTCTCTCTCTCTCTCTCTCTCTCGATAGATAGATAGATAGATAGATATATAGATATAGATAAAGTGGATTTATTAGAATGGCTTATAGACTGTGGTTCAGCTAATCCAACAATGACTGCCAATGAACAGAAGATTCAAGAATCCAGTAGTTGTTTAACCCACAAGGCTGGATGCCTCAGCTGGTTTTCACTATACGCCAGAATCCTGAACAAGTAGGCTCTAATGCCAGGGAAGGAAGGAATGGACTTGCTAGCAAGGGTGAGAGCAAGTAGGGGGGAGGGAGGGAAGGAGGGAGAGGGAGAGAGGGAGAGGTGGGAGGGAGGGAGGGGGAGAGGGAGGAGGGAGGGAGAGAGGGAGGGGGGAAGAGGGAGAGGGAGAGGGAGAGGGAGAGAGAGATTGAGATTCCTTCTTCCATGTCCTTTATATAGGCTGCTAGCAGGTGTGGTACAGATTAAAGGTGGATCTTCCTAGCTGGAAAGATCTGGATTAAAGGTTTATCTTCCTATCTCAAAGATCCAGATTAAAAATGGGGCTTCCCACTTCAACTTACTTCATTAAGAAAAAAATCCCTCACAGGTGTGCCCAGTCATTTGGGTTTTAGTTAATTCCAGATGTAGTCAAGTGAGGGCATCTTAGAGGACAATCCTTGGCAGTCAGTTCTCTCCTTCCATGGTGGTTCCTGGGATTGAACTCGGGTCATCAGGCTGGTAGTAAGCACTTGTAACCACCAAGCCATCTTGCCTGCTCTATGGTTGGTTTGTTTTGAGACAGCTTTCACTATCTATAGCCCAGTCTGACCTTGAACTCACAGTGAGCCTCCTGTCTCAGGCTTCTAAATGCTGTGTTACAGGTGTGTACCACAATGCCTGGCTCTGATTTATGTTTTGTTTGGGGTATAGTTGGGGGAAGGGTGCAGGGCAGGGTTTTTCTGTGTAGCTCTGGCTGTCTTAGAAGTAACACTGTAGACCAGGCTGGCCTTGAACTCAGAGATTTGCCTGCCTCTGCCTCCGGAGTACTGGGATTAAAGGTGTGGGCCACCACCACCCAGCTTCTAATTTATGCTTTAAACAAACACTTCAGATATTCATGTGAGTAAATTATTGATACATAAGAAATTTTCCATAAATTTGTTTTAAACAAATATTGCTGTGGGATGGTCTGTATGTCAAATGTGTTGCTGATTGGTCAGTAAATAAATCACTGATTGGCCCGTGGCCAGGCAGGAAGTATAGGCGGGACAAGGAGGAGAATAGAGCTGGGAGTGGAAGGCTGAGTGGGAGACACTGCCAGCCACCATCAGGACAAGGAAGATGTAAAGTACCGGTAAGCCACAAGCCACGTGGCAAGGTATAGATTAATAGAAATGGATTAATTTAAGCTGTAAGAACAGTTAACAAGAAGCCTGCCACGGCCATACAGTTTGAAACCAATATAAGTGTCTCTGTTTACTTGATCGGGTTTGAGCGGCTTGGGACTGGCGGGTGAGAGAGATTTGTCCTGACTGTGGGCCAGGCAGGAAAACTCTAGCAACAAATGGCGACCAACGTGGTGGCAAGAGTTTCCACCTAAAACCTGAGAAAAAAGATTCTAAAACGGAGCTAAAAACAGTTCCTAATTGTTTCTCTCAAATGAGCGGCCGCTGCCGGCTTGAGCTACTGGCGGGTTCCTAACGTGTGCGCTCGACCTGCGATATGGCAGGAATGAGGCCTCTGCAAGTGGCACATTAAGCTGCTTGATGGATTTAGCCTTTGTTAGTACAAAAAAAAAAAAAAAAAAAAAAGAGGTTTCTGGGCTACACGCTGCTTGGATAAAAGCATAGACCCACGATGGCTCCCAGAGCTGACGGTAAGCATATCGCCGCCATGTTGGGAAGCTGAGGTGGGCGGAGCCAGCAGCCACAGCACCAACGCCGTTTCAGGCTTAGAAGGCTGCAGTTTAAAGCAATAGGCTCAAGCTAATATAAAAAAATAAGCCACGTAAAGATGGCTACCACACAGAGAATCTGGATTATGTTCTCTTTGATATTCGTAACTAAAGAAAAACATTTGATTACAAAAGCTATTGAGTTATACCAAAATGTATATTTTAAAGGTACCTTGACTTCAAAATTTGGATGTAAGGATATGTTGCTTTGGAAAGGAGGCTCTGCTTTTGTTTCCACAGAAAGCCAGAGGCTATGGATTTGTTCCAGATTAAGACATATCAGGTTTGACCAGCCAAGACCACCTGAAAGGTCTCCGCTGACACCATGGCCCAGATGATCCAACATCCAGAACCGTCTCAAGGCAACTGGCTCAGATGATACAGCCTCACGGACTACTCCATGATCCTAAAATTTTCTTTGTTTCCCCAGAAGATACAGCGCCCCCCTCCAGCAGGAAGTAGTAAGAGAAGCTACGCCCAAATTCCCAAATACTCCAAGCTGACTTTGGAGATGTGTAAAGGTTAAAACTTTCCTTTTTAAGAAAAGAAAAGGGGAGGTGCTGTGGGATGGTCTGTATGTCAAATGTGTTGCTGATTGGTCAGTAAATAAATCACTGATTGGTCCGTGGCCAGGCAGGAAGTATAGGCGGGACAAGGAGGAGAATAGAGCTGGGAGTGGAAGGCTGAGTGGGAGACACTGCCAGCCGCCATCAGGAAAAGGAAGATGTAAAGTACCGGTAAGCCACAAGCCACGTGGCAAGGTATAGATTAATAGAAATGGATTAATTTAAGCTGTAAGAACAGTTAACAAGAAGCCTGCCACGGCCATACAGTTTGAAACCAATATAAGTGTCTCTGTTTACTTGATCGGGTTTGAGCGGCTTGGGACTGGCGGGTGAGAGAGATTTGTCCTGACTGTGGGCCAGGCAGGAAAACTCTAGCAACAAAATATTTTATTACGTTTCTATTTGTGAGCCAGGAATTTGCAAAGCATCCCAGCTGGATGGCTCTGGTTAAGGGTCTCACGAAAGTGTAGACAAGATGTCGGCCAAGCCTGGACCAGATGTGGAGACCTATCTCAGGCATGCTTAAGACTAGGAAGCTAAACTTTCTGGAAGCTTCTCAATGGGACTTTTCACGAGTGCATCTGGCCCCCTCTCATATGAATAGTCCAAGAGTCAATGGCCAAGAGGGAGGTCACATGTATGTATATGACCCAGGCCTCAAGTCTTCCAAGGCTGTTCTTTATCCAAGGGCAATTTCAAATCAGTACAGGCAAAGGAGACCGAGATTGAGTTCTGTCTCCTGAAGAAGTGGGTAAAGAATCTCATGGATCTAAGTTGTAAGTCACCATGTGGCTGTGAGGAGGGTGGGATGTGGTAAGCCTAGCTTCTCCTTTCTAATTATTTCTTTCATTTCTTAGATTACAATTCAATTACATCATCTCCCTTTTCCCCCTCCTCCTTCCAAACCCTCCTGTGTACCCTCCTTGCTCACTTTGAAATTCACAGCCTTTTATTCATTACTTGTGATTACATACATTTATGTATATATATGTACATATATATTTCTAAATACATAAATACACCCTGCTCAGTCTGTATAATGTTACTATATGTATGTTTTCAGCATCCACCATTTGGTTTTAGATAACCAATGGTGGGCACTTCCCTGGGGAGACGGTTTCTCCCCCTCTCGGCATTCCGTAGTTGCCTGAAGTTCTTTGTGGAGGGTTGAAGCCTTCCTGTCCACTCTGGCTTGTCTATTGTTGTCTCTGTCCAGCTCATGTTTAGGCAGCCATGTTGGTGAGACTTCATGGGTGTAGCTTCTGACATTATTAGGAGATACAATCTGACAGCAAATTCCCTGATCTTCTGGCTCCTTCATTCTTGCTGTCCCCCCTTCTGAAATGCTCCCCAAGCCTTAGATGTGGGGTTCTTTGGTAGATGTATCTGTTGGGATGAGGAACCCAGTTTCTTAAGCTGTAGTAGGAGATGCTCTACCAAGGGGATCACATGACTGAATGTGGGCACCATGCAAAATAAGGCAACAATAAAAGTTTTCTGAGGATACAATGACCAAAAATTGAAGCAAAATCAAATTTCTAATGAAATTTCTCACAGCTCTTACTGGTACTGTGGTCTGTGGCATCAGGCTGGCCTTAATTGTCAACACAGTAGGCACCTCGTCTGCCATTGTGCCACGCATTACACAGACATGCTGCCTCTCACACTGCACCCCAGTTTGAGACTACTGCCTCATGAACTGCAGTCTCTTCACCAGCCATGCAAGCTTTCTGCTTATAGAAACACAGTGGTTTAATTAAGGAAAATAAAGACAACATTTTTCTATGAACATTCCTCAGCCTGTATCAGGTTATCATATTTGGGGTTTGTATTAGAGTGTTTGATTTTTAAAAATTGGTGCTTAAGTTACTGACTTGAGTGTCTCTCTCTCTCTGTCTCTCTCTCAAACACACACACACACACACACACACACACACACTAAATGATTTCTGAGTTGGGAATAAGACAGAATTCACTACAACTTCTGAAATGGCCTTAAACATACTTCTGCCTCTTTGTACTATGTATTTATGCGAAGTGGTGTTCTTGGCATTGAAAATTATAAAATCAAAATATCAATCAACTCTGGAAACACTTAAAGATGCTCTACATCCTGTAGGATCAAATCTTCAGCTTAGATTTCATTTCCTATGCAAAAATTAACAAGCACAGAGGTCTAGTTAGTATGCAAATTTGTTTTCATCTTTAACAAATGCTAAAATCACATGTATACCAAAGGATGTTTTTTTGAGGCGGTTTCTCACATAATCCAGACTGGCCTTGAGCTTTCTGTGCAGCCAAAGATGACCTTGAGCCTTTTATTCTTTTACTTCCATCTTCCAAGTACTGGGATCACAGGCATGTGTGGTGGTAATTGTATTCCCCAAAATATTGTGTACCTTAATAAATTTATCTGGGGTCAGAGAACAGACAGTCACTAGATACAGAGGCTAGAAAATGGTGGCACTCACGCCTTTAATCCTAGCATTCCAGAGACAGAAATCCCTCTGGATCTCTGTGAGTTCAAGGCCACATTGGAAACAGCCAAGCATGGTGACACACACCTTTAATCCCAGAAAGCGGCCTTTAATCCCAGGGAGTGATGGTAGAAAGCAGAAAGATATATAAGGCGCGAGGACCAGAAACTAGAAGCTTTTAGCTGGTTAAGCTTCAGGCTTTCGAGCAGCAGTTCAGCTGAGGGGCATTGGGATAAGGACACAGAAGCTTCCAGTCTGAGGAAACAAGACAAGCTGAGGATCTGGTGAGGTGAGATAACTGTGGCTTGTTCTGTCTCTCTGACCATCCAGCATTTCACCCCAATAACTGGCCTCAGGTTTGAGTTTATTAATAAGACTCTCTAAGATTCATGCTACAGGCATGTGCTGCCACACCCAGTTTATGTGCTGGGAGTTGAATCCAGGGCTTCATGTAGGGAAGGTAAGCATTCTACCAACTGAACTACATCCCTGGGTGCTTAGGAACTGATTTAAGAGGATTCTGTGATTACTATCAGTGACTGGTTTACACACCTATTTTTTTGTTTTTTGTTTATTTTATTTATTTATTTATTTATTTATTTATTTATTTATTTATTTATTTATTTTGAGCAAAACCAAAACTTATTCTAAGCCACAGTCATCCTAGGGTCCCCCTGCCATATAGCCTCCCTGGTTCTGTGGGTTGCAGTCTGATTGTTCTTTGCTTTATATCTAGAATCCACTTATGAGTGAGTACATTCCATGTTTGTCCTTCTGGGTTTGGGTTACCTCACTCAGGATATTTTCTAGTTCCATCCATTTGCCTGCAAATTTCATGCTGTCATTGTTTTTCTCTGCTGAGTAGTACTCCAATGTATATATGTACCACATTTTCTTAATCCATTCTTCAGTTGACAGGCATCTAGGTTGTTTCCAGGTTCTGGCTATTACAAATAGTGCTGCTATGAACATAGTTGAGCATGTGTCGTTGTGGTATGATTGAGCATTCCTTGGGGGTCTTGAGGTAGATCGATTCCCAATTTTCTGAGAAATTGCCATACTGATTTCCACAGTGGTTGTACAAGTTTGCACTCCCACCACAGTGGAGGAGTGTTCCCTTTGCTCCGCATCTTCTCCAACGTAGACTGTCATTACTTACACACCTATTTTATGCACTGCTGCACTTGGGGTTGTAACGAGTCTTTTTCTTTCCCACCAGCCAACTCCCAAATAATGACACGGAGACGTATTATTAATTATGAAAGCTCAGCCTTAGCTTAGGCTTCTCCCACTCACTCTTACAACTTAAATTAACCCATATTTTTTTTTTATTAATCTATGCTCTACCATGTAATCTTTACCTTTCTCCCATTCTGTGTGTCCTACTCGTTCGGCATCTTGACTCTAGTTCCTGTTCATTTCTCTGCCTGGAAGTCCCGCCTATCTCTCCTGCCTAGCTATTGGCTGTTCAGCTTTTTATTACACCAATCACAACAATACATCTTCACACAGTGTACAAATATCCCGCAACTTGGGGTCATGTAAAAATGTCTCAGGTGAGAAGAGGTGAGGGGTGGAAAAACTTAAGAAACCAAGTTAACAGAGCCAGGAGCTGTGTACCAGATCAGTGTGAGCTACTGTAGTCACACAGGTGAGAGCTGGTGTGAACCTGAACTGAGGTAGTGGCGTGAAGATGGAGACCTGCTTTAATGTGGGACCTATGTAGTGTTTGCCTTTGGACTGCACAGGAGTGGCAGGGATCAGAGGTGGGGGGTGACTTCCAGGTATCTGATGTTGGTGACTGTGGAGGTAGCCACATGGCCATCTGAAAGAGCAAGAATGCAGATGAGTTAAGCTTGGGGTTCCCATGGAGACGCTGCAATGCCCTTGGGATCCCTAACAATGAAGAAGCAGTTTGTTGATTAAATACTCAAGTCTAGACACCTGAGAAGACATGAAAATACGAATGAGAGATCACAGCCTATAGATGGTGGAGGATGAGGAGCAGGTGAGATTCCCCAGGAAAAGAAGGAAGTAGAGGAGAGATCTATATCCATGTCTCAGGCCCAAGGAGCTGGACAGCAGGAAGAACCAGTGGGGACCCAGGGAGATGGTGCTACAGGCACTCTCTCCCCTTCCTCTTCGACATTTGGTCATTCTTTCTACTGCAAACTTAATTGTTTAAATGTACCTGATTGGGCGGAGGGGGAGGACAAGTCATGGATGTCATTTCTTTCCTTCCACCACGTGGGGCCCAAGGATCAAAATCCAATCCTCAGGCTGGTGATGAGCCCCACCGAACTGGGCACGCATTTTCCCTTTTTGCTTTATTCTCATTTTAGCCTTCACTTGAGGACCGAGTCTCAACATTTCCCTGGAAATCCTCTGCATAACCTGTTGGGGGTTTCCGCTTCTCTGTTCTCTCTTATCTCTCCTAGTGCTTGTAGGCTCTGTGCCCAGCTCGAGTAGATCTTAGCCCAGGACACCCAAGGGGTGCTCAGTAAAGATTTCTTTAATGGATCATATGAGTCCATGGGGCTTCTCCATCAGAGTTCTTAAACAAGGGAACAAATAATTTTGGAGGATTAATCATAGGTAATGAAAGCTAATGAAGTCATTCTGGATGAGTCCAGAAAACAACAGGTCAATAGTATCTCAGGCGGCAAGACCTAGAGATCAGTTATTCCAACAACAGTGATGTAGACCAAATGCAATGCTTCCATTAGGGATTGTCTGTTAACCCAATTCATAATAAGTAACCTTCTGGTTGAAGGAGAAGTGAATTAGATGATCCCTGGCTCCGTAGGTACAATTAATTATTCATACATTAATTTTTCTGCTTTCTACTCAGGTTTTTTAAACCTAAGAGGCATAGTAGGAGTTTAATAGCCATTTATTATTCCCAACATTTAAAACAAATAAAAATGAGCCCCAAACAAGCCTACATCAGGGCACTCATGAGCTGAAAACACCTTTGTCATGTGAGTTAGATCTAGATCCTCTGACCTGGGATCTACAAACTACCCCCGCCACCACTCACAAGGCAGCTCCCCAGGGTTGCCTCCAGTCCACCGGGTTGCAGCCTGAACTCCACAACCATCATCTTTGGCAGAAACCTACTCTCCTGCTGGGCTACCTGTGGGTACCCAAACTGGAAGTCCAGGTAACATCTTACTAGACTCTGTTCCTCGCTTGCCCCTCCCCCCTCCTTTTGAGACAAGGTCTCTCTACACAGCCCTGGCTGTCTTGGAGCTCACTATGTAGCCCAGGCTGGCCTCGAACTCACAGAGATCTGCCTGGCTCTGCCTCCCGAGTGCTGGGATTAAAGGCTTGGGCCACCATGCCTGGCCTCCTCATCCCTTCTTTAGCTCCAACGCTGTCAAATGCTCTGCACTTTGCCTAAGTCTCATAGACCGTGTCACTCATCGCTGTTCCCAGGGCCTTTTTTTGTTTTGTTTTGTTTTTTTTGTTTTTCGAGACAGGGTTTCTCTGTAGTTTTGGAGCCTGTCCTGGACTAGCTCTGTAGACCAGGCTGGCCTCGAACTCACAGAAATCCACCTGCCTCTGCCCCCCGGAGTGCTGGGATTAAAGGCGTGTGCCACCACCGCCTGGCCCCAGGGCTTCTTAACTAGGACTCTGGTCTCCTCACTCCCCTCAGTTAGTCCTCTTCAGCTGTCACAAATGGCTAGACACTCCAGGTGTGTCTATCCCATCACTCTCCTTAAACAACCGGGAATCCAGATGAAATTTTATGACCGTTAAGACTCACTGATGACTTGCTAACCTGGGTCTGATGCTTCAATACATCATTGAGTTACACCCTTGCAAGTGGCCTGTGGTGGCTAATCTTGGTTGTCAACCTGCATGGGTCTGTAATCAACTAAAATGTAAGGTGCCACAAAGTCCTGCGGGGGGGACTTTCTTCATCAGATTATGTGAAATGGGAAGACCCACCCTGACCACCTTGGGAAAGTCTCTTCTGTCATTACAGAGTATTGGCACCTGCTATCTCCTCTCGTTATCTCATCCCTTTGTTTCCAGGCTAGCTCCCTCGATGGAATGTAGGTTGCACTGTGGCAAGGATCATGTCCGATGTGTGTGTCATTGAGTTCTAGGTGTTAGCTAGGTGTGAACCAGGGACTTGGGAGTTATTCAACAAATACTTGTTGAGTGGTGGGAGGAAGGAATGAATAAAATAGCCCCTCAACCACGTCTGCAGACAGTGGCTGATGTCTGTACTATAGGGCTCTTTTCTCTAGACCAGTGGTTCTCAACCTGTGGATCACAACCCCTTTTGGGGGAGGGGTCGAATGACACCTTCATAGGAGTTGCATATTGGATATCTTGCATATCAGATACTTACATTAAGATTCATAACAGTAGAAAAATTACAGTTATGAAGTAGCAATGAAAATAATTTTATGGTTGGGGTCACCACAACATGAGGAAGTGTATTAAAGGGTTGTAGCATTAGGAAGGTTGAGAACCATAATCTAGATTCTCACCATCAACATCCAGAGCCCATGGTGTTAATCTCAAAGCTCATTATTTGGGGCTGCCTGCTAACTGCCAGGAATCCTCTCCAGTAACCATCAGCCTCGGTCTCCAGACTCATCAATGCAGCCAACCAAGCTTGGCGGAGTTTTTAAAATAACAAATTAATTTTTTTTTTAAACACACGTGTATAGGACTACATGACTCCAGGCCTCAGTCATGGCTTTTGAAAGCTGTAGGATCTCCTCCATTGGAAATATGTTTTAAGTCATGCTCTGCACTACACCGAGTACTTTTTGCCCATGGTAAAAGACATCGATCAGAACATTTCCGTGAGCTCTAGACACTGTCCCAGGTAGATGATGGGTGTTCAGTTGGCAGTTGCCCTGGACAGGCAAAGCTAAGCTGGCTGAAGGTTCGAGGTCTTTATAGCAAATCGAGGCTAACTGCACTTACGAGTGAGACCCTGTCTCAAAAAGAATTAAAAAACAAAACAAAACAGTGACTTGTGTTGGAAACTTTCTAAAAGCTCTGAGACTATACCAGTTCTGCTCTTGCGAGATCCTTCAAGGCGTTCCCTCAGCCTGGCAAGCCAAAGCATAGGCCACGCCCCTCTGTGGCCACGCCCCCAGCTATCTCCGCCTCTCCAGTCTTGCTTGAAGATAGGGAAAGCGGCCCAGAACCACGCATGCGCTCTTTCATTTATCGCCTCCTGCGCAGGCGCAGTGAAGACTCGCGGCAAATATGGCGGGCCCAGCGCCGGGTACAATTATGGCAGAAGACTACTTCGGAAATGCGCCGGAGTGGGGCGAAGAGACAGACGGCGGCCAGGTGAGAGGGCAGTAGGCGTCCCGCCAGGAAGCCGGTTCTCTGCCTTGTCCTCGCGGCTCCCGCGCCGGCCAGACCCGGGTACAGGGGGCGTGAACGCTGGGGTCACAGCCGGCCTGTTGACCCTTGACTCCCTGACCTCCGACCCCGGGCCCCAGCGAAGCGGGCCCGGGGACTGCACTGAATGAAGGCTTCGGGGCCGTCCTGCCCCTTTTGGGGGCCTCAGTTTCCCCATGTGCGTTGACTCCCAGTGACTCCTGGGCTGACCTCTCTGCCAGGCAAGAGCCATGGTGCCTCCTGGCCCGAGGGAAAAGAGGACTAGAGTGATGAGTGAACAGACTTTTTTTTTTGGCTTTCAAACAGTTTTGTTTCATTTTGATGTCTGGGTAGAACCCAGGTCTTTAAGTATTCTAAGTACAATGAGCTACTGAGCTACATCCCTAGGCCCGCAGTAGGACTTTTAAAAAAAGATACAAAGTAAAGAAATAGAACACTTGCCTCAAAAGTAGTGAACAAACTCTTAACGCCACACTCCAGCATCCCGGGGGGGGGGGGGGGGAGAACTCTCTGGTGTTGGACAAACCAAACTTTTTCCCCCCCATTTGGGTTAATTTCATCCATCCTTAGAGTACAGGACAGGAAGGATCTTGCAGCTCCGACTGTCCAGGATTTGGGGTGAGAGATAGGGGAGTGGCACCATTCAGTTTCCCAGCAGAGAACTATCCAGGTGTGTGATTGACATAAGCTCCTCAGGTACTTCTGGACAGTGTGCAGGGGAGCCTGGGAATTTGGCTTTTTTTTTTTTTTTAAATTTTTATTTTTTTTACAGGAAGCAAGATGAGCTTTGAATGACTATAGGATGCAGCGAGGTAGGCCAGCGGTGTAGTCGGTTATGCAGTGAGGGCGATGGAGAAGAGGAGAGGGGTTGCTGAAACTGAGGGAAGTCCTGTGTGGTTGATGGTGGAACAGGGGCTGTAGTCATTGGACACAGCTTCCAGGGGTCCTGGAGAGCTGCTGACCAGAAGGGCTTGTTTAAGACTCTGGGCATCTGTTTGTGTGCTAGAGCATCCCGCAGCCCATGGGGCCTTTTGGAGGATATAAGAAGTCAGAGTTAGCTAATATGGAGCCAAGTGCTTTTTGTGATATTTCGTTCTATGGCTCTGGAGTTGGGTGAAGTAAGGTAGAAAGACTCAAAAACCTGCCCAGGCCCATAAAACAAAGGAAGACACAAAGTGATGCCCTTTATGTCTCCTGCCACTTGGGTGACTTGTCACTGAGGTGGTCCAGATGAGAAAAATGGAAGATGTGGGAGATGGCTCAGCAAGCAGTGTGCTTGCCATAAAAGCATGGGGTCCTGAGTTCGGAAACTGGAGCCCACATAAAAGACCAGGCACAGCGGCATTTGTCTGTAACCTCAGCACTGGGGTGGGGGTGGGGGTCCCTGGAGCTCCCTTGCCAGCCAGTTGAACCTAATCAGTAAACTGAGTCAGTGAGAGTCCAGAAAGTGAACTGGAGAGTGACTGAACGAGGCACCCAACCTTGACCTCCAACCTCTACACAGAGACTACGTACACACAGGAACACATAGGTAGCTCACACAGACACAAGAAAGTACACTGTGGATTAGTTTGGTGGCTGTTTTGCATGTTTTTGTGCATGTTGAGGGTTAGGAGTCACAGAGTCTGGTCTAGATTCCACTGAATTTCAGTCTTTTTTTTTAGTTTTTTGAGACGGGGTTTCTCAGTAGTTTTGGAGCCTGTTCTGGAACTCACTCTGTAGACCAGGCTGACCTTGAACTCACAGAGATCTGCCTGCCTCTGCCTCCCGAGTGCTGGGATTAAAGGCATGTGCCGCCACCACCCGGCTTGAATTTCAGTCTTAATGACCCTGGTTTGGCTCATTGACCCTCTTGAGTTCTCCCTGATGAGAGTGATGAGCTATCAGGGTGTCCAATCTGTGACTTGGGTGTCCTGAGAGAATTATGTCACTCAACACACTCATAGATAGATGAGAATGTTCTAGTGCATTGTGAAAACACTGGACACCTCTGCAGACTGCATATGCACACATGCGCACACTGCTTCATCTCTCTTCTCTGGCTGTGCTTGGAATCGAGAAAGTCCAGAGAGTCGGAGGACAGTGGCATGAGCTGGGTCCTCTTTGAGTCCAGATGATGGAAGCTGAGAGTTATTGATTGACAGATACATAGATTAGTCGGGCTGTAGGTTGTGCATGGGGATGACGGTAGCTGAGACTGGACAGGTAAGCAGAGTAGAGTCATACTAGATCTTAGATGTTTTTCCCCTTGAAGGAGATAGGAAACTTTAAGCAGCTAGATCGGATGTGTGACTTAATGAGGGTAGCGCGATTTCAGGGGATGACAGACGGAGGCATGTGGAGGAATTGCTACAGTAAACATACAAGAGAGAAGGGCCAAACAGGACCCTTGTATGGGAGATGGAATCCGGGGTCTTGCTGGCAGGCTGTGGGAGGGAAGTGAGGGGAGGAAAACTGAAGGTACTTCCAAGGCTTCCGGTGACAGGTGGATGGTGGGAGCAGTCCTTTATTAAAATACCATTTGGTGGGCAGATCTGTTTCCAGGGAAAGACAAGATCAGTTGGACTTCAGGAGTTTGAAGTCCTGCTGGAATGTTGAGTGAAAAGAATAGTGTTGCATGGTTGAATCTGAGCAGTCAAGACAAAGGTCCGGGTGAAGCTGTAGATGTGTGAGCAGGTGCATGGCCTGGTGTTAGAGAAATATTGTGGGGGTGGGGACAGGGAAGAAGCCTGGCAGTGTTGGCACATGTGAGTGGCTCTCAGGGTGAAGCACAGCCTGTAAAGCACCCTTTACATATGCAATCAGAAGAATACATACCAGTCTTCAGAACAAGTCATCGGGTTCTATCTGCGCCCAGCACGTTGTTTTCAGAGAGTCCAGACCAGTGGGAGCAAAGTTTCTGTAAAGACCACATAGTAAATACCTTAGGTTGTATGGGGCTGTGCCACAGCTACTTAACCAGATTAGGGAAATAGTCATGGGTAATAGTACATGGCAGTGGATATAAGCATTTTTCAATAAAGCTTTATTTACAAGAACAGGAAGAAGGCTCAGTTTGGCTGTTGTTTGCTAGTTCCTGGCCTGGCTTCTACCTCATTATGTCAGTTGCCTGGAGGTTGGTCTCCTAGTTTGTGAATTCCTTCCATAGAAAAGCTTTGTCTTGTATTTTCTAGATTCCCAGTCTCCATGCAATCATTGTTACAGAGCTTGCTGTTATGACGGCTTTGCAGCCGGACAGACCTGGGGTCACTCGGTCCACCATACCACGTAGTTGTCAGCAGGTCAAGCAGCTTGTGTGGATTCAGCCCAAGACTGTGTCCAGCTCTAGCCAGGCCTGCTGATTCGAGGGTTAGTGATCTTGACTTTCTAAGAGTGACTTGGTGACTCCTACCGTCAGGATCACTTTATTGGTCTTTGTTGGAGAGCGTCATCGGGTAGTACATATGGAGTAGCAATGGGGACTGGCTGTTGAGCTGAATGTCAGTTGTTATTCTTGACCCTCCTGTAGCTCAGCTTGTGGAATCCTCACACGTGTTGACTGGTATAGCATCATGAGTGCCTTTATTTAAAGGACGCCGTGCATAGTGTACCTGGGTCACCACCGTGGGCTGGCCATACAGCCTGCTTGGTGCGGTTCCTGACCCTTTGATGTCGCCGCTTGTCCAGCCCACATCATGAAGTTGTTACAGAGTCAGATGAAACCACCTGTGTGACACTTTTAAAATGGATATCATTACACATCATTGAGGCAAGATCGCAGGGCATCTATATAAACGAACACCTCTCTGGGCTCTTGCCTTTCCCAGCAGCAGGAAGATGATTCTGGAGGAGAGGATGATGCTGAGGTGCAGCAGGAGTGTCTGCATAAATTTTCCACCCGGGACTACATCATGGAGCCCTCCATCTTCAACACTCTGAAGAGGTGTGTGAGTGCGGTGTCCACACTCAGGCCCCGGGGGGAGTTTTGTAGTGCAAAGAATGCGATCTTGGAATGGAGGCCTGTAGAGTCCCACGGCACCTTGGAAGGACCTTAAACTTGCCCATGCCCTCCTGTTCACCCCGGCTCCTCTGTGTCCACTCAGTGGAAAAGCCGCTCTTTTGCTCTTCCCAGGTATTTCCAGGCAGGAGGGTCTCCAGAAAATGTCATCCAGCTCTTGTCTGAGAACTATACAGCGGTGGCCCAGACTGTGAACCTGCTGGCTGAGTGGCTTATTCAGACAGGTGCTTGAGAGGGGGTCCCTGGCCTGACCACTCATCCCTCCTGTTTCTTTTCATCTGTGTGTGTGTGTGTGTGTGTGTGTGTGTGTGTGTGTGTGTGTCACATGTGGGTGTGTATGCATGTGTGTGTGTGCATGTGGAGGTTCAAGGTTGATTTTGAGAGTCATCTTAGATTGCTTTATTACCTTACTTGTTAGAGTGGGGTCTCAGTCAGTGTGCTGATGTGGCTAGTCTCACTAGCCGGCTTGCTGTGGGGATCCCGTCTCTGCCTTCTGAGTGGAATTACAGTGGGCTACCATGCCTACCTGGGATTTTAAATGGGTTCTGGGTGTCCACATTCTGCTCACCATGTTTGCCTAGCAAGCATTTTACGCACTGAGTCATCTTCCCAGCTCCTACTCATTCCCCGTTGAGGGACTGTTGGGTCCTTACAACGCTGATCAAAGTTCTGAGCATTCTTGGTCTCCAAGACCCAAAGGCAGAAGGACTGACTCCTCCGGGTGTACTGAGCTCTGAGCTATGAATCAGTCGCTGGGTTTGCAGGTAGCCCGCTAACGGAGTTCTCACCGAGCTGCTTCCGCAACCATGGAATTACAGGTCACACAGTGTGTGCTCAGAGTTGCCTTTCAAGAGGCCTGTTAGAGCCATCACTAAATGATGGATAATTTAGGACTGGCTCGGTGATGACTTTTAGCTAATGTGATCAAAACAGAGCCTTACTGTAAATCCACTGAACTGGGTGCAGTGATGTCACTCAAGCGCTGTCCGGAAACCAGCTGCCTCACTGCTGTCAGGGTGCCTGGATCCAAGTGTGGCTCTTGGCTGCACCTGCTCTCTCCACAGGGGCAGAGTGTACTCTCCAGCTCCTCACCTGTTGGCTCTGGCCCTCTGTCTTTGATAAGTGAGAGTCTGAAGATGTCTCTCTCCTGGCCACACAGAAAGGGTGGCCATCTCGTGGACTCCTACTGTTTCTTTTAGGGTCTTACCACTGAATAGATCTAGAGACTGTGAGGCGTCCCCTTCACCACCGTTGTGGTTGGCAGCAGCTCTGCGACACTGGCAGGCTGGCCATGCTGTTTCTGTGGCGGGGATGGGACTGCAGGTAAAGCTTCCGTCTTCTCTCAGGTGTTGAACCAGTGCAGGTACAGGAGACCGTGGAAAACCACCTCAAGAGTTTACTGATCAAGCATTTTGACCCTCGGAAAGCAGATTCTATTTTCACTGAAGAAGGAGAGGTGAGGAGTGCTGAATTTGACAGCACACCGCAGGGCCTTTGCTAGGTAGTTCTCAGGAGTGAGGTGCTTGCATGGGAGGCTGCCAGTGGTGAGGCCAAGAGAAGGCCCATGGCCTCTCACCAACTCCTGGGTGCAGGTGTGGGGTCAGAAGGCTGGTAGGGGGTCCTCCAAGAAACAAGCACTGACATAGCATTGAGCACACTGGAGATCATGGCTCAGGTCTTGTACAGAGTGTGCATAAATACTGCAGGAGACTGGGGGATCCAGGCTATGGGTCAGCTCCCGATGGTAGAGGGCAGGATAGGAAGGAAGGTGTAAGAAACGTCTCAGACTGTGCTGTAGCTTCAGGCCTTCCCTCAGGACCAGCAAATAGTCTTAAGTGACATTGTTGTGGGAGCCCCACTGTGCTCAGACAGTGGCAGGCAACAGCCACGAGAGCCCGGTCATGACACAGCCCATCGCGCACACAGGGGAGCCAAGGTACACATTTCCATGAGCCGAACCACCGGAGCTGTCCTGGTTGCCTTTCTTTCTCCTGCCGAGGGCATTGGGCTTGACAGGCATGAGTTAGATGTACATGATGTGCCCATGCTCCATGGGACTTTCCATGTGTCTCCCAGAAAGCATGTTTCCGCACCCTTCCGAGAAGTTAGGCAGATCTTCAGAAGCTGTGAACAGGCACCCAGGAAGCCTACCATTCAGCTAACTGTGTGACCATGGCAAGCCCTGCTTCCCTATAGCTGGGGACACCCCGGGATCTCTTCCAGTTGGAATGATTGCTAATGCAACACCTACTTCCGAGACTAAAGTGAGGTCTGTGGCCCGGCCCTTTGTCTCTGGCAGACCCCAGCGTGGCTCGAGCAGATGATCGCACACACCACGTGGAGAGATCTGTTTTATAAACTGGCTGAGGCCCATCCTGACTGTTTGATGCTCAACTTCACTGTGAAGGTAGGGAGAGCCCTAGAGTTCAGGAAAGAGGAGGAAGGGTATGCTCTGCTGTCTTGGTAGAGTTCTGGGTGGCTTTTCATCTTCTCGCTTTCGTCAGCCTTGCACTGAGCAGGGGAAGCAGAGAACTGGTGTCTGTGCTTCGATCAGCATTGACTATTTCAAGGTTGGGCACAGTGGAGTTTAGATTGTACATGTGTGCTCAAGGGCCTCAGGCAGACATGACCTATCTGCCTCTTCAGACACCAAGAGACTGTGAGTCTGGGCAAGTGAGCACCTCGCTGGTAGCCCAGCAGAAAGCACAGGCAAAGCTGGGGTCAAGGCCAGTGCTCACTTGGCTCACTCACTACAAACTGGCTAGCCACTCTGAAAGGTGGGGTCCCCGGGTCTGCTGACCCTTGGCTTTCGGGTTATATGGCAGCTCATTTCTGATGCGGGGTACCAAGGGGAGATCACCAGCGTGTCCACAGCCTGCCAGCAGTTGGAAGTGTTCTCCAGAGTGCTTCGGACCTCTCTAGCCACAATCTTGGATGGAGGAGAGGAAAACCTTGAGAAAAATCTTCCAGAGTTTGCAGTAAGCCCTTGTGAAAGTCAGGAGGAAGGGGCTGCCCCGGGTCAGGCTGCAGGAGATGCCCCCTCTCTGTAAAGCATCTCCAGGAGGTCATAATCCCTTTTGTCTGAATTTATCACTATGACTGAACTTTTGTCTCCCTGCAATCTTCTAGAAGATGGTGTGTCATGGGGAGCACACATACCTGTTTGCACAGGCCATGATGTCCGTGTTGGCCCAGGAGGAACAGGGTGGCTCTGCAGTGCGCAGGGTCGCTCAAGAAGTCCAGCGCTTCGCCCAGGAGAAGTAAGACATGCTTCTGCTTGCCCTGCTCTTCCTTCTTCCTCAGAAAGACTGTGGTCCTAGTCCACAGCTCAGGCTCCAGCTCAGTCAGTTCTAGTCAGTTCCTAGCTGTGCAGCTGAAGTCAGTGTAGCTTCTGGTGCCCCCCGCCTAGCAGAGTGCTGTGCTGATGGCCCTTTGCTACAGACATGGTTGCTCTGGTTGGTTGGGTGTGTGCACTTGTGCTTGCGTGTGCTAGGAGACCTCGACAGCAGAATAGCCCTGGCCTGATCTCCAGTGCCCTGCTTGTTCACGGAGTCCAAGGCGCTTCATTTTTCTGCTGCCGAGTCTTTCCTAATGAGGTATGCAGGGTGTGTGAATCCTTTGTGGAGGTTACAGCTACATCCAAGTCTTTCACAGCTCACTGTAGCTGTTGTTCCCCGGGGTCAGTTAGTCAGAAGGGTGAGTGACAGAACTGTGGGAAAGCACAGGGCTCCTGCCGGCTCAGCATCGAACATTTAAAAGTGAAAGAAAGGAGAGAGCTGTTAGTGACAGTGTGTGGCTTTCCAACCAGAGGCCATGATGCCAGTCAGATCACGTTGGCCTTGGGCACAGCGGCCTCCTACCCTCGGGCCTGCCAAGCTCTCGGCGCCATGCTGTCCAGAGGAGCCCTGAATCCTGCAGATATCACAGTCTTGTTCAAGATGTTCACCAGCATGGACCCTCCTCCTGTGGAGCTCGTAAGCTGCCTACACTTCAGTGAGGCCAGGTGCCCCACGTCAGGTGTCAGGGTGGTTTGGGGAGGCTTCTGAGTTCCCTTCATTCTCTTAAGGCCATGCATGCTAGTCCCAGTAAAAATAGTTTTTATTGATGTTGTTAGAGATGAGGTCTCACTTTCTGGCCCAAGCTGGTCTCAAACTGGGCCAACTATCCTGCCCTAGCTTCCCTGAGTGCTGGATGTTATAGGTATGGCTACACCTGGCATGAGCCCTCCTCCCGACCTCTCTGGCACTCCTGGAATTGAAGCCAGGGCCTGTCTCGCTCGGGGCACATCCTATGCCATGGGACTCTGAGTTTCCATCCTTCCCTCAGCCTTGACCCTGTCAGCACCCTCCAGCCTCCTTCCTTCCAGCCCACTCCCAAGTGTACCTCTTCTTAGATCCGGGTGCCTGCCTTCCTGGACCTGTTCATGCAGTCACTCTTCAAGCCAGGGGCCAAGATCAACCAGGACCACAAGCACAAGTACATCCACATCCTGGCTTATGCCGCTAGTGTGGTTGAGACCTGGAAGAAGGTACTGTCAGTGCTGAGAACCTGTGGGGACCTCAGACCGGTGGCCTCCTCGGCTCTGGTGCTGGGTGGGGAGTTGGGCTGCAAGAACTCTCAAGGCTGCCCAGCATTGGAAATGTCTTTACTATTGTGCACAAGATACTGAAAGAACTCAGTACCTTCAGGAATTGTGTGGCACCTTTTACACTGGGACTGACTAGTGGGATGAAACTGACTTCCCTGAGCCTCCCAAACAGTAGCCTATGATTCCTGGCCTTGTGGGCCATGTGACTGTGCAGTTGGATAGTTGAATTGACTTTTGACTCTGCAGACAGGGAAGGGGCCACATTCCCGTCCTCACTCAGCAGCTTGTGTGGTTTCAGAACAAGCGGGTTAGCATCGGCAAAGATGAGCTGAAGTCCACGTCGAAGGCCATAGAAACTGTCCACAATCTGTGTTGTAATGAGAACAAAGGGGCCTCGGAGCTGGTAGCTGAGCTGAGCACACTCTATCAGTGCATTAGGTGAGTGTGACACTCCCCCAGCCAGTTCCTGAGGTGCCAAGTCCTCACGTTCCCATGGTTCGACTGTGGAGAAAGCAAGAGGAGCTTGGGTTTCTCATTCCTAAACACACGTGGAGAACTTTAAGCAGCTGTGGCAGCATGGGTGCTTTTCAGGTCAGAAATCTGTTCAGCAGACCCTCACAGAGTAAAGAAAGGACATCCAGAATTAGAAAAACTGAGTTAAAGAAGTGTTCGTTTGTGGTAAAAATATTAAGCCAATAAGCATTGCCTGGACAGAAGTGATTTGTGATTAAGTACATAAGTGTGTCTTGGGAACTGCAACCTCTTAAGCTCATTTCCTGGGGACCGAGAAAGGGTCTGAAATAAAGTAACCATGAGCCCGGGCCGCCAGGCGCCATGCTCTGCATCGATGATTGTTCCTTTGTGATTAGTGGAGTGGTTTGAAGGAGCTGAGAATCAAATCCCTTGAGAGGAGCTGGTCTCATCAAACCACTTCCGCCATGAGCCGCTCCTGCAGGGCAGAGGGAAGGGAGTATCGCTGTGTCCCCAGACTTGGTCTGTTCTTGCTTTCCGACCCTTTATTGCTCCTTGGTGTATTGCAGCCTCATTCCCCCACTCTTGGTCAAAGGAAGCCTGTACCTTGTCTCCCTGTAGGTTTCCTGTAGTGGCGATGGGTGTCCTGAAGTGGGTAGACTGGACCGTGTCAGAGCCAAGGTACTTCCAGCTACAGACTGATCACACACCAGTTCACCTGGCTTTGCTGGATGAGGTAAGAGGGCGGAAGGGCCACCTTTGAGGTCCACAGTGGTCTGTGTCTTGGACCTTTGTCCCGATGTGAGGTTAGTAGATACTCTCTTCGGAGCTGGTGTTTGTGTCCCACGTGAGGCCATCCTTTTAAGGACCTGGTTTCAGTGACTGCAGATGTGTTTATCAAGTGTTATCAGAAGAGAGTCCTAGAAGCTGACAGGTGCTGTCCCCATCAGTGGTAAGCCACCTTGAGTGGCTGTGACAATCCTGTACATTCCCCATGTGCTGCTAGTAAGCCCAGAGAGCCAGCAGGTGCTTCAGTGACACGACTTTGGCTGTCCACAGATCAGCACCTGCCACCAACTCCTGCACCCCCAGGTTCTGCAGCTGCTTGTTAAGCTTTTTGAGACCGAACACTCGCAGCTAGACGTGATGGAGCAGGTGAGCTGCGCTTCGGGGCTTGTCAGGGCTAGGAGAGTGCCAGCCCTGATCTGCTCCCCTGACCCTGCTCTTCCACAGCTCGAGTTGAAAAAGACCCTGCTGGACAGGATGGTCCATCTGCTAAGCCGTGGCTATGTGCTTCCTGTGGTCAGTTACATCCGCAAATGTCTGGAGAAGCTGGACACCGACATCTCACTCATCCGCTACTTCGTCACTGAGGTCAGTAGCACCTGGGCTTCAGGGGTTACTCCTTGCACTAGCCCAGCCCTTTTGCCTTGGTGTCATTCATGTGGTTCTCAACTCTGAAATCCATGCTGTTGGTAATCATGTTGACGCTGATGATTTATTAAATATGTCTCACCTGTGGGACCTCTGCTGTGTCCCCTGTCCTTGGAGTTGGAGGCTGGGGTGTCGCCAGAGAAGCCCCGGGGAGGGGAGGGCCATCTCACACTGCCTGCCACCTCACTGCCTGCTGTTAAGTGCCATGCCCCACACTAGCAGGTGCAGTAACCCTGGGTGGGTCTCCCTCACTAGGTTTTGGACGTCATCGCCCCGCCATATACCTCGGACTTTGTGCAACTTTTCCTCCCAATCTTGGAAAATGACAGCATTGCGGGCACCATCAAAGCAGAGGGTGAACACGACCCTGTGACAGAGTTCATCGGTAAGGCTCCTAAAGACCCTTTACCGTGACGGCCTGCCCCGCTCCTCACCATTCTAACCCAGTGCCCGTGTTCCTGTACAGCTCATTGCAAGTCCAACTTCATCGTGGTGAACTGAGAGCATCCAGAGCTGAAGCAGAACCTGCTGGGCCCAGCTCAGGAGGACCAGAGAACTGGGTCAGGATGCTGCTTGTCAAGAGGCTCAACCAGCCTCCCAGAAGGAAGCAGGGTGTGCTGGGAAGGGGCGGGGTCTGCTGGGAGGGAGCAGGCAGCTTTTTTTTAAAAGGAATGTGTTCACCGTGTCCAGGAGAAGCGGCTAATGGTGGACAGCCCCCTCTTTGTTGTCAGTGTGGCCCTGCACCACGTCACATGCAGGAGTCAGGTGTATGCACTCCTGGGGAGGAACCCAGTAGGCCTCGGGGTAGTGAGGATCCAGCAGCTGGGACACTTCCATGAATCACCCTTAGGGTTTATGTAAGTTTTCTACCAGTGACCCAGGTGGTTGGTTGTTTTATTGTTTCAATTTGCCAAGAGCAATGATGGGTTGAGCTGTGCATGTCCTCCTGTGCTATTCCCATGTAAATAAAGCACACAGGCTCAGTGCCTGGGGGGAAGCCAGTCACTTTATTCATCACTTAGGTAATCTAGAATGGTTTCCCTCTCCCTTGGATTCCAGCATGACATCAGAACTGTTCTAGACCATGCTGTCTTCTCCAGGTGGCTGAAGGCAGGATGAGATGTGGTCCCCCTTGCCATCTCTTCTTGGGATGGCTTCTGCAGTCCACAAACTCTGTCCTCATGTCCACACGCACTGCTTCTTGCTGTCCAGTGTCCACAATCACCCCACCCTGTCACGATTTACAGTGTTGCTTCCAGAGACGTCTGCTTAAACAATGGGGTCCCCATATGTGCAGGCCTCCTCGATGGCGAGGTTGTAGCTGGCACCTACCCCTCCCTTGTAGGTGCTGGTCACGATCCTCATCCAGCCCCTCTCACCCTGTAAGAGGCAAGAACTTGGCATTAGTGCCTCGGGACACATCCCTCTGCTCACCCCTCTGTTCTGCAGACCCAGGCCCTGCCCTGCAAAACCTGGGGATCCAGACAAAGCTCTGTGACTTAGTCCTCTCGGTCAGTACTTAACCTGAGGGTGCTCTGCTCTCGGGCAGCCAATGTAAGAAAGCATGACTGTTTCCCTGTTAAGACCCCACTTGTGGCCATTTAGTAGACATGGCCGACACCGCATCACTTCAGCGTCTTCCCCTTGGCCCTGTTTCAGAGTGTTCCTGTGCTTGGAATGGTTAACAGTTAACACTGTGTCCTAAAAACCACAACCTGCAGTTTTCCTCCCCTGGACTTTGGACCTAACTCAAAGTATTCCTGAAAAATGTGGCCGATCACCATCATCAGGACCACTTGGCCCCAGCCTTGGCTGTGGAGTAGTTGGGTTGCTCAGGCTGGGGTTTGGGTAGGAACCACTGGCACCTCAGGGGATGCAAAATACTCATAGACGCACAGGTCAGCAGTAGCCCTTCACAGCTCAGACCCCAGAAGTAGCTTATGTTCTGATGAAATAGCTGGAGCTAGCCTTCCGCTCAGCTGCTGGGGAGAGGGGTGGACTCTGATCTGACCCTAAGAAAGGGAAACTGTCTTACCCAGGGTTCGCCCCACGAATTACGGACAATCCAATACTCAATCCCATCACTGCTGACACCCCAGCCAGCCACGGAGATGATGTGGTTGATAAAGGTCTCGTCCTGATGCTCAGCATAGATGCCTCCGGTATAGTTAGCCATCTTCTCTGTTACCATTATCCCGCAGCTGTGAAAAACCATCAGTCAGTAATTCGGGAAGCACATCAGCACTTGTGGGTGGCACTTGGGTCACAATAATCTGAGTCCTGTGGTAGTGATCCCACCAACATTCCAGACTCATCACAGCCAGGGGCTTCTCTACCTAACTTACACAAAGCTCCCTGGAGCAGACTGGCTAATAGCTCAGGTTTACTTCTGTAAAGCCAACATCTGTACAGGCAAAGAGGATTATGTGGTGCTCAAGCTAGGGGATCAAACTGCCAGGTGGGAAGGGTGAACAAGACACAGTTGCATGAATGTGTACAGACCCGGATGTGGTCTCACTGTCTGAGGACCTCTCCCTCACCTGATGGGACCATTGGCGTAGATCTCTGCCATCATCTTCTCCCTACCCGAGAGGGAGCCATAGTCACCCACTCTCCAGAGGGTGTAATTCTGGATGGTGTGACACTCTTTGAATTCGGTGCAGGTCCCACACTGGTTAAACTTGTCACAGTCTAGAACACAAGAAGTCAGCATGATACCGTCTCCTCATTAACCCACTAATGAAGCCTACCCCATTCTCCCCACTTTTCTAATTTAGCCTGGCATTCATTAGCTGATAGCGGAGACCATCCCGCTCTCAGGTGCCGTTTAATTATGCGCTCCTCTCAACTGCATGGAGTGATGAAAAGCCTCCCCCGGGCCGTGGCAGAACAGAAAGAACAGACTTTGATTAGTACATAGTAGGCACTCTGAAGTAGCCCTTCTCCTCTCCTGTAAAGGCCGGGAGGAGGACCTCACAGCATGCTGTAATTGAAAAACGAGTGCAATCACACTATTAAAATGTAACCAGATGATTCCACCGCTGGCTAGTGACTAAATAGGCCAATACACTTGATTTAAAGAAATGCATCCTCTTGGCTTCAGAAATATCAGAATTCGGGTTACAGGAATAGCCAAAGCAATCCTAAGGAGCAAGAACTTTGCTTGAGGCATCTTAGTACCTGACCTCAAATTACACTACAGAGCTATAGTGACAAACACTGGTGCTGGCGTAGAAACAGCCAGACAGGCGGACAAGGTAGAACCTGGAAATACCTGACAAAGCTGTGCCCCTTAATTCATGACAAGAGAGGAATACATTGGAAAAAGCCTATTTAACTAATGGTGCTGGGAAAACTGGATATCCATCTAAGAAAAATAAAATTAGATTCGTACCTTTCATCCTGTACCAAATCCATTCACATTGGATCAAAGACCTTAATTTAAAACCTGAAACACAAAGTTCTAGACAAAAATATAGGGAATACCCTCAAGATATTAGGGTAGGCTAGAACTTTCTGAATAGAACACCATAGCATAAGAATTAGCCCCAAATAACAGATGAGACCACTGGAAAAGAAAATGTTTCTGTACAGCAAAGGAAACACTCAGCAGAACACACAGCTCACAGGAGAAAATCTTTACCAGCCCCACTTCAGAGGGGCTGATACCCAGAATTTACAAAGAACTACAGACATTAAATACCAAGGAAGTAAGACTGCCAATCAAATGCCTCAGGCTGGAGAGATGGCTCAGAGGTTAAGAGCACCGACTGCTCTTCCAGAGGTCCTGAGTTCAATTCCCAGCACCCACATGGTGGCTCACAACCATCTGTAATGAGATCTGGCACTCTCTTCTGTATACATAATAAATAAATCTTTAAAAAAAAAAAGCAAAAAAACAAAACAAAACAAATGCCGAATGAAACATAAATGGCCAAAACTATATTTCAAAGAAAGTCTGGGTGTGGTGCCATGCACTTTTTTTTTTTTTTTTTTTTTTTTTTAATGGAGACACTGTGCTTCTCTGTGTAACAGCCCTGGCTCTCCTGGAACTTGCTCTGTAGACCATGCTGGCCTCAGACTCAGAGATCTGCCTGCTTCTGCCTTCCGAGTGGAGTGCTGGGATTAAAGGTGGTATACAAAGGTAAGTTGGATCTCTGTGAGCTTGAGGCCTGGTCTACACAGCAATTTCCAGAACAACCAAGGCTACATAGTGAGACCCCGAGTCAAAGAAAAAAAAATGTTCAATATCCCTAGTCATCAAGCCATCAGGAGAAATGCAAAACAAATTAAAACTACTTTGAGAAACTACCTCATCCTGGTCAGAATGACTATCATTTAGAAATCTGACCGGGTGGTGGTGGCACACGCCTCTAATCCCAGCACTCGGGAGGCAGAGCCAGGTGGATCTCTGTGAGTTCAAGGCCAGCCTGGGCTACAGAGTGAGTTTCAGGAAAGGCAAAAAGCTACACAGAGAAACCCTGTCTCAAAAAAAAAAAAAAAAAGAAAGAAAGAAATCTGAACGAAAATGTTGGAAAGAATTTTTTTTTTTGGAAAAAAGGAACCCTTATTCACTGCTGGGGGGAGGTGCAAATTAATACAGCCATTATGGAAATCAGCTTGGAGATTCCTCAAAAATTAAAAATAGAACTACTACATGACCCAGCTGTTTCACCCCTGCACATAAACCGTGAGGACTCCATACCCACCGTGGTGACACGTGCATGTCCATGTTTATTGCTGCTGTATTCACTGCAGCAAAGACTCGGAATCAAACTAGCTGTTCATCAACAGGAGTGGAGAATGAAAACCTGCCACATATAAAACTCAAATACTATTCTGAAGAAAAACGAAAGCACAAAATTTGCACAAAAAATGAATGGACTCAGCATTTATAATATTAAGCAAAGTGACCCAAACTCAGAAAGAAAAAACAGGTCACCTTCATATGCAGATCCTAGCCCATAATGTATTCAGGTATGCAAATAAACAAATGCACATGTGTACAACATGTGGAAAGAACAGAAAGATAATTAAAAAGGGCAAAATGCTTGCTAGTGACATCACATCTATAAGACATTTTGTTTAAGTCCTTTGAATGTCCTTTCAAGGAATCACACATTTGTTTTTTGTTTTTGTTTTTTCTTTTTTGGTTTTTCAAGACAGCTTTTCTGTGTAGCCCTGGCTGTCCTGGAACTCACTCTGTAGCCCAGGCTGGCCTCGAACTCACAGAGATCTGCCTGGCTCTGCCTCCCGAGTGCTGGGATTAAAGGCGTGCGCCACCACCGCCAGGTGGAATCATACATTTGAAAATACAAAAATGTGCCCTTGTGTGGCGGCGGCGGCGGCGGCGGCGGCGGCGGCGGCGGCGGCGGCGGCGGCGGCGGCGGCGGCGGCGGCGGCGGCGGCGGCGGCGGCGCACACCTTTAATCCCAGCACTCGGGAGGCAGAGCCAGGCGGATCTCTGTGAGTTCGGGGCCAACCTGAGCTACCAAGTGAGTTCCAGGAAAGGCACAAAGCTACACAGAGAAACCCTGTCTCAAAAAAAAAAAAAAAAAAAAAAAGAAAAAAAAAATGTGCCCTTGATAGGCAGCATCCTCATGTGATTTCATAAGGGGCCATTGCCTCACTGGGGGATCTGAATTGTAAATTATATTTTGTATTGAACACTCCTGTAGGGCATAGCTCTTTTATTTAATGAATACCAAACTTGTATTCATTGAACAAGAATTTTAGTTGTCCAAATAACAGAATGAGAAAGTTGCTACAAGTATGTTGATAGCTGGGCGGTGGTGGCGCACACCTTTAATCCCAGCAGCACTTGGGAAGCAGAGGCAGGCAGATCTCTGAGTTCCAGGCCAGCCTGGTCTACAAAGTGAGTCCAGGACAGCCAAGGCTGTTACACAGAGAAGCCCTGTCTTGAAAAAACAAAAACAAAAACAAAAAAGTTGATAATAACCCTAATTTTATTTATGAGAATGCCTGGGAATAGTGATTTATTGTACCAGAATCTCAAAGAGTAATATGCTAGGAAGTTGGAAATACTCAGAAACCTGCTATTTTCCACTGTATGTTATAATTCTAAAATGTATCACTGTTGCTGAATAAATGAACTTTGTTTTTTAAAAATGAAGGAAAAAGAAGAATTAGGTTTAAGGACGGGGAAATGCATCAGCAAAGTGCCTGCCATGGCGAACTTGAGGGACTGAGCTTGGATGTTCGCCAAGTGCCCACGTACGGTCAGCCTGATGGTGCTTGTCTGTAATCCCAGCCCTGGCTGGTGAAGTCACGTGGCTCTCTGAAGTCTGCTTGCCAGTCAGGCTAGCAAAATGGATGTGCTCCAGGCTCAGTGAGAGAACGAGGTGGAGCGTGACGGAGGAAGACACCCCTGAGGCTGACCTCTGTGTTGTAACTATACATCTGTCCAGACCCTTCCCAGGGACAATAGACTTCTTGAGGATTACATCATCAGTTCCCTTTGTCTCAGACACCAGTGCTCAGTGTGAGGTGCACCAGAAACATGGTGCTCAGGGGCCACATTTGTTCCTACAGAGAGAGACTGAAGAGTGGTTCTAATGAACCCAACCACCTGTGAGTCTGGGGAGGACCAGAGGGACCTAGCTTCAGCGGGATGACACCAGTTTGGGGTGGAGGAGGAAGGATAAGGCCCCATTTCACAAAGCAGTCCTCTGCCTTCCCTGCACCCTGCATCTGTTCCCCTGGTGGGGTCTCTGTCACTTCTGGGTTTACCCATCCTTGACAAAGGACTCACCCAATCAGGCCAGAGAACTCTTTTAATTCTTGGTGGTGAGGCAGTGAGGTCTGTGAGGTAGGCAAGGGAACACCATCCACACGGTGGTGAAGAGTGGCCAAGTGCCCTCCAGGACCTAAGTCCCTCAGAGCATCCTGCTGCAGCCATGAGGGAGGTCTAAGAACCAAAGCTTACAGCCACAAAGGATGGATTTGGGTCCAGGAGTTTCCTTTTCTTTGGTTTCCAAAGAAAGCAGCCCAAAAGGGGTGTACCAACCATGGATTTCTGGGCTAGACTGCTCTGCCCATTCATAATCTGTCCAGGACTGCTGGGGCAGGAACCAGGCTGGTGCTACATTTCAGCTGGGCAGGCTAACCTGCAGCTCAGAAAGCATCCACCTGCTCCCAGTTCCAGATCGTGGGAAAGGGACGCTTCCTTCCATCAGTTGCCTACCTGTACCGCCCTCTTATAAAAGGCCCATAAAACCATCCAAATGCCACATATGAGAACACACACACCATATCCAATCCTGGCTACAGGGGTGTTACTCTGCTTGTGTATTTATTATCAATCCTGGAGACTGAGCCTAGGTCCTCATGTATAGCAGGCAAATAAATGCTCTCTCACTGAGCTACATCCCTAGTCTGGAGTGCTGTTCTGGTTTACCTCCATGATGAACTCAACAAGGACCATGGGCTCCAACTTTCTGTTATCCTAACCCTAACCCACCAGGTTCAGAGTGGCATCAGATAATCCTGGAGTCTGTGCCAGGAACCACCCAGCAATTCCTGGGGGCTTCAGTCTCCACCCCCACTCTCTTCAGCATCTCAGCCACAGTATGACAGACATGGCATACTTGGGCTCTCAGCTACTCTCTCAAAAGAGGAACATGAAGGTGTACAGCAATGTGGGGGCACGGGCAGAGCCTACCTTGGTCCTTGGCCTGGTAGTTGTTGCAGGTCTCATCGGGGATGCCGTGCTTATGAGCATACGCCCACACCGGCAGGTCATTGCCTCCCTCACAGGAGCCAGCATTGCCGCAGTCGATGACGTTCTGCACCGAAAGCAGGATGGAGGGCCACGCGCCTTTTCTCTTGATGTTGATGCGGTCTGCAACAGTCAGCACTCTGGTCAGCACCACCCAATCTCCCCACAGGCCACAGGGTTCTGCCTACTGGTTCTTCTAGTGTAGAGGCCTCAGCTCAACTGTGGCTTCAAAACCATGCTCTGGTCTTCCTTGGGCAACATGATGTCTATGTGTGTCTGCAAGTGTCATGAGGCAGGGCCAGATCTGGAAGTCCCAAGAAGCACCTGCCAGGGCACCACTACAGGATGGCAACAAGACCACTTGTGTAAGGAGGCTAGAGAGCAGATACAGAAGGCTGGTGTGGGCATCTCCAGGGAAAAGCACAGCCCAGGGAGCCAGATGAGTCCCAGTGAGGGCCAGACATCAGAGCTCAGTGCTCATGTGCTGGGCCCACACGCTAAGGGGCAGCTAGGATCATCACAACATCCACTAGGGGATAGTTGACCTGCATCCTGAGAAAACATCTTGCTCTTCACTCTTGAGCTATCCACACACACATACCAGCCATGCCCCCCAGGCCTTGTCTCCAGCCTCCTCCACTCACTCCTCCCCTGAAGCCAAAGTCTATCTTTGTTTTCCCTCCATCCTATGGACTTCAGCTCAGAGTCACCTCCTATACCCTCTTCCACTCTGGTCCTGCTCCACAAGGCTGCCATCTAACAGCACAGAACCTTCTAGAACCACCCCTCATACCCTGCACACACACACACTTGATGACCTCAGAGAGCATATCACGGAAAAAAAGCAGACCTTGTCTTATCACAATTTAGACCCGTTTCTATGCCCAGAATGTACTTCCTGTGTCAACGACAAGCAGGCTCCCAGCTGCCCAAGGCACATGGGCCCATCTCTCCTGTCTCCTTACCCTGGTTTGGCTCCCTATAGCCTTTCTTCGGTACATGCCCAGCAACAGTTCACCTCTCAATGAGGGGCATCCTCAAGCCCACAGACCTGCCTTTCCCAGACTCCAACCCAAGGCCCCAGGACTTTATGCCTTGCATGCTCAGCAGCATGAGGTGGGATCCAACACTGTCTGTATGTCTCTCTTTGGTGTCCCAAGCTGCTCTTGTCCAGGTCCCTATCTTGACATCACCCATCCATCCTAACCCCTCTCCACCCTCATCTGACAGCCTCTTCCAGAGGGTCAGCAGAGGGGCCACTCCAGCCTTCTGGAAGTACCTGGGATGTCTCTTCTGCATTCAACCCTAGCAGTGTGTTTCTCAAGGCTTTCTGAGAGCCCTTTCCTCCTCTTCTCAGGTCTTTCCCTCCTGGTGACCTCAGCTAAGGCCTGATGGCAGTGACTGGCTGGATAGCCTCAGGCCTGGCGTCTTCTACATTTGACGTAATGTCGTCTTCTACATTTGACGTAATGTCTAGTTTCAACCTGACCAACTACCTGGCTCCAGGATTTGCTGGCTTCTTGAGATGACCTTTCTACACAATCCACTCTGCCTCTTCTGACTTGGCTTCCTTTTCATTGTCAGATTCCCATTCACACCTTCTGTGTGCTGAGCACTGTTCAGGCCGTAGAAGCAAGTCAGCAAGGGCAAGCTCTGTTCTGTGGACTTGTGCCATGGCACAGGAGGAAGGCAATGGGCAAGCAGAGCAGTACAGCAAGGAGATGTCCTGGGGAACATCCAGGGGCTAAGGTATCATGTACACAGGGCAGCCTGAGAGAAGTCCTGCTGTGGTGGTTTGAATGAGAATGGCCTCCATCTTCTCACATGTATGAATGCTTGGTCTCTCGTTGGTGAACTGTTGGGGAAGGATTAGGATATGTGGCCTTGTTGGAGATGTGTCACCAGGGCTGGGCTTTGAGATTTAAAAAGCCCACAGCCGGGCGGTGGTGGCACATGCCTTTAATCCCAGCACTCGGGAGGCAGAGGCAGCAGATCTCTGTGAGTTCAAGGCCAGCCTGGGCTACAGAGTGAGTTCCAGGAAAGGAGCAAAGCTACACAGAGAAACCCTGTCTCAAGAAACCAAAAAAAAAAACAAAAACAAACAAACAAACAAACAAACAAACAAAAAACAAATCCTTCAAACACTCCTCCACTGTTGGTGGGAGTGCAAACTTTTAAAACCACTGTGGAAATCAGTATGGCAATTTCTCAGAAAATTGGGAATCGATCTACCTCAAAACCCAGCCATACCACTCTTGGGCATATACCCAAGGAATGCTCAATCATACCACAAAGATACATGCTCAACTATGTTCACAGCAGCACTATTTGTAATAGCCAGAACCTGGAAACAACCTAGATGCCTGTCAACTGAAGAATGGATTAAGAAAATGTGGTACATATACACAATGGAGTACTACTCAGCAGAGAAAAACAATGACAGCATGAAATTTGCAGACAAATGGACGGAACTAGAAAATATCATCCTGAGCGAGGTAACCCAAACCCAGAAGGACAAACATGGAATGTACTCACTCATAAGTGGATTCTAGATATAAAGCAAAGAACAATCAGACTGCAACCCACAGAACCAGGGAGGCTATATAGCAGGGGGGACCCTAGGATGACTGTGGCTTAGAATAAGTTTTGGTTTTACTCAAAATAAATAAATAAGTTGTTAAAAAAAAGAAAAAAGAAAAAAGAAAAAAAGAAAAAGCCCACATCAAGCCCAAGTCTCTCTGCCTCATGTTTGTGGATCAGATGCCTCAACTACTGCTCCAGTGCCATGTCCGCTGCCATGTTCTCCACCATGATGGTCATGGACTCACCCTCTGAAACTCTAAGCAAGTCCCAATTAAATATTTTCTCAGTTGCCTTAGTCATGGTGTCTCTTCACAGCAAGAGGACAGCAACTAAGACACCATCCAAGGAGAGAAGTGTGAGGACATGAGGAGAAGAGCAACCTGCAAAAGAAGGTCCCTGTGCCTCGCCTGCTGGTGTGAGGACAAGATGGAGGAGGAGCCAGACTGCAGGCTTCAGAGGTCAGAGAAGGACCTTGTCATTGTCTAACTGGAATCCTGAGATGGTGTCAAATAAAGAAATGCGATGGGACTCAGGTTTAACAGACATATTCTGGGAATCTCTTGTCTGAGACCAGAGAGGAGCAGGGTGCTGGGAGAGACACCCACCTAGTTCCTTCATTAGACTAGTGGACAACCAAAGGACCTGTGACCAGTTTGTAGGAGCAACACAAGATGAGAGTCAGATAACCTCTAAGCTTCTCCTCAGGGCAAGGATGGGGTGTTGGTGGGTAAGAAAGGAAGGATGGCCTGAATGTCTGGGGCTGGCGGCAACAGGGATGCAGGCCGGCGGGTAGGAGCAGATGGACGCAAAAGTGAGTCTAGGTAAAGGCCACAACTGGGAACAGAAGTCAGATGTGTGGGGGTGAGGAAGCGAAGGAGCTAGAGAGGCTGGTAGGGAGGCAGAGACAAGGGAGTGTGAGACCTTGAGGGTCCGACTTCACCCCAGTGGAGGAGGCCGGGGTACACTGACTCATGAGTCTCAAAAAATGACAAAGGGTAGAGTGGAAGTAAGGCAGATGAAGGCCCCAGGGCAGAGAAGAGGAAGTGGGGGGTCCAGAATACCCAACAGGAACAAGCAATGGGATGGTGAGAGGTGGGTGGGACCAAGGGGTTCTTGGTCACCCACTGGAAGTGACCGATGAAGGGATAAAGATGACCTCCAGTGATGAGGATAGGTGACCTCATAGAGAGAAGCATGGATGCTTAACCACCCAGAGATGGCCAGAGGCAAACTGGTTCCACTGCTGCCCCGCTGGCACTTAGCCAGGGCCCTGTGAAGTCCCCTTTCGGTGTGTGCTCAGAGAAAGAGGAAGTAAGGCCTTGCCTGCTACTGATGAAGATGTCAGAGATTTAGGAAGAAAGGATGAAGCAGCCATTTTACCCGAGACACTCCACTCTAGTATTGGGGAAGGTGCAACCTCAGTAGGGCCTCGCATCCATCCAAGAGGTCCCAAGCCCAACAGCCTCCAGCCAACCTCCCTACCCTGCAACGCTCTGCACCCTCCTCATGCACCACACTCCACAGACCCGCTGACCTTTTCTGCTCCCCATCACCCTCACCCCACCCTGTGCTCTGCTGAGAAGGTCTTTTCACTTCCCCAACACCAGCCCCAAGACCCCATTCCTAAGTGCTCTGGTCCTCTGCTGCAGGCCTTCCCCACAACACACCATGCCTACTTGACGAGTACCTCTTGACCTTCCCACACTGCAGCTTCTCAGGCCACTTTCCTTCTGCTTCCTCAGAGGTTGGCAGTACATCCCAGACCCCAGAGGTGACTCTACAACGTGACACAGCTACACCTGGCTAGCTCTGGGGTACCCCCTCACCCTAAAGAGAGCGTGCAGGCTGATGGGCGGAACCCAGCTGTCACTCATCTCACAATGGAGTCTGGGATCTGAGAGTCAACTGGCAGGCAACAGGACTACATAAACCCTGCAGGCATGGGTGTTGCCATTAAACCGTTACTAATCCTCAACCTAGGCTCCACCTACAGCAGGCCAGGCCAGAAAGATACCAAATCAAGAGAGAGGACACTGCCTGTCACACTCCCAGCCAGGAGAGTCCCTTCCCCAGGGTTTTCCAGGGGCCACCTCTGCAGATGGCAAAGCTGAGTCTACAATGCTTGAGGCTGAATGGCACTTCCTGGCTCCTGCTTCCTCTTCCAAGGAAAGGCAGGCACAGCAGCCCTCTGTGCAGACCTCAGTGGGGTTCTCTCTTCCTCCTGCACCTTCTTCTTGCCCCTGTGGTGGCCAGGCTAAGATTTAAGCAAGAGAGCTGGCCATTTCAAGCTGGGGACCGTCCATCCCAAATACCAACTGCCGCTGAGAAGCAGTTTCACTTCCGTGACCCAATACAGGCTGTCAGCTCGGTGATTTTGCAATGCTGCTTCCATCTGGGTGGCTGAAGTCACAAGTTCTGGGGGAGGGGGATACCCAGGAGCCACTTGTCACAGGGTTCCAGTTCAAGCCTGCTCCACAGAGGCCCTAAGTGGGCCCACAGGACAGAACTCCAGAATGACACAGTCACATCACTCTGGCAGAGGAAAAAACCCAGCCTGAATTCTGGTACAGATTCACAGGGCCCTGGAACCCTGGGCTGTGGCTATCATGGCTCACCTAGAGGCAGCTCCGATGGTGAAGGGCAGCCACCCGCCCTGTCAGGGAACTGGCCCTGCCCTGGGCTTATCATGGAGCCCCAGGCCACCCACCTGCCATAGCACTGGTGCTACCGTGGGCCCAGCAGGAGCCACAGTACTGTGGGATGTGCTGGTTCCTGGTGACGCTGACGTAGTTGACACCATCCACATTTCTCCAATCCCAGTACTTGGGGAGATCCGAGGGGGACAGGTACTCATGAGGCCGAGGGTAAGTCCTGGGAAGAGATTACCATCATGAAAATCAACCCTGGAACACCTGGGGCCTCCCCTCCCCCACCAGGGCCACAGACCCAGGCAGCCCTTCCTCCTGGAGCCTTCTTCCCTTTCCCCAAATGTGGGAGTTTCAGAGCTTGTTCCTTCCATCACCAGAAGGGCCACCAGCAGAACTCAGCACTCTTGGAGGCTGACGGTGACAGGGCATCTCTGAAATACCCTAGGGCCCACCAACTAAGGCCAGAGAGGTAAGGGTTGCGCAATCTAGCAAACACCAAAGCTCTCCGGATGTGAAAGTCATCCCAAAAGGAAGGGATGAGATTTCCCAGGCCTACGGAGGCAGGGTGTCCCAGAGAGAAGCAAGGTCCCGGGTGGCAGGGGGCGCGCGCCTGGCCCAGAAGTGTACCCTCTTCCTCCCCAGGCACAGCCCGGCGCCCACCTTCGCCCCAGCTGGGCCAGCTGGTCCCCGCGAAGGGGCCAGTAGCAAGTCTGGCCCGGGCGGAAGTAGAGACTGGCCCGCGCCGCGCCTGCCAGCAACAGCATCAGCAGCACCAGCCGCGGCTGCTGCACAGACCCCGACGACGCCATGCTCCTGCTCCTGGCCTAATTGGATCCTGGATCACGCGCCGCACCTTCGACCCCTTGACCTGACCTGAAGACCCACGCGCTCCGGCCGCCCCGCCCGGTCCTTTAGGAGGCGCCCAAGTTGGACACACCCCGGGGGCGGGGCCTTCCCGCTGCTCCTGCCCCGGCCCCGCCCGACAGCCCCCAGGGCAGAATCTACTCCCCAGGGATCAGCCTGATCAGCAGAACTTGGGGCCGTGAAGGAGGTCCTACAACCAGACCCTGGATCTGACAATGTCACTAGTCACTGTGATCGCTTGGACTGACTGAGCACAATTGTCAAACTTAAAGAGACCCAGGCATTCTGGAGCAGGGTAGGGCTCTGCAGGCTTTCGTGGCCCTCCCAGCCCAAGATTCTTCTGTCTCCCAGTTCAGGAGTGATGGTGAAGTTTTAGGCTAGGCCTCCCCTAGGAACACACAGAGATTCTGCGAATCCTGAAGAACGAGGTATGGGTCATCCCCCGCTTTGGACCCTAGCCTGACTTCCTGAATCCCATTCCCCCAAAGGTTCAGGCTCTCCTTCACAGAGAGGGAAGGCATGATCCTTCTAGAATTATTCTTAAGGGAAATGTTCACTTGGCACATATACCGTGAGACCCTGGGGTTCTGGGAAAGGGTCCCCGTAGCCAGATCCTTCCAAGATGAGGAACCAAGAAAGAAGTGGAAGCAGGGTCTAGGTTTTGTAATTGAAGAATTTCCCCTTCCTCCTGTGCCCTATGAGTTATAGTCGACAGCCCCATGCCACAAAGCCATCTCCTCTTTTCTAAGAAAAATCTGCTAGGATTTTAGCTCAGGATCTCTCCAGATGGTGGCTGCCAGGTCCCCAGCGGCCAGCATGACACCACCATTCCTCTGCCTGTGCTTGGAGGCAGTCAGGAATCAAAATGGCTGCTTTTCTGCTTGCCTTTCCAGATCATCAAGAATTCCAGCAGGACTCAGAAAGAAGCCTGCTGGATACCAGAGCAGAACAAGGTCTCATAGGCAAACTTGGGGCTCCTCCTGAACAACACAGGAGTTTGGGTCCCTGTCCCTATAAAGTGGTCACTGAGGCAAAGTGTGGATACTGAGATCTGTCTGTTGATATCTTTCATCTTGGGGAGTCATGATAACTTTCCTCCTCCTCGAGGTGACAGGCAGGATGGTATAAATGAGACCCACTCAAGACCCAGCCAGAACCACTCCAGTCTGAACCCCCTAAGGCAGTTCTCCCCAATGGTGACCATGTATTAACCTCTGAGCCCTGAGATCCACTCTGGTGGAGGGAGGAGGAAATGCCATCTCCCACATTGGTTCCACGTGGGTTCTCTCTTGCCTCCATGACAGAAGGGGACCCCTGCAGATTCACAGGAGTGAGAAAGTCAGTCTTGGTGACTCGATGATGTCATTCTAGTAAGGTCTACTGAACTGGGGAGGGATTGTTGCCTTGGAAGAAAACAACAGAGGTTAGAGATGTAATTCAGCAGGAGAGAATGTACTCAGCATGCTCAAGGACCCAAATTCAACTCCTGGCACAAATAATGAGTAAAATAAATGAATCAATTTAAAAAAAATAAAGACTTCTTTTTATTTTATGTGCATTGGTGTTTTGTCATGGCTGCTGGGTTCCCCAGAACTGGAGTTAAAGAGAGTTGTGAGCTGCTGTGTGGGTGCTGGGAATTGAACCCAGGTCCTCTGGAAGAGCAGTCAGTGCTCTTAACCACTCAGCCATCTCTCCAGCTCAAGACTTATTTTTAATAATGTGTGTGTGTCTATGTGTTCTATATGCATGTGAGTGCAGGTGCCCTTGGAGGTCAGAAAAACATGCCTAGCACCATGGAGGTTCAGTTACAGGCAGTTATGAGCTAACAGATGTGGGTACTGAGACCCCAACGCTGGTCATCTGGAAGAGCAGTCTGTGCCCTCAACCTCTGAAAAATTAATTAATTAATTAAGAGAAAGGAAGCAAGCAAGCAAGCTGAAAACAGAGGTTTTCATCTGTGAGCGGCAGAGGTTGTCATCATCCCCCAAAAGCCAGCCAGGGTCTTGTTGGTGCAAAGTCCACCCACACATTCCAAGGCATTGCAATCAGCTTGGAGTTATCGGGCAGGCAGGCCTAGGGCTGAACTCCCGTGCTTACAGGGATCACAATGTTGTAGGCACACACCCTCAACTTATCAGCTCTTCTGGCCACGTGATGTCAGCAGCCCTGGGGTGCTGTGAGCATGCCCTGGCATTGTCACAGTACCCCACTGCACTTAGAAGCTGTTTAGCTATGAAGGACCTTCCATGAGGACATGGGACTCTGCAGTCTTGCAGGGCCCCAAGCTTGAGAGGGTTCACCTTTCCCTGGTCCCAGAAAATTGAACAGCGGGTATGTCGACCGTGGTGTCATTTGCCTGGCCTGCGGGAAATCATAGAGGCTAACGGGCACCCAGAGTCTTGCCCTCTAAGCCTTGTCACAGGCTTTCTCATTAAATGCTGCTTAAAGGGGTGCAGGTAGGAGCTGCAAGATTACAGGCTAGTGAGGTGTCGCACCCTAGATAGTTGAGTTGAAGCTCCGCAGAGTTTCCCTAACACAGAACGAAGGAGGTGATGAAAAGAGAGGTAAGTTAGAGAGAAGGGGGTGGGGAGCTCAAGATTCTCAAGCCAAAAAGGAAATGGGGCCGTGACTCACTCCCTGTATGTTATTTCAGCCCCTTGTGATGGGTCAGACTGAGCACAGCAGAGCTGCCAAGGCTCTTCACCTAGAAGTCTAGTGCCAATTGGGTGGTAGGCAACCGCCCTGCACCTGCAATCAGACCCCACTGGCTGCCCTGCTCTATCATTTTCTAAGTCCATGCTAGGAGAACCCTTCCCACAGTTCTTTGTTGTTTTTTGTGCATGTGTATGTGTCCTGTTGCAGGGACAGCCACCGATCAATCAAAACTCCGTTTACTGCTGCTGCTCCTGAAGGGCCTTAGTGTTCTCGGAAGGGCACATGCATAAAGGGACATGACTGCTAGGACCTGGGAGATGTGGGCATGTGATCTGCCTCTGCCTTGGTCCCTGCACACTGGAGGCTGAGTTCATCCCTGTGGCAGTCTCTCAGAGCAGACTCACTGGCTCGGCGGCACGGAGCCGCAGCCTGAAAGGCGTGTCCCCTTTTGACATCACTTCAGGTGTCAAGGAGGTCATTTTGGGGGTAGTGACTCATCTTCTGATCTGAGCCTGAAAGGAAGAAGGCTCGGAGCAGGGCCTGCACCTTCCTGCCTTGGAGGCCCTACTCACCCACGTGTTGCTTCTCGCAGCTGTTTTATGAGCAGCCGTGTGTCTCTGCCACCCAGGCTTGGGGCACAGTCAAGCAGGTGTTCATGAACTGGGCATGTCTCCGGAAACTACTATACAGTTCTTTGCCTGAGTGACTGGCTGTGTGCCCTGGGTTGTTCTCAGAGGGAACTGAATCATTCTAGTTCCAGGTGTTGCTGGAGCAGGTAACTTAGTCCTCTTTCGATTCTTCTTCCTCTCCCGAATGGGAAGGGGTAGATATATGTGGAAGGATGGTACTTCCAGTGAGGTCAAGACTTAGCATGAGGCTCGAGGGTGCAGATCTGAATCTGAGGGGTTTTTTTTTGTTGTTGTTGTTGTTGTTGTTGTTTTAAATATTCCATAAAGTCTCCTGGCAAACACATGATCCAAGGCCACAGACACAAAAGACTATTCATTTCTAAAAATAAGGTTGATTTTCCCCTCGTCCTAATAAAGAACAGCATGCATATTTTTGAGTTAGGCCAGGGTCAACCCACCTTCCTAGCCCAATGGGAGGGTGGACTCGAGTTCGTGCACGGTGGAGTGGCCTCGAGATCCTTTCTCTCCCTCTTCCTTTGTGCGGTGTTGTCTGGCTCCACCCTGGCGAGCTACAGACATTTCCTATTATTGCACATTCCTGAGTGGGACCACATCCTGGAGACAGCGTTTGTTTTGATGGCTGCTGACAGTGTTCCAGAAGCAGGCTGGTTTTGCAGGGCACTATGGCTTCCTCACCAGCCACAAGGCCTCCTGTTTATTCGCTCGGTCAATGGCCAGAAGCCTGTGCTAACCCACAGACATCCAGGCTGAGAAGGTCTTCTGATCCGGTGGTTCAGCTTTGTCATGGACCCTGCCACTGTCCCCAAGACCATCTTGCTTCATATCCTGACCTGCTATCGGCACGTGCTTGCCATGAAAGCAGCTTCCTGGAGTCATGTTCATGAGGTTGGCTTCAAGGCCATTATTCCGGAGCATGCCGCCTGCAGCCGAGCACCTAATATATGAATAGCTGATACAGGAATCCACCCTTGAGGTCTTTCAAAGGGGCACTTTATCTTTTGTGGGATAGAATTCACTTGCCCATTAAAGGTGGGACACCAGAACCTATTGGGTGATTCTTTTTTTTTTTTTCCAAGACAGGGTTTCTCTGTGAGTTCAAGGTCAACCTGGTCTACTGAGTGAGTTCCAAGACAGCCAGGGCTATTTCACAGAGAAACCCTGTCTCAATAAACCAAAACCAAAACAAACAAACAAATGAAAGTAAGGTAGATGGCACCTGACCTCTACACACATCATCTATTCGTGCACACACACTCATACCACACACACACACACACACACACACACACACACACACACGGACGGACGGACGGACAGGAGCTGAAAGACTGGGGTCTTCTGCAATCATTTTCTTATCTTATGAGCTGAGGTTCAGTGATGAGGCCATAGTCACCAGCTCTTCTGGAGGGAGACCGATGAAGAGGGAACAGTGTGTGTGTCCAGGCCTTGGTGCATGGAAACAGCTGGCAGCCGTCATAAAACAGAGGATGCTTGGGGGAGGAGATCTCAGAAGAGTTATCAGAGCACCAGGCTACAGGGAAGGCCCCTGTCACCTCCCACTGCCACCTGAGTACCTAAAGCCACTTCCACCAGGCCTGTCCATCACTCTTCTCTTAGCTTCTCTGTCCCTCTCCACACATTTCCCCACTCAGAGGACTTCTTATGCCTGTCTCACAACAGCAATGCCAGGGTCGACTTACCTCATGTGATGGCTAATCCTGATTGTTTACTTGATATACCTGGGCAGAGTGAACCTCAATTGAGGAATTGCCACCCTCAGATTGGTCTGTGGGCATGTCTATGGACCCTTTTCTTGGCTACTAATATAGAAATGTCCATGAGCCCAGAGGCAAGCCAGAAAAAAATGTTTCCTCATGGTTTCAACTTCAAGCTTCTGCCTTGAGTTCCCTCCATGATGGACAATAATCTATAAAAGGAAATAAACTCCTTCTCAAAGTGTCTTTGGTCATGGTGTTTATTCCAGTAAGAGATACCAAACTAAGACATCCCGGTTGTCACTAGTTTCAGGAGAATGGTTGAGGGGACCTGGTAACCGATGAGGAAGGACACAGTCTACTGAGGGCTAATTTGAATGCCGTGTACGGGAGGGCTGTTGGCAGTGGATGAAGGCATTACTTGGAGAGGTATGGGGCAAGGGCAGGATGCAGCTGTTCATCAGAAGGGAGGGAAGCATGCTGAGAAAACTCAAGGCTCCCAGGATGTCTGACTGGAAGCCCTCTCTCCAGCCAGTCTTCCGATGCCTTGGACTGAACCCTTGGCTGCATGAGTCTGAAGACCTGCCAAGCTATTCTGAAGTTGGGGTGAGTCAGTTTCTTCCCCCAGCCCCCACTTCTGGGCTGCAGCAGAGAGAGGAAGCCCATGCTCCTGTCAGCCTCCAAGTCCTTGGAGGGCAGGACCTTTTCTAAGGTCCCTCTGATAATATTTGCTAAGTAAATAGATCTTTTCTGAGACTCACACACCAGCTCATGCAGACAAACCCCGGGGCTTGAAGAACTCTATATTTTTGTTTGGTTTTGGCTCCAGGTGCTAACAGCTATGAGCTTATCTCTGTTCCCACCACAGATCATTGCTTATCAGTGGCTGCACACCTTGGGCGATGGAAAATGCAATTGAGAAGGCTCAGGATCCATTGCCTTCAGAATCACAGCGAGCAGGGAAAGTAGTGTGTGTGTGTGTGTATGTGTGTGTGTGTGTGTGTGTGTGTGTGTGTGTGTGTGTGTGTGTGTGTGTGACCTCACATGTCTGACTGTTAATGAGAGAAACCTTGGCTCACGAAGCTGGTGTCAATGTACTGAAGAGGTGACCAGGTTTCTTCATGGTCTAGGGCTGCAAGCCAGATGAGGAGGAGCACCGCATACATTTCAGTCTCAGGGGAGCAAGATGGAAAGCTCCTTTGTAAAGCTGGGAAGCCATCCACATCTTCCAGCCCCTCTCTGCTTGAAGTGACTTATTCCTCCTGTAACTTTCTTTTCAAGTTAGAGACACACATGGAAGTGGGGTGCAGAAGAGTGGGACTCAGCTCATCAGAGGGGCTGCCCACACCCACTGAGTCACTCATAACGGCCTCTCGGATGTCATTTTTCTTGCTAAGACATTAGGAAAAATTTCTGCTCCTGAATCACAATCGAACACTATAATTCAACAATCTTCTCTTGAGTTCTTCAAGGAACTTCAATGCATCCGAAGTGGAGGACCAGAAGTGAATAATCAATGAACGCTCTGAGCACTGTTTGCTCTGCATTAAGTTTCATTTGCCAAGTGGGAGTCAGGGCGTTCCATGTGACCCCCGGGGACAGCTCCTGGGAGGGAAGTCTGAAAGTGGCTGATTGGGGGCTTCTGTATGACACTGGTGTTTTCTTATCTTCTTGGTTCCATTCCCATAATAGACCCCAGAGTCATCCAGGAAAAGACTTGTTACAACCATTTTCTTGTGGCCTGCTGATTGTGACAGCCTGGAGGGGAAGGTACTGCCTGGGAAGGGGTGACTGTCCCTGTTTAAGAATCTCTGTGTCTCTGCTTGGCCTCTCACCTTGCATGTTAAAAAGAGCCCCTGCTTCTGCCCTCTGTGCCCCGGAGCAGCATCAGGTGAAGCTGTGCACTTGAATTCAGTCATGGCTAACCTGCCCTTGCCATATGGCTAACCTGCCCTTGCCATATCCCTTCCCAGGGGCCAGAGAATGATTTGCCATTCATCACAGAGGGCTACCCTTCATCTCTTGCCACAGTTCAGGGCTATGGGGTCACTTTCAGCCTGGCAGGAGATCAGACCTGAAGGTGACACTGTCCTCTCTGGGGACACTGCTCGCCTGCATCTTGAACAGGACAGTTCTGTTGGTCTGAGGTGTGGCCATATAATCACCTCTTGACTATGCCAGCAGCACATTGGCAATGGAAAGTTCTCTTCCCCCAAATGGGTGTCTTCATGAACAAGGAGCTGAGATAAGACGCTCGTTTTTGTGTGTGTGTGTGTGTGTGTGTGTGTGTGTGTGTGTGTGTGTGTGTTCCTATCCCTGGCAGTGTGACTCAGTGCTCTGTGCTCTGGACCCTGACCATCAGAGATGGCCAGGAGACTGCATCACAGGTGGTCTCCATTCAGAAAGCTGCACCCCGTTATCCATGAACACCCACCTCTGAGGTGTCAGGGTCCATCTCACTGCACTGAGGTGTTGGGGTTAATCTCACTGCACTAACTTCTCCAAAGAGATCTGTGACTTTGAGACTGTTAATCCCAGCTTTGCAAATCAAGAAATTCTCAGCCACCAGGAAGGAGATGGGTCCCTGTCAGGGGCAGCCCTGGGGACCTGCCAGTCCTCTCCTGCCCAGCATCTACCCCCACCCCAGCCTCCCTACAGCCCAGCATCCAAAGTTGAGCACTGGGCCGAGACTGAGTAAACACTGCTGATGATACAGGAATCAAAGCAAACAAGGCCTCTCTTTTTGCCAACTGCCCCATTAACAGAAAAGCCTTTTAAGGGCCCATCTGGAAGCCAGGCTTTCCCCTCCCTAAGCAAACTGAGATGACCAAGAGGAATGTGTTCAAGAGAGGGCCGCTCTGGGGGGACCCAAGTACACTGGGGCCTGGTCATACAGTGAAGAATGAAGACAGGGAAATCAAAAAGCGTTGTTGGAGTCAGTCCTGAGGTCTACACAGCAAGGCAGCATGCAGCCACACGGGTCCCTTTCAAGACTCCTGTGCAGAGGCCAGGGCCACCATGGACATGGCTTCCCACAACAGCTCACTGTGGCTGGCTGTTCCCCGCCCAGCTGTGCCTGTCAGCCAAGGTTCTTGGAACACTTTCTACTTTCAACTTAGACCACCTCTGGGGGGGGGGGGGGGGGGGGGGGGGGCGGGGGAGGGGGGGGAGGAAAGCGTCCTTGAGCACTGTGTCCCTATACACCATTACAAGGACACACTCCTGAATGAACACATTATGGGCTTTATGGAAATCTGCTTTTCTGAGCCGGGTTGCTCAAACTCACCCAGCTGTTCCTGATCACTTGACAAACACTGCTGAGGCCCTGTTGTGCATCGGATACTTTAGGGTCTCAAAGCTGATATGAGACCAGCAACCCCTGGTTGATCAGGAGATAAGGCATGCATTTGAGTAATTAGCAAACAACTGCCCATGACCATTGCACACTTCTGCGTTCTGATCCTAAGGATGTGAGGGGCTTCGAGGGCAAGGCAGTTTCCTCTGAGCCATCAGGGTCCCAAAGGCAAGGGGGCCATTAACAGTGAAGTAAGAGGGAGGCTAGAGGGTGTGCTGGCTTCTGAATTGACCTTCCCAGTGCACTTTTTAGATTAATTATATTTTATAGATTGATTTTGTGTTGGAGGACACATGCCACAGTGCATGTGGACATCAGAGGACAATTTGTGGGAGCTGGCTCTCTCCTTCTAGCACATGAGGCCTTGGGGATTGAGTTCAATTTTCAATCTTGATGGATGGTGCCTTCACCTGCTCATCTATCTCCCTGGTTCTTATTCCTTTTGAGACAGGACTTCACTATGTGGCCTAGGCTGCTCGGCCTCTAACTTGTGGTAATCCTCCTGTTTCAGCTTCCCCGGTTGATGGGATGACAGGTGTGTGTGTGTGCCAACACGCCAAACTTGTATGTATTTTTCTTCATTTCCCCCCTTCTATGTGTATATGGATGGGGGGTACATGTGTGTATATGCTTGTGTTCCTGTGTGTGGGTGCACATATGTGTACATGCTTGTGGAGGCCTGATTTTAATATCAGGAATATTTCTCTATTGTTGTTCTATCTTATTCTTTGAGGCATGGTCTCTCAGTCTAACCCAGAGCTTACCAGTAAAGCTGGTCTTCCTCTCCAGCTTGCTCTGGAATCCCTAGCTCTTCCTTTCAAAGCTGGAATTACAATTGGGTTTCCACACCCACCTAACACTTGCCATGAGTTCTGAGGATATGACCTCTGGTCCTCTCAGGTACACAAGCTCTTTAACTACTGAGCCATCTCCCATTCCCCTATAGTTGTTAATGTGTAAAAGATGCTGAGAAACACATAGAAGTGTTCACCTCCCAAGTTTGTACATTCTCCTTATCTTGGGAGGCAGATGGTTGGGGCCGGAACATCTGGAAAACGTGTGGTCATTCCGACCATGAAGTAGCCTCCAAAGCTGCAGAAGTGAGGCCTGCACTGACTTTGCAGAGAGGCCTCTCTTCAGTAGCATCTTGACGGATTTGCTCAGTGTCCCCTACACATTGTCACTTCTGTGGTCAGCTTCGTACCTGCGACCCAGCGGATGGTCTCCTGCCGTTCGTGGACCACGACACCTCAGCCAGAGTCAAGACACAGAATGCTCCACCCAATATTCATAGTCCACATTTGAATTTTGTTGGCAACCCCAAGTTCTCCCATGACAGCAGCTCCGTCTCTAGCTGTGGAATCCCACTGGGATTGGGGTCCAAAAGTAGGTGCCTTGGTCAGAAGGAAGAACTGTGCACTTGGCCTGGCCCTCTGGAGACAAGGTCTTTCACAGAGTTTCTCTTTGGTTTAGAGCCCAGGCCTTTCCACAGGCTGATTCCAGCTGGCTCTTCTCCTGTCTCTCCTTTCTTAGTCATCTCTGTGCATTGGGGGCTCCATTGAGACTGAAGAAAGTTCCTTGGAGACAGCCCCTGCAGTCCCTTGGGAAATAGTGTCAGGGTTTGTCCCCTTCAATGTCACTGGCCTAATGTACTTCCGGCCTTAAATCCAGCTTTTGGCTCCCTTGGGTCCATATCCTATGAGATGGCCTCTCTGCCCTGTCACATCATCAGGTTTCTGAGGCTCAATCTCTGAAAAAGGGGCTAGAGGAGATTTTGAGAACAGGTAGCCCAGGCTGGCCTTGAATTCACTATGTAGCCAAGAATGATCTTGAACTTCTGATCCTCCTGCCTCCACTTCCATGTACTAGGATTACAGAGATGCACCATAACCCCTGGTTTATGCAGGGCTAGGGATCCAACCCAGAGCTTTATGTACACTAGGCAAACATTCTACCAAACTGAACCATAGCCCCAGCTCTGAATTTTCTCTCTTAATAGTGATATTTTTCTGTTTAAAATATTTACTTTATTCTTAACTATGTATATATGTGTATGTGTCTGGGGAAAAGGGATATGTGCATGTCCCCAAGGCCATCTCAGTGCTGAGGCTGTTTCCCAAATTGTTCTGTAGGTCACATGGCTGAAAATAGGACAAGTCACGGATAGGCAAAATGGTGACTTGGGTAGGGAAAGCCCTTTTGGGGTGGGTCCCAGTTGCCCCCTTCAGCCATAACCCATGGATGTATGTCAGTGTCACCACCATAGCCCAAGGCTGTTGAGATCAGGTCTATGAGAGGGGCCTCAGTCCGACTCATATCTAGGAAATGACTGGGCGGAGTTCAGGACAGACAAGCACCCCTCTTACCATGACTGTGGAAAACAGGGAAGGCCTGGGGTGGGGCCTTCAGCCAGACACACCCTTAAGCCTATTGGGAGAGCAGTTGGGTGGGCTGGTCCCACCAGGGCCAAGAAAGAAACTGCACCCAGCTCACACTGACAATCCAGACTCTCCCAGACTCTGAGACCTGACTAACCATCAAGGCTAGGATGCGGGAAATCGTGCACATCCAGATTGGCCAGTGTGGCAACCAAATTGGATCCAAGGTAGGTAAGACCAGAGCAGTTTGCCACAGGTTGCTGCCAAACCGACAGATGCCCAGGTTCCCAGGAGGAGGAGGGCCTTGCAGGTTTGCAAATACTTGCTAAATAGACAGCTTATTAGACAAGGTCTTTTAGCAAAACCATTAGAGTTAGAGTGTTAATTAATGTTAATTTTGCCTGTAATTATATGTGTAAATGGGTACGGGAGCCATTTTGCTTTTAGCATTTTAGAAATGAGCTTTCCACATCTAAAACCAGTAATTTGTTTAAAGAGTTTTCTGAAGCTTTTTGGGAATTTTTCTTAATTTAAATTGTATATATTATAATTTGTGGTGTGGGGGGGTGGGGGTATGTGGGTGTGTGTGTGGTGTGTGTGTGTATGCTGTATATGTGGTGTGTGTGTGTGTGTGTGTGTGTGCGTGTGTGTGTGTGTGTGTGTGTATGTGCAGGCACGATGTCCCAGCATGCATGTGGATGTCAGAGGACAGTCTTCTCAGTTGCTCCTCTCCTTCCACTGTGGCCGCAAGATCGAACTCAGGTCATTAGGTTTGACAACAAGCTCCTTTACCTGGTGAGCCATCTACAAAGCAGTACTTACAAATATTCTTTTTGGGGGGCTGGTGAGATGGCTCAGCAGTTGAGAGCACTGGCTACTCTCTCAGAGGACCCAGGTTCAATTCCCAGCACCCACATGGCAGCTCACAACTGTCTGTAACTCTAGTTCCAGGGGTTCTGACACCTTCATACAGACACACATGCAAGCAAAACACTAATAAACATAAAATAAGAATAAATGAATCTCTAAAAGATGCTTAAAAATGTTTTTTTTTTAATTGTGTATTTGGGAGGGTGGGTGCATGCTACTGTGCACTAGTAATGACCAGAGCACAACCTGCTGGAGCCGCTTCTTTCCTTTCCATCCAGGGTTGACCTCGGGTCGTTAAGCTTGGTGGCAAGGGTCTACAGTGCTGAGCCATCTTGCCAGCCTTACTTGAAGGATTTTTGTGTTTTGGGTTCTTTTGTTAATACCTGAGCACTCCAGAGCCTTCCACCTCCCAAACATTCTTTTTAAAATCTATTCTTCGGCAATTTTAAAATTTAATCAATCAATTAATTAATTTGGTTGTTCAAGACAGAGTTTCTCTGTGTAGTCCTGGCTGTCCTGGAACTAGCTCTGTAGACCAGGCTGGCCTTGAACTCAGAGATCCACCTGCCTGAGTGCTGGGGTTAAAGGCGTGTGCCACCACTGCCTGGATTATTCTTGGGCAATTTTATACATGTATATATTGACCAGATCCACCCTTACCTCCCTCCTACCACTACCCCTGGACACTCTACATCCGTCTCCTACTCTCTCTCTCTCTCTCTCTCTCTCTCTCTCTCTCTCTCTCTCTCTCTCTCACACACACACACACACACACACACACACACACACACGAGTCTTACAACTCACTGAGTCCAATCAGTGCTACCTGTTGGGCTACTAACGAATCTTAGCTTGATGTCGTACAGGTAGTCACAGATTCTGTGAATTTGAGTGCAATGGTCATCCAGTGTCTGGAAGACATTTCCCAGTATCCTTCGCCACCCTCTGGCTCTTACATTCTTTCTGCCCCTTCTTCCTCAATGTTCCCTGAGCTGTGGTGGGTAGGGTGCATGCTTGTATCACAAAGAACATTTAGTGTGCAATAGAAAGTTACAGAGCTAATCACTTCTCTCAGGCACAGAGAAAAGTGATTAAAGCACTCTGCTCTGTAGGTGAGTTTTCCTCTCAACTCTCTGTCCCTCCTGTTGCAGCTCTGAGAGAGGCTCTTGACTCCTTCCCTAGGGACACCAGGAAGGCAGGCTCTGGAGGTCAGGATTGGCACTCCTAATTTTAAGATCAACAACGGATCTGTAGCACCTGTGGGGAGAGTGCCCAGTGTTACTGTGGAATTACTTTCATGTGTATGAATTATGTGTTTAAAAACACCATCATGAGCCGGGCGGTGGTGGCGCACGCCTTTAATCCCAGCACTCGGGAGGCAGAGCCAGGCGGATCTCTGTGAGTTCGAGGCCAGCCTGGGCTACCAAGTGAGTTCCAGGAGAGGTGCAAAGTTACACAGAGAAACCCTGTCTCGAAAAACCAAAAAAAAAAAAAAAAAAAAAAAAAAAAAAAAACAAAAAAAACACCATCATGAAAGACCTTTGTTCCTTCATAGCAGTATTGCTAACCATAGCCAAAAGGTGGGACCAGGGGCCAGCAAGATGCCTCAGTGGGTAAAGATGCTTGCTGCCAAGCTTAACGACTTGAGTTCAATCCTCAAGCCCCATGTGGTAAAAAGAGAAAACCGATTCTTACAAGCTACACTCTGACCTTCACTTGTGTTCTATGACACAAGTGTGCACCCCACCCACAACACGAACAAATAAATAAATGTAAAAAACACATTGTAAAGGTGGAGAAACCCTGAATATAATAGATGAACCCAGTGCATTTTATTCATTATCCTATTATTTTATTATAGTGAAACATTATGCAGCTTTAAAAAGAAATTCAAAAGCTTTTGGTGTGGTAAGATGCATGTTGTGAAAATTTTCCTTCTTTGTCATTTTTTTGTATGCAAATTAGGTTGTATTGAGTATGCTGTGTACCCACTTTCAAAATACCTTTCAACTTATAAAATGGAAACTCTGCCCTGTTGAAACTTGACTTCATTCTTCTCTCAGTCCCTTCCCTGACAACTGCTATTCCACTTCAGGTCTTTGTGTGTCTGCCCTTCTAGATGGACACCTTGAGTAGATCCATGTGATAGCAGGGTTGGGGTCCTCTTCATTTTGAGCTGAGCGATACCCTACCATGAGTATGGACCACATAGTGTTTAACCAAGGGGTGGGCTTCTACTGTAAGGAACACAGCTGTGAAAAAGTGAAGAAGGTCCTTTCAGTTTTTCTAATTCTTTTTATCTACCTTTGCATTTTCATTCAGATCTATATTGTATCCTGAGTATCTTCCTCCACCCCACCCCCCATTTACCCCTTTTCTTCCCCAGGCCAGTTTTACATCTACTTTTATCTTATGTATACATGCATGATTTTATATGACTATATGAACTCCAGGACACACACATAACAGAAAACATGTAAGATTTGTCTTTGGAGACCAGCTTAGTCTTCTTAATACAATGGTCTCCAGTTTCAACCATTTTCCAAAAAAATGACAAAACTTTGTTCTTTGTGGTTGAAAAAAAAAAATCCCACTGTGTATAATTACATTTCCTTTATCTAATACTTTACTCAGGGGATGGCAGGTGGATTTTATTTCTTAGCTGCTGTGAACAATGCCACAGTCTACAAGGATGCACAAGTATCTCTGTGCTGTGTTGACTTGGAGGCCTTCGGGTGAAGGAACACCCAGGAAAGTTAAAGCTGGGTTGCCTTTAACTGAAGGTCTTCGAGCTCTGGGGCAAACATTATCACTACCTGACAAACATCAGTCATCTCACATGCCACAGGAATCAGACCTTCATAACCAACAGAGAAGTGCACTGGGGAGGGGTCAGGGAGACTGCTCTGACCTTAGATGATAAGATGGAGAGAGGCCCCAGGGAGGAAGTGCAGGGAAGGACAGGGGATCATCAGCTGGAGCTGCCTTGGGATTGTGCCATCTGGTGGCTGGAGTCTCGGCCATGACTTCTTGTGGGGCCCGTAGAAAGAGCGTTAAGAAACATTTTAGGCTGAAGAGCCGGCTTAACTGGTAAAGTTTTTGCCATGGAAACAAGAAGACGGAGTTTAGATCCCAAACACCCATGTTGAGAACCACACGTGTAATCCCAGGCTCTGGGGAGGCAGAGGCAGGCAGCTCCTCGGAGCTTTCGAGTCTGATCAAAATCGATGAGCTCTGATCAGTGAACAGCCCTGTCTTCAAGAGTAAGGTGAAGGGTGAGCGAACCACCAGACCTTGGCCTCTGGTCTCCACACACATACATGCAAGTGTATGTACACCAGCAGGCACATGTGCACACCATCGTGAACATATATACACAATGCCAAGACACATTTCGCCTGCACCATCTCAGAACTTCTTTGTGCTTACTCTTCTAGTCTTCAAAGCCCATTATAGCACTGCACTGTTTTATTAAGAGTGTGGCTGGGGCAGAGGTGCCGCTTACAAAGTAGGCTTGGGAAAATACCTTGGAGATTTTGACTCAAGGGAAGGTATTTTTATTGCACTTTAATATATGAGAGTTTTCCAGAATGGTCTAATGAAATCATCCCAGTAGATCCTCTGTGTTAATAAATGCTGTGGGCCAGCAAGATGGTCCAGTAGGTAAAGGTGCTTGCCACCAAGCCTGATGGCCTGAGTTACATCCCGGGGCCCACATGATAGAGAAAACTGACTACCACTGATTGCTTTTGCACACATTAACAAACATGCATGCACACATGAATGAATGAATAAATAAAAGGAATAAAATGATTTTCTCATCAGGGTATGATGGCGCACTTAGGAGACAGAGGCAGGCAGATCTCTGTGAGTTTGAGGCCAGTCTGGTCTATATAGTAATCTCAAATGCTGTATGCATGATTGGGAGAATAGAATATCCCAAATAGTTCCAAGACATCAGCTAAGCATAATTCTGAATTGTGATTATGTCTGATGGTCAAAACACACATTATGTCAGGTTGTGCAGGAGGGCCCTGGGTATGGACTTCTAAGGTGAAGTTCATGGGGGAAAAAAAATCCCCAAGTGAAAGGAGATACCATTGTGAAATCAAATAAGAATTCAGCTTATTTTCTTTTTCCTGGGATCAGCACTTCTCCAGCTCAGGCCAAAGCAAGGTGAAATTTGAGCTCCCTCATCTGAAGTGAGATTCTAAAAGGACCAGCTGTAACGCACCAGGGTTAATAGCAAAATCCAATTTAATGTTTTCTGTGTTTGACATTCCGCTTCAGGAGCTCAGATGGTCTAAAGCACAGTCTTCATAGTCACACTTAGCGGAGGCAAGAAGAGGAAGAACAAGAAGGAAGTGTTGGGCAGGGTCAGGCAGCCTCCAGGGCAGCAACATCCTCACAGGAGCCATCCCACTCTTTCTATTACATTTTTCTTATTACATCTACTTATTTATTCATTTATTTATTTGTGTGTGTGTGTGTGTGTGTGTGTGTGTGTGTGTGTGTGTGTGTGCATGCAAGAGAGAGTACACATGCCATGTGTGCATGTGGTGGTCAGAGGACAATTTGTGGTAGTTAGTTCTCACTTTCCAGCAGGTGGGGACCCAGGGATTGAACTCAGGCCATCAGGCTTGGTGGCAAGCCCCTTTCCTGGCTGAGTTGCTGAGTCGCCCCAATGGCTCTTCCTTCCCCAGGTCTCTGAACTGATTTCTCTCCTTCTGCCCACAGTTCTGGGAGGTGATCGGAGAAGAACATGGGATTGACTGTGCTGGGAGCGACCGCGGGGCTTCTGCTCTGCAACTGGAGAGAATCAGCGTGTACTACAACGAAGCCTACGGTAGGCTGGCTGCTGGGTTAGCAGAGGCCTACCATCTGGCGAGCATGGGCAGAGAAAACGACCCAAGTGTGAAAGAGTGAAGTCTCAACATGGAACTGGCAGAAAGGCAGGGCTGCAGAGTCTAGATAGCAGGTGCCCCACTCCAGTGCAAGGGGCAGAAGGGAATGCCATCACCAATGCTAGCCAGCCATTCCCCACGGGAAGGGTGACAATCCATGCTCTTGGTGAGATAATGAACCAAACACACAGTAATGAGAGAAGTGGAGTTTTCAAAAGGTATCTTAACAGATTTGTGTCATAGTAGTCTGAGTCAGGTATGATCAGGTATAGATATTAAAATGTCTACCTACCAAAGGCCTCCTTCTAGAATACTTATGATTTTTGGATCAGTATCCCAAGGATCCATTTTGAGGAAGCATCACATTTTATTTTATTTTATTTTTTTCAACTCATTTATTTTTTCTTTTTTGGTTTTTCGAGAAAGGGTTTCTTTGTGTAACAGTCCTGGCTGTCCTGGATCTTGCTCTGTGGCCCAGGCTGGCCTTGAACTCATAGAGATCTGCCTGCCTCTGCCTCCCGCCTGCTACCGATGTTTTACAATCTTGCATCTAAGCTGTTAACGCCCAAAATGCAGGATACACAGACAAGGAACTTCCCTTAAGCGTTCAGGAGGGTGAAACCCAGCAGGGAATTAGCATAGGAAGGACATCAAGGTCAAGGTCAGCAAGCAAGGCAACAGCTACCCAAAATGGGGGCCAGGGCCCTACAGGTCCCCCTTTTACTAAAAAATGAGCTTCTGACTTAGGTTGCGTGGGACGTCAGCAGGTCACCTTACATGTCATGGAGACACCTGCCCAGGCCACACAGGCGGTCTGTCTTAGGTTGGTGAGCACCCCCCAGGCATTACCCATCTCTGAATACTCATTATCATATAGGCTCAATCGTGTGTGAGTTGCAGAGTTAACTGCTGCCAAAGATCTCAAAGTGGCGCTGGGCTTGCAATCTGTGTGTTCGACACAGAAAAGACCAACAGAAGTCCTATCCCATCCATAGCCAGTAGGCTAAAGGCAACTGAGCCATTCCCTTCCTTAATGAGCCTTACTGCAAATTGGAGTCCTTAAAAGATGGTATCCCAAAAGCAAATGGAACTTGAGTTTATAAATTTATAACTTTCAAAGCCAATCGAGATGTATATAACTACTGAATTAAATGTATCATGCCCAACAGAATGAAAAATTAACTAACTGTGGTAGCTACTTTTGCTGCCAGGGTCTCCATTGTGCTAGCTGTAGTAAGCAATTATGAAATGGCAACCCCAGAAACAGTAGCAATGGTGACCGCCACTGCTATAACAGCAACAATGGCAGCAGCAATGTCAAATTCTCTTCTGGAGTGTGTGAGCATCCACTGGCATGGACACAACTCCAGGAACATGAACCACCAAGGCCCATTTTTCTTGATCCCAGCATGACTTAAGTTGGCAGCTCTGCAAAAGAACAACTAAGAACCATAAAGAAAAAACAGGCAGCTCACAAGGAACAGAACTAATGGTCTCATAATAGCTACATTCAGGCTCACAAATTTTAAGGTATCTTCAAAGGGGACTAAATGAATTTCAGGAGGCCAATAAATGTTGCACAGAGCCACTCCTGAAAAGTAGGTACTACACCAGCTTGAAGAGGATTGTGAAAATGAAAAGGCTTAGCTGGCATGCTGCTGTTAACAAATGGAGGTCAGTGACTTTCAGGGTTATCCTTAATCTCCAAGGTGTCTGGGTGACACGTTCTCAAACATACTTGAAAAAACAGTTACCATGCATTACCTTCTGGAAAATCCAATCGCATGGCTACAGTTCCTAGGCTTATGTTAATGCTTGCCAAAGCTGGCCATATTGGGCTCTCAATCCCCATTGGCATCAGAAGGGGAGAGTTTTTCACAAGGCCCAATAGGTCTCTGCCATGTTGGGCTTCAGCAGCAGCCACAGGGCGTACGCAGCACTCAGGAACCCAAAGAGGAACCTCATTGTCCTGAGGGAAGACAAACAGAATCCCAGGCACACACCAACCCCAGATCGAGTCCCCTCCAACTGCCAGTAGAAAGATCCTTCCATTGCTCCAGAGGGTGATTTGCAACAGGAGCCCTCCAGTGCTTATCTGCAGCAGATACTCCAGCAGAATCAACTGATAAAAAAATTAAAATATATAAAACAAGGGAAAGAATAGAATGTGGAGAGGAATGAGAAGCATCACATTTTAGAAAAACAATAATATGCAGCCAGTGGTGGCACATGCCTTTAATCCCAGCACTCAGGAGGCAGAGGATGGTGGATCTCTCTGAATTCGAGGCCAGTCTGATCTACAGAGTGAGTTCCAGGACAGCCAGGACTGTTTCACAGAGAAACCCTGTTTTGAAAAACCAAACAACCAACCAAACAACCCCCCCTCAACCCCCACAACCATATGCTGAGTCCTTCCTATTAATCTGCACAGGTAAGAAGTATGTGCCCCGAGCTGTCCTTGTGGACCTGGAACCCGGGACGATGGACAGCATCCGATCCAGCAGATTAGGAGCTCTCTTTCAGCCTGACAGTTTTGTTCATGGTAGGTTTTTTTTCCAGAAGCTTCCACCAGGAAGAGCTGAGGATGCCTTCTGGTGGTACTCTGCTCACCCCACCTTTCCCCCTCCCATCCTTCTCCTGGTCACAGGTAACTCAGGAGCTGGTAACAACTGGGCCAAGGGTCACTACACAGAGGGAGCAGAGCTGATCGAGAATGTCATGGATGTGGTGAGGAGGGAGAGTGAGAGCTGCGACTGCCTACAGGGTTTCCAGATCGTGCACTCTCTGGGTGGGGGCACTGGCTCAGGCATGGGCACCTTGCTCATGAACAAGATCAGAGAGGAATACCCAGATCGGATCCTGAATTCCTTTAGCGTCATGCCATCCCCCAAGGTGTCGGACACGGTGGTAGAGCCCTACAACGCTGTGCTGTCCATTCACCAGCTGATTGAGAACACAGATGCCTGTTTCTGCATCGACAATGAGGCACTCTATGACATTTGCTTCCGCACCCTGAGGCTGACGACACCCACCTATGGGGATCTCAACCACCTGGTGTCCTTGACCATGAGTGGCATCACTACCTCCCTTCGCTTTCCTGGCCAGCTCAATGCAGACCTGCGCAAGCTGGCAGTGAATATGGTGCCCTTTCCTCGTCTTCATTTCTTCATGCCTGGCTTCGCTCCACTCACGGCCCAGGGTAGCCAGCAGTACCGAGCCCTCTCAGTGGCTGAGCTCACCCAACAGATGTTTGATGCCCGCAACATCATGGCTGCCTGTGACCCTCGCCGTGGTCGCTACCTGACTGTGGCCTGCATCTTCAGGGGTAAGATGTCCACTAAGGAAGTGGACCAACAGCTGCTGTCCGTGCAGACAAGGAACAGCAACTGCTTCGTGGAATGGATTCCCAACAATGTCAAGGTGGCCGTGTGTGACATCCCACCCCGGGGGCTGAACATGGCAGCCACCTTCCTAGGTAACAATACAGCTATCCAAGAGCTCTTCACCAGGGTCTCCGAGCACTTCTCAGCCATGTTCAGAAGGAGAGCCTTTGTGCACTGGTACACCAGCGAAGGGATGGACGTAAGTGAATTTGGGGAAGCTGAGGGTGACATCCACGACCTGGTGTCTGAGTACCAACAATTTCAAGATGTCAAAGCAGAGCTGGAGGGAGGTGAAGAGGACAGGGAAGAGGAGGCAGAAACAGAGACAGAAGATAAAGAACATTAGCCAGGAGAGAAGCTATAGGGCAGCCATTTTTCAGAAATTTCTCCAAAGATTTGTGGCTGTCCTGAAGTCCTTGGCACAACCAAGGGGGAGGATTACAGGCATATGTGGTGGTGATGGTTGGGAGTGGCAGGGCCTTTACTCACAGTTACTAGCCAGGGCTCGACAGCCATTGCATGATTTTCTTCTTCTTTTTAAATAGCAAGTGAATCTACTGTCGTGAGCCCCATTTACTTCTCACTAACTGTAGGTAGACATCCAGATGAAGTGTGTGAGTCTGCCAGGAGCCCTTTGCAGCTGATGGCCCCTCTTCAACCCTTTAGCAGCACTGCTGGGTGCCAATAACTAGAGCATCTAAGATGCCTCACCGAGTCCCTCTTTCACAAAGCCAGCAAAGCCGGGTGTCTGAAGAGTGTGTGGGAGGTTCAGGGCCAAGGGAAGTGTGAGTCCGCCTCCATGATTGCACTGTGTAGACCTTATGTACTAGTCGACAGGCTGACTGGGAAAAGACAAAGGGAAGCAAGAAAAGCCACGTCTCTCCTCTCGGCTCCCACCGTCCAAAAGACCAGCAAAAGCAAAGCATTCCAGTCCTTGGACCTTTGTTTCCCAGGAACTGGCTTCCGACGTATTTCTGTGTTTTAAGGTTCTTATTAGAGCTAGATGCCAGTAATTCACTAATGACTGTCCCTGGTTTCCTCTTAAAGGCTGTTTGTAGACGCCCTTTTCATTTCCCCTCAGCAATCACCCCTGAAGCTCCCGTACAGCCTCTCCATTTTCTGGGAAAGGGCACGAGGCATGCTCAGCAACCATTTGAATGCAGGAATGTAGCCGCAATGCCGCAGTGTCCTCCTTGGTGACAGAGGACATGGTCTCATTAGGGAACTTTTATAGTTCAGATTAATTTGCAGAAGTTGCCATAGACACTTGCAGGATGACACAGCTTTAACCATTGCACGGCTGTAATCTCACATCACAACAGGACTGAGCACACAGGAGCCAAATCACCCACTCGTAACCTCTTGATTATAGTGTGCCTAGGTCTGAGGTGCATGGGGTCTTAACGGTCTGCTGGAATCATCGAGGAGCTCCTTGACCTCTCCAAAGGGAGTTATTTGCATGAAACTGAGTTCTAGTGTCTTAGTTTGTCCCCATGATGCTAGTGATGGAACCCAGGGCCTTGGGGGTATGCTAGACAAGTGTTCTGTCACCAGCTCTAAAGTGGCAGGTGGATGGCACTCTCCTCATATATGCCCTGTGAGGAAATAATTACAATTCATATCTAGAGAAAATCAAGCCCCATTGTTGGTATGACTGACCAGGCTCCTGTTTATATAATCAAAAAAGCACAAAGTATTTTAAATACTTTCCACTTTGGTATGGATGGAGAAGCACTAGCTGTAGTGAGGTATGCACCGCTCCACTCTTCTTTAGATGCTAACAAGGTTAGCTTACAGCCCATGACTCTGCAGGAGTCAGCTGCACGCTTACCTGGATACCTTCATTCTAAACCTCAAAAGGCAGTCACACAGGTGCAAGAAAGACTTAAATTCTTTCTAAATTGTTTTTTAAATTTATGACTGTGAAGACTTGTTCATTAATAATCACTGAAGTGCAAATAAATTCCATTTTAAACAACTAAGTCATTTTACCTCCGATTCCGCAAACTCCTTTCCTTGGAGTCTGACCTCTCAGACTGATGGTCTCACCTCCTAACTGTTCTAATGGCACAAGTAGATTAAACCACCAACTGACTACAAGCCCAGGGACACTTGGTCCCTTCAGTGGTATGGTTGCCATAGTGACATCAGTGTAGCTGAAATCAACAGGAGCCCTAAGATTTCAAAGATCCCTTTGCTCTGTCTCTGACAACACTGGTTAGTAACAGGCCAGTGAGTGTCTGAGGAGAGACACCTCATCGCTTGGCAAGTCGCCCTGTCATCCTGAGGTGCTGAACCTGAGTTTATTTCATCCCAGTGTTGACTCAGTTTTTAATCTTATTAGATCAGAACGAGTTTCAGAATCTTGATGGAAAGTCAATTCTTTTATTTGGTTATTTTAATCCTTATCCCCAAGTCTCATCTCTAGTCACCCCAGTGGCTCCCCTAATAAACCATTTCCCAAACCGGAAATCCCTTAGCCCTTTGCTTATTAGTTAGCCTAGTTATCCATGGCCGTGAGTCAGCTGTTGCCATCCCTGGTAATGGGAGATGCTTCTTGGGACCTTAATCTTGGAGAAGATATGGCTGTAACTTCCTAACAACAGGACTTCAGCCCCAGGCAGATCCCAGGGCAAACCTTTCAGGGCCACTACTGTCCCATTCTATTAATGTCCCTCCTTGAGCAATCTGTGCTGAGAAGCCAATAAAACGCACTGGTGAGGTGTATGGAGGACAGGAAGCAGTCCTCCGAGCCGAGAGCATGTCTTCAACCGCACGTGAGCTGAAGCTTGGATTCCAGTCCTTTCTCTGCTCTTGAGAAGTTACGACATGCAGTCAACTCTGCAGTGGCTCTACTCAGCCAAGCGTATCCACGGAAAACAAAACACTTTGTTCCTGAACACTTAACTAACAAATGAATGGCCATTCAAACATGATCTGACTGCCCTACCCACTGAGCCTAGACTGGCCATTAGGAATCACAGGTTTTAATTGCAGTTCAGCCATCAACACAGGACACAAGGTATTGACCGGCTTTGCCTCATTCCCGGTGAGAAATGCACCCAGAAAATAACTAATAAAAGGTGAAAAGCATTTTGTCTAGATAAATTCTAATGTTAATGGCTCCGCTCTACAGGTTTGTGTGAAGTGAGATGAGTTACACAATTTGTTCCTCTAATGTGTGTTCTAATTGTTTTCATTGGGTTACGGGCTAATCGGAACCACCTACAGCCACTGCTTTAATGTGAATGCAATTCAGAGACTAGAGACACCACAACCTCCATGACAGTGCCAAATTTTCATCCATTACGCCACGACAAACAGAACGTTCACTGTGATACATTTAAACAGTGGTCCTGGTAGTTCACTGGTCATCAGATATTAAGCCCTTTCATCCTTTTAAGAAACTCTGGTTCATATGGTCACACTCATATGACTATGTGGAGAATTCCTATTTAAAAAAAAGTACAACAGAAACAAAACCCAGCAGAGAGTAAACCATGTTAATTTATTGGCATAGTCAATTTATCAACAAGGGTAGTTTTGTCCCCAGGAGGTGAGGTTGATTTCAATCTGCTATAACAGGTACCCACATGTCTTCACCTTGACGATTCAGCAGTTCATGCTTCAGTCAGGGCCTAGGCAGAAAAGAGAAAATGCAACAGTTGCTAGTCTGCAGTGCCTTCTTCACATCCACCATCAACGAGAGAGCCTGCCTGCAGGCACACAGCCTGCAACAGACACACCCTTGAGTTAATCACTTCTACTGTGACAGCTCTGTCCTATAGCCTCCTGCCCTCATGCTGGCGGACTGGGGTCCTCCCTGTTACAAGACATTAAGACAGGGGCCACACTTTGTTTTTAGGAGCCAGACATGCCTTGCTGACCCCGAGCCTCCCACAAAGTCAGGAGTCAGCCACAGACGGGCACAGTGTGACTGCAGGTGAGATGTTCTCAGCTCCCTGTGGAGAAGAAACAGCCCAACATAAATGAAGTTTTACAGGTCCAAAATCTGAGACGAGACAGACCCAAGAAAAGGGGCTCAGTTCAACACATGCACTCCTTGGTTATAATATAATATTTGTAATTCAAGATAAAAATGAAAAGTGCTCAGGGGAGAGTTTCAATCAGGCACACTGCTCCCAGCACAGACTTTGGAGCATGGATGTCATGGGCTGTGCTGCTGCGGGGCGGACACATTTCAAAAGCAAAAGCAAATGAAATCTGAAGAACATCTCTCTGAAAACCTGCCTTGCTTATCTTTGAAATAACAATGTAAATAAAGTAGCTGGGAGATCAAATCAGTCTGGAGCACCACAGTCTGAACTCACGACTGTGCAGAACTGCTTCTTCATGGCAGAGGACTGCAACTTCACATCCCAACACCTCTGCACTGGTAAAATGAGCCAGGCTCTCTGAAAGCATAAGGAACTCAGCAGAACAGGGCTCATCCAGGGCGAGCAGCCCTTCCTGTTTAATAACATGGCAAGACCCTGCTTGCAGGTGTACCCGTATGTTCAGGAAGAAGGGATGTGTGAGGGCAGCAGCAGCCATGGGGGAAGGAGCATGCAGAGAACGGCCATTTCTCAGGCTCCTGACCCGTTACATAACTCCAACAGCAATTACAGTTATTTGATTTTGTGCAGATAGATGAACCAGGTTTAATTAAAATAAGGTGGTTCTCTATCCGAGGATTGCTAACTGCACTGAAAATCAATGTGCCAATTATTCTGCTTGTCAGGGCTGCACAGGGGCTCTTTCATCATGTCAGGCGACATCTAAGACCTGTACACTCCAAATCATCCCTGCAGTAACCAGTGTCCAAAGCCACCAACTGGGAGGCAGAGTCTCAAACTAAAGTGAGTTTTGGTAAGCTCTCAAAACTTGAAGAGGCAACCCCTAACAAAGCAGGGACTCACCGGCTACTCCTTCCTCACTTTCACGATCTTCACGCTGCTGCCGGAAGTCTTCTCAGCGTTTGCTTTGAACTCGGTCTTCAGGGCGTCCCTCACTGCTTTCGCACAGATCTGGGAGAACCGGATGTAGCTAGCAAAGTGAGAGAGGATACGAGGCTTATTACCAACAGCTAGACGGAGGTGTCATGATGTGTGCTATCTTGGATTTCTTCCCATACTCTTAGTTTTGGCTGGTTACTCACTATGGCAAAATTGGATTGAAAACTGGGAAATACCAAAGAATAATCTCTACAAAGGAGACAATCAGAAATGTGCCCCCAGATTAGCTGGTATTTGACTTAGAGATCCTAAGTTTTCTTCTTGGCACTGTATCTTTTCATATTAATTTAAAATGAAGGATTTTTTAAAAATCCCACAGTGTAGGAAACAGAGCAAAATGTGAATAGCTCTCACATGAATGATTCCCCAGCTCATTTCTGTATTTCAATTGTTTTAGTTACATTATTCTTACAGAATATATGCTGTAATATATATTTTATATATAAATTAGAAAGAAATATAATTTATAAGAAATATAAATAATATATTATATATATAAATTAGAAAGAAAACTTTTGAATTAAAACAGTGCTTTTTATGGTCAATTATCTAAAGGCATTCTTGAAAATATTAGATTTTGCCTCTTGTCTGTCACTGAAAATACCTCCTAATCAAGGTTTCCAAGCTGAACGAGAAGTTCTCAGAGAACATCAACTAGCAAAGGGGCTCGCAGGCAGCTTCCTGTTTGGCAGACAGACTTCCGTCTGTCAACACCTTTCTCTTCCAAAATAGTACTTTTCACTTTTTACACTTTCTGCAATCAGGGATGGGTGGTGGCTGTGTCTCCTGCTTTAGAATTTATTTGAGGGGCTCAGGAGCAAAGGGCTTGACCTTCCCTTTCCTTGTGCACCTGCAAAGCAACAGAATAAAAATAATACCTGGCCTGCGAGGGGCTGGGAGGAGGGAAGCGAGGTGTGCAGGTGTATGGATGCCATGGGAGCTGGCTTTCCATGTGGCACTTACTACAGGCCTACCATCCTTTCCTTCTACAAAACCTTGCTCGACCTCTGTCAGGGCCCTGGGCCACTCACTTGTGGCAGGGCCGTGAGTATGACTTTCTGGAAGGAGACTATCAAGGTGTACTACCTGGAGCAGGGAAACCACGTGTCACACCTTGACCCACAGCTCCCATCACAGATGGTGGGTGCTAACATGGGCTGCTGCAGAGCTCTCCACAGTTTGGGGGCTTTCACTTTTCTCCACGACTGGGAGAGGTCACTGTGGTCACGACTCGTGTGCCCTCCTTCTGTGCAGGTGAGGAGGGCTCCGGCCAGCGTGGCCAGCCCTAGGGTGCTGTGCACGTGCCCTTCGCAGCGACCATGCGGGTGCCGCAGGCTTCCTCCCTCGAGGAGCGGCTACCTCAGTTTGGGGCCCGTGACCCCGTGACCCCGCGGCATGCCTTGTCCACGGCGACGCCATCTTGGCGGGTGGCCGCGTGGCTCGGCCGTCGCGCCGGCCTGCTGTGGCGGGCCGGGCCTCCCCAACGCTGCCCGGGCATACCTGAGTCCAGCCTGCCGCCAGTACGCCACCATGGTGTCGCGAGCGGGGCGTGTCGGGCAGAACCGCTGGGTCGCTTCAGAGTCGCCTCAGACGGGACCGGCCGCAGGAAGGTCAGGCCGCTTGAAAAGCGGAAGGGGTGGGGCGCGGACCCGCCAGTCACTGCCTCACCCCGCCCTTGTCAGGGTCGGGAGCCAATAGGGGCACCGGGCGCGCACGCCCATTGGCCGAGCGGCTTCCGGAAGCCGCGGCCGCATGGACACCTGGGAAAGCGAGGCCGCTGCGTCCCGGTCACCTTCCCAGGTGTAGTGGCAGAGGGCGGAGCCTCTCGAACCCTCGGTCAGACAGCCAAAGTTTCAGTCCCCAGGTCAGGGTTCTAAGGGGCAGGCCGGTGACCTCCCCAACTTCGCTGGCTGTGCATTTGTATTTAGACAGCCATTTAAGACGGAACTGTATTGCAAACTGAAGTTTTATATAATTTTAAACTGAATAAAATTTTAAATAAAAAACCATTAGGGTATCGGATCCTTTCCAGAGCAGGTGTGATTCATAGAAACCACACCAGATTCTTTGTCCAACACTAACATTTAGTAGTGTTCTGCTTAGCTGGAATGTTATTCCACTTGCCAAAACTAGCTTCGTTTAATTCATTATATTTAACCTGCTTTTATAAATGTCCAAAGAATTCTTAAGCTAAGCAACCCTTTAAAGTAGGAAGACAAGAATTTTAAAGCCATTTAAGTCTCTGTGGTTTTTTTTTTTTTTTTTTTTTTTTTTTTTCGAGACAGGGTTTCTCTGTGTAGCTTTGCGCCTTTCCTGGAACTCACTTGGTAGCCCAGGTTGGCCTCGAACTCACAGAGATCCGCCTGGCTCTGCCTCCCGAGTGCTGGGATTAAAGGCGTGCGCCACCACCGCCCGGCTGTCTCTGTGGTTTTATATTGCATGTGTATTAACTAGTCTCTCTAGGAAAACCAAGAAGCCCATCCCATAGAAGTCAAAGGCAGCCATCCCCGACAAGACACAGTAAGCATCAACGCAGACACCATTAGTGACTGACAATCTGTGGCTTTTAAAGCCATTCTCTGGCACCCCAAACCAGCATCAGTCTTCCAAGTGTTCCCTCAGGCCACTGTGTTCCCCCCACCCCTTCTGTTCTCACCCAACACCCTGGTGTTAAAAGTACCGCTGATCTAGGTGACAGTGATCTAGGTGACATTTGAGTCTCAAATGATGGACAGCTCTTCCCGTAAAAAAGATGTTTTGTGGTCATAATTACCCCCAAAAGTAATTATATTCAAATAACCTGACATATCATGTCTTAGCAATTATAAAACCATGATTTTGACATGTGGCAATTTATAAGTTAAGTAAATGTGAAATGCTAAGAGATGTGAACAGCTGCTCTTTTGTCTCAGGGTTCTGTTTAAGAGTGATACGACACTCAGGTAATGACTTTATTTTCTCAGTTAACATAACCAGCCCACAGTACAGCATGCAAATCACAAAGTACAAATTCAAGAAGGGAATGCCTTTACTAAGTCACAAAACTTTGGCAAATCAATACAGTACCCGTTAATACAATAAAATACTATTTTTGCTGGAGTCAGAGATTACCTTAGTGATAATTTTCACTCCAAAAATATCATTTAAATCCAAATCCAAACACTGGTTTCCAATAGGGCAAGTTATTTTATACAAATTAATGTCACTTGAAATTATACAATTTCTCTTTTTAAAGGGAGTTCCTCATGCAGGTGGTTCTAGTTCACCACATCAGTCAACTCTGTAGACGCCAGGGCAGCTGGACTGTGTTCTGGTTGGTCCGCAGCCAGGTAGTTTTCTAGTACCTAAAAGGTTCTAAGATTCTCCCTAAGGAGACTCGATCAACATGGCTTTCTTCTAAGTACTTACACAACAACAAACCAATCCGTTAATTGTTCACATGGACACAAGACTCTCCTCTAGTCAGTCCCTCAAGCCCTCCCACCACAGACGATCACTTTGATAAGAAGCTCTCCATCTTTTGATCAAAAGTCACAGCCTTACCCCAGCTCATTAAAAAAAATAAAAGAAAAAAAAAAGATCTACCTAAAATAGCAGTATCTTTTAAATAACAAATAAATATGATGTCAGCCTGAAGAGTCCTGGGGGCCCTGTAGCTGCACACCAATTTCCATTGTCATTTTTCTACCAACGCTGCTGCGGCCGCCATTGGTGTCCTTATGCTTCCTCTTGCTGATGCTGTCAATTCTTCAATTTCGGCGTTCAGTTTGTGTATCACCCATTCCATTGCTTCTCGGCCCTGAAGAAGTACAGGAATTTATTGTTATGAGAGCAAAGGCGTATGAAACGAAGATGGCAAGCAGGATGAGGGGTGCTACAGGTTAAACCTCAAGGACAGATCTCTGGCCCTTGCTTTCTTTTTCTTTTCAGTTATTATTTACCAGATACCAAAGGCTTGAGCAATTGGCTTGATCCAGAAGCCAAATTTTATTTTGTATGCAGAAGATGTTCTAGAAGAATGTACGGCTGAGTGGCAGGATGTCTCCCTGACTGTGTGACTGGAGTGGTCAAGCCCCTTTTCTTTGTATCAACACTGCAGATCAATCATGCACACAGCCCCGATCTGGTCCTTGACCTCCCCTCCCCCGCCTCACTAGCCCTCTTCCTTCCTAAGGCTCTACAGTTTCTTGAGGAATGAAGGGGGAGCACTTCAGGCTTCCTGTTGAAGGGCCTTTGCACGTGCAGCTCCGCCACCCGAATGTTCTTCCTGAATACTGCTTGCACCAACTCCTTCCCTCTCAGCACTTGGCAAAAACATCAATTATCAAACACTCATTAAACACTCATGCCTGCCTTTACTTTTCCTTTCCTAGCGGAGTGCTGTGTGATTAATGCTGCCTTCCTGAGTCCTCTGATGGCAGAGCACATTTGTTTTTCTGCCTGCGTATTAAGCGTGCCTTGATGGAATGACTCGATGAAACATGTCAAAGAAACAATGTGTTGGGCATCTTCCCCTAAACTTACTGTTTTAACATGGGGGTCATTCCAATGGAGTAACAAGTGGGGGGGGGGGCTCACTATTTTATGTACAAGACACACATGTGGCATGTGTATCAGATAATTTCATGATGGTAATCAGAAGTAAAAACGTCTACAACTGATGGGCATAACAAACTATTGCCGAGGACCAGCACTTTCAGCAGACACAGCACTGTTCACATCCAAGCATGTCTACAATGGGCCAGGCCTGGGCTGCTCTCGACGCTGGCGTGTCGACAGAGGTGTGCTGGACTCCAGAGCCCACACAAATACTGCCTAATGTTCTGCCTCTCCCTCCAGAGTGGTCAGTCAGCTGCGTTCAGCACAAGCCTTTACAGGTAGTGAACCTGGGGTGAGGAGCACTGAGGAGATGTGCCCGGCCCACTTACTTTGTTAGCGTTGGAAGAAATGGTGCTTGCCATGAGTCCTTCAAGGTAGCTGCTGAGGCTGACCCCTTTTACAGTGATGATGGCTTCCTGGGTCAGGACAGTTCTAGCAAAACAACCCACAGCTTTAGATGACTCATGGTTGATTTTCAAAGAGCAAGACACAAGAGCGCTTCACCGAGTCAGACCACCACCCCGCCTTACTCACTTCTCTGGGTCCTGGGGGTGCGGCCTGTATGTGAGTCTCTCGTCTACGGAGACCATATTTGTAAATGAGATCTACAGGGGAGGAAAAAGTCAGGACACTTTGGAAACCAAGATTAGAAAGATTTCTAAAATCAACACACAACTCTAAATCTTATTTACTAAATGCACAAAAAAAACTTAAAATAAACCATCTTGGCATTACTGGGAAACTATAATTTAAATTTCACTATTATAATTTATACTTAAATTTCATCAAACTTTTATTTGGACAGGGAGGTGGCTCCACAGGTAAAGAAAAGTGTTTCCCCTAAGCCTGATGACCTGAGCTCTATCTATCCCCTGGTAGGAGAGAGCTGACTCCCATGGCAAGCTGTCCTGACCTCCTTCACATGGTTTCCTGAGCATGCCCCTCCCCTATACTCTAAATGTAAAAAAAGAAAATGAATTTAGGAAGTTCAGGGCTAGGGTGTATATAGTACCTCCCCTCCTTTATTATTATTTATTTATTTTTAACTTTAGGATACTAGGGGATTAGACTTGGGGCCACCAACATGCTAGGAAAGTGCTCTATCATACCCCTAGCCTTAAAAATAAATAAATAAGCTGAATGGTAGTGGTGAAGCCTTTAATCCCAGCACTCCAGAGGCAGAGGCAGGTGGATCTCTGAGTTCAAGGCCAGCCTGGTCTATAGAGCTAGTTCCAGGACAGCCAGGACTATATAGAGAAACCCTGTCTCGAAAAAAACAAAACAAAAACTATATATATATATATATATATATACATATATATAAAAATAAATAAAATAAAGGAGCCTCTCTTTATGTTGTCCCAAATAGCCCTGAATGCAATCTGTAGTCATGTTGGCTTTGAATTTGTGATTCTCCTGCCTCAGCCTTCAAAGCAGTTGGACTACAGGCATATACCACTATGTCTAGCCAGATACTGCCTTTTGATAGTATATACTCATGCATATATTTCATTTGTCATCTTAGGTCAAAGAGTGAAGAATTAAAACAAAGGCAGGACTCACGTTAGTGGACTTGAGCTCCATTGTCTTTCTTACCGGGTCAACTACAGAATGCTCTTGCACGTACGTTTTCGTTCTTGCGGCACCAATAAGCTACAGGCAACACTACAGTTAGTAACCAGAGTTTCCAGTCAAGCACATCCATCTTTCACTTTAAGGTATAGATGTATTAATTATGCTGAACCAAAACCTATTGGAGGTAACAGGGACTTGCACACAGAGGAAGCCAAGACTGCCATATGCCCTACTTAATGACTTCACCAGAGGCAATCAGTAACCAGGTCGCTGATGCTGTGATGTTATACTCGCCATGGTATGATGCTGACACAGGGAAAGGGACATCTGGAAGTCAGAAGACCCCGGGAAGCACCCTGTCTAGCAGGGATACCGCATCAGTCAGTGTCTCAAGCAGCCCAGGGAGAAGCCCTGCCCCACCAATTGGCTAGATAAGAAAGTAGGCCTCACAGCTGAAGGGGCACATCCATAACAAGTACCCCTCCATGGATGCTTCCCAAGCCCACCCTCCTCTGCTGTGGTGGAAAGCAGGCTCCTTCCTCTTCTGAATAGAGACCCAATACAGAAGCCTGGATCCAAGCGCCACCAGTGTATCACACCAACTGGCATTCTAGTTTGTCACTGGTTCTATCAGCTCACCAAAGCTTGATGATTTGTCATAGAAACAGAACTACTTTTACATGGGGAGAAAGTACCAGACCATGGCCTAAATGTTGAACAGCAAGCCAAACACAATTCTTGTCATTTAATGTTCACAACCTACAAGGGCCTAATGTCACCTAATAGCTAGGACCCAACCATTGTAAATTCCATGATAGGCCTCAGACTGGAGCAAAAGCAGGAAAAGATGTGACCCCTTCTCCACTGAGCCAGCTTCCTACAGCCATGGTACCTTTAGGAGGACTGAACAGTATTTCTAATTCACCACTTTCTTAACTCCTTTATTAGGATGTAATTTCAACATGGCATCTGAATGGAACATGGTAGAAGACCCCAGCACGCTCCCAGGCAGGGTATACTTACGGACTTCACAATGGAAGGCAGGCCCCACTCTGTGCTGAGGAGTCTATGGCTGTGCAGCTTTCCAGAGGGGTCGACATGTCTGTCTAACACATCAACGCCAACCACACTTGGGTTCATGGGGTTTGGGTATTTCTGCATTGCAGCTGTGGTAACCATTTCCCACGGGTGGCTGTAGACAAACCAAAAATGGCGGATCAGGTAAGCCATTTTTCTACCACAGCAAGGTGTGCTTTAGAATGGCAACAAGTTATGTTGGGAAATAACTTTTGGAGGCATTGAGCGATGACGATTTTTTAAATGTGTACAGATTTTAGTGTGTCCAGAACACAGACTGTATGGCACACCAGATGCCTAAGAAGCAAACCCTTAGAGAAGCATGCCTCTCACTCAGTCCTTGCTTAATCTCTCCTACCTACCACTATCCACAGGTAAGAAGAATCAACAATCCAGAAAAAAATGTATTAAAAGATGATGTTTAATCTTGTGTCTGACCACAGTTCTGTTGTGGAATATTATTTTAAGGTTTATCACTTTTGTTTATGTTGTATTTAACTCTGTGAAGCTGTGTTACTGTGCCTGTCTAAAACACCTGATGGTCTAATAAAGAACTGGCCAATAGCAAGGCAGGAGAAAGGACAGGCAGGGCTGGCAGGCAGAGAGAATATATAGAGGGAGAAATCTGGGAGAAGGAGGAGCCAGAGAAGGGAGAACCCGGGGCCAGCCACCCAGCGACATAACTAGCAAGCAAGCCATGGAGAAAGAGTAAGATTTATGGAAGTTAGAGAACAGGAAAAGCCCAGAGTCAAAATGTAGATGGGATAATTTAAGATAAGGCAAGTGGCTAGAAACTAAGCCAAGCAAAGGCCAGGCATTCATAATTAAGAATAAGCCTCTGTGTGTGACTTATTTGGGACCTGGGTGGTGGGACCCCAAAAGAGAGGAAAAACAAAACAAAACAAACAAACAAAAAAACCATCATACCATCGATTTATGATTAAGCACTTTCTATTTTGTTTTGTTTTTCTTTTTAAGACGGGATTTCTTTGTAGAGTCCTGGCTGTCCTGGAACTAGGTCTGTAGACCAGGTTGGCCTCGAACTCAGAGATCCACTTGCCTCTGCCTTCCAAGTGCTGGAACTAAAGGTGTGGGCCACTGCCACCCAGCTGATTAAACATTTTCTTTATCAGTATAAGTAGCACCGTCCGGTTGTCATTATCTTTCCTCCAAATCTGGCTTCAGTTCTGAAAAGGCCACTTACTAGGAAGTGCCAAGGATGTAATGACTTACCGTGAGCACCTGCCCATCACTCCAGTGGCTGAGATCTTGTAGCTGCTTTACTTTCTTGAAAAAGGCCACAAACCTACTCAAAATGTGCCACACTCACACCTGCCTTCTGGGTATAAAAGGCACTCACTTTTCAGGAAGCCCAGACGAACCCAGTCAGTACCAAAGCTGGTTGGTCCATCTGTAGTCTGACCCCACCCCTTCTTATACTATTCATCTGTGCCCTTGCTCTCTGGAGATGGATTTCAAGCTACACCCGCAGCCACAAACCACATTGCTCTTGTTAATCTAAAAGCAAAGCAGGTGGGCATTAATCCACTTCAGTTTCCTGGAGAACCAGGCTGACAACTACACCTTGTCAACAGAAGAAAACCTCAACCCCCTTCATTTTCCAGAACCATAGACAACCAGTGACATGGGTTTCAATGTTTTCATTTGGTCAAGAATCTCCTATAAATGAGCCTTCATTCCTATTTCATCTCAAGCCCCATTCCACAGTCAATGCAGGTACGTAAGCAGAAGCTTCATAAATCGAAGCAGCCCCCAATGGCAGTGATTTGGCCAAGCCCTGATTGTCACAGAGGCAAGTATCTAAAATGATAATCAGACAAGGCCCTCTCTGTCAGGAAGCCAGGTTAGCTGCCTTCCATGCACTTACCTGTGGTATTGTGTTTCCCAAAATATTGTGTACCTTAATAAACTTATCTGGGGTCAGAGAACAGAAAAGCCACTAGTTAGGCAGTGGTAGCACACGCCTTTAATCCTAGCATTCCAGAGGCAGAAATCCATGAGTTCAAGGATACAGACAGGCATGGTGACTCATCACGCCTTTAATCCCAGAAAGCAAGCCTTTAATCCCAGGGAGTGGTGGTAGAAAGCAGAAAGGTATATAAGGTGTGAGGACCAGAAACTAGAAGCATTTGGCTGGTTAAGCTTTCAGGCTTTGGAGCAACACAGTTCAGCTGAGATTCATTCTGGATGAGGACTCAGAGGCTTCCAGTCTGAGGAAACAGCACCAGCTGAGGAACTGGCAAGGTGAGATAACTGTGGCTTGTTCTGTCTCTCTGATCTACCAGCATTGACCCCAATAACTGGCCTTGGGTTTGATTTTATTAATAAGACTCTCTAAGATTCCTGCTACATTTACCTCTTACTTCTCCCTTTCTGAAGAATTAATAAACGTCCTGGGGCTGCTGTGCTTTACTGCGGTTTGCCCCTCTGTGCTCTCCAGGCCAACTTTAAACAGTACCGATGACCTAGCTCAAACCTTACCTAGGGCACACACCATGATCACTAGTGTTCCAGCAATGAGTTCTGGCTTTATTAGTAAAAACATGATTATGTGAAAAAGACCCCGGCAGACATTCATTTAGAGCACCAAAATCCTGGCCACAGCTGGCTGACCTGTCCAATCTCACCCCTGTAAATGGGAACACTGTTAACTGACGGAGGTGGCAACAGTTATTTTGGACTCTTATAAAAGCTGTGCTGGGACATACTGTTCACTCAGATGCTGGAAGACTGAACAAGTGATTCCACACTGAGTGCTGATAATATGCCACGCCTCAGAAGCGCCCAAAAAGTCCAAGCTGTGCGGATGAAGAATGACTTGGGGTTCTGCTTGAGAGCAATGTTCTCAACATGGAACCATGGAAATGGACAGACAGCAGGACTGCAACTCAGGAGGTGAAGTGAGAGGTTCAGGGGCTCCCGTGTCTGCCATTCTGTTTCCGGAGACTCTACCCGCTAAGCAGTCCGGGCTGCTCGGCACATACTATGTAGTTCTGTGTTCAGGCCAGCCTCAGACTCATGGCAATTCTCCTGCCTCAGGCTCTGAAATGTTAGGGTTATAGGCATGCAGCACATCCTGCTTGAGATATAGGGGTGCCATAAGTGTGTGTGGGCTGGGCCCTTGATTGGGTGGCTCGGCTATCTGGAGAGAAAGCAGTGCTGGGTCTCTCCCAGGGTACCGACAGCATTTATTTGCAGATCTGTCTTCTAGGAGACAGGCACTGGAGCGACAAAAAAGACTAAGATCACGCATGAAGAGTAAGACGGAGAGGCCGAGGACCAAATTTCACTGAACACACACACTGGTAGAAAGGTGAGGAAAAGGTTCAAGGGCAGAGGAGTGGAGAGAGGAGACAAGCTGAGGAAAGAGTGCTGAGGACCGAAAGGGAGGAACCAGTTCTGCGCATGGGACTTGTTGCCAGCAACTCTAAAGCATTCAGATCCAGAAGAGGACAGGGGTGTAGAATCCCTTCTTCTGAAATAGACTATCAAAGGCTGTGACCGGGTTAAAAAGCACTCCAAGGACTACAGCCCTATGGCCCCACAGTCCCAAAAGTGTTGATTCCCTTCTGGTTCCAGTATTCTGTCCTTATGGGGCACAGGAGACCCTCAGATGCAGCTGATCTACTATGGAAAAATGTTTACAACTTCTTTTAAAATTGCCCTCAATTTTAAAAGTATTGGCCTGCAGAGATTAAAACACACCACAAAGCTACACTATTAAGGCAGTGTGGCAATAAAGGTGAAATGAAAGAGCCCAGATCATCTGGAAGTGAATTCAAATGTTAAGTCAACGATAATTATGATAAGGTAACATTTTACAATAGAGAACAGTGGGTCAGTCAACCAAGGAATGCTAGAACAAGGGGTTAGCGAGGGGGGAAAGCCCCGTGGTATCTCGTATGTGGCACTGTGAACCTGGGTAGTGTAATTCCCAACACACCACAGTCTCTGGTCCTGTTTTCCATTACAAGTTCAGAGAACCATAAAGGTACGACTGGGTGTGATGGCAGAGACTGGCTATTTGCTCAACTGTCATGGCTCATAGAATGGGAAACCAAGGTCACAAATTATCTGGAAGAGCAAGCCCTGGTCTCCAGACCTCTGGCTGTTTCTCAGGCTGACTGTCACCAAGGTTGGCATCATGGTGGTATTAACTGAGTTCATCAAGAAGAAGAAACTCCACCTGGATAGACGGCTACCTGGATGTCCGTGGGAGGTCCATGAAATGGGGGGCCTCAATCAGGCCACCCTGGACCACCATGGGTTCAATTAGGAAACCCCAGGGCACTGTGAGGCCGTCGGGTATCAGTCAGGGCACTCCAGGCCACCGTGAACCCGTCGGGGTTCCGTCAGGCCACTCCAGGCTACCACGAGGCAGTCGGAGCTCAGAACACCCTAAGCCACCATAAGGCCGTCGGGGCCTAGTGCTTTGCGACCCCTGCCGGGAGTCACTTCCGGGTCAGGCCCGACGGCCCGCTCCTGTCTTCCGTCAGTGGCGGGGGGCCCACGCCCGGGGTCACGAAGGCCCTAGCTCGGCATAGGGTCGTGACCTTGGCGGTCCCCGGGGGCCGGGCTCAGCCCGGCTTGTTCCGTCACACCCGATGCCAGGAAGCTCCCCGACGGCGCCGGAACCGGTAGCTGCGCCCACACTCACTCAAAGACGTGCTCCGAAGTCCAGATCTTCATGGTGCCAGCCGCCTGCCCGGTGTCCCGCGGCGTCCCGGGACGATGAGGCACAGAAGTTCACCGGCCCCGCCCCGTCCCGGCCGGCCGGCCTCGCAGCGCGCAGGCGCCGTCGGGCCCAGCGAGAGGGCACCCGGAAGTGCCGTCCCGCGGCCTAGCCGAGCCGGTTAGGCCCCGCCCCTCGGTACAGCCAGGCCCCGCCCCTCGCGCTCGGCACCACTAAGCCCTGCCTTCGTGAGGGCTCAGTGCGCCGGCGCAGAGCTGGGGAGCTCGGAGGCCGGCGGGCGGGCGCCGTCCTGCGCATGCACGGACCTTGGCGGCGGGACATTTTGCGTTTGGCGGGTTCCTGAAACATGTCAAGTCTTCTCTTTGGACGTGGCCAATCCTGGCGGCGTTCACCAGAGCACACTTTCTCGTGATGTTGTCTTAGAGAGTTAGTTCCACCTTTTACTTAAAGCCAAACAATTGTGGGTCGCAATCAGCGCTGTGCCCATTCTCCTTGCCAGCCCCAGGGGTCGTGACTCTTGGTGGGACAGGCTGCCCATCCACCAAGCAGGGACCACTGTCCAGCCACGGGAGCAGTCGACGAGCCTGGAGGCCTAGACAGGGTTGGAGCAGGGGCCACCGGCCCAGGCAAATTACTCTGGGGTCATAGGTCATCCCCAGCACCATACCTCATTGATGCCCACACCCTCCTGTGCATCCACAACTTCCTGTTACATATTTCTTAGCAATTACCTCTCTGAGATCATCGTGTTTATCTGCTTAACTCCCACCAGAAGTCAGCCCCAGAATGCCAGGTCTGGCCTGTCTCCAGGATGGCCCTCGGCGCCTCTGGATAACAGAGGTTCAAAGGTGATTGAAAAATGCAATAATTATTTGAGTAATGAATTAGTTAAGCCATCTCGTTTATCTGCTTGACTTCTAGTCTGTAGGCACCTGAGGGTGAGGCTCTTGCTAGGCTCGTTCAGTGATTTCCTCCCTGTACCTACCTAATAATTACAGATGACATTCGTGAGTGAATGACTAAGTGAGGGGGCAGGAGCGGATGGCATGTGGTTCTATTCAGAGATTCACCGGGTAAGGTGGACGAACTGCTTGGCTTGGGTTTTAGGTATAGCTTCCCACCTCTGCTCATCCTGTTCCCTCCATCCCGTGCCTCCCGACTGAACAATTTGCTATTTGAAATGACGGTTGGAGGAAAATCTTGGTACTTAAGGAGCTCCTTAGAATTAACTGTTTCATTTTTGTCCCTAGTTTGTTCAATTGTTAAAAACAAATAAAAGGTTCATTTAGGAGGGCAGATCATTCTTTTTTAAATAGCCAACGCCATTTAATTTTTTAAAAAACAGAAAAATTACATTAGATGGGAAGGAAATAATATGGTTGGTAGCTGCTAAGTGCAGTTGGTGGTACCTGGGCTTTTTTTTTTTTTTTTAAATATTCAGGACTTTGAGTGGTTTCTTGGGGAGGTAATGCTTTAAGGGCTGCTGAGAGGGGCTCAGCCATGATTAAGATGTGTGAAGTTATTGTTGCTGGATGTTACTGGCTCTGGAACCATCTGTACAGAACAGTCTGTCCCTGATGCCCTGGAGCTTTGTGAAGCTATTCTCCAGAAAGCAGTCCTATCCTTCCTGCCTTCCTTCCTTCCTCCCTCCCTCTCTCCTTCTCTTCCTCCCTTCCGAAAGAATGTTATTCTGTCCCGGAGTCCAAGATTTTTATTTGTCAAAGTCATACCAGAAAAATGACTTCTTTTCCACTGCACTCCTAAACACCTTTGTACCTATCTACTGATTTTGCTTCCTACATCTGGAGTAGTGGGGATGGAGGTCTGGGGCCCAAGGGTCTTTTCTGTGTCTCCCTGTGGTAAAATTGATGACAACGTTTTGGAGTTTGGAGAACAAGAGCTTCTGTCACTACCTCCTAGAGACCTGCTAAGAGGCTCACTGAGGGAGCAAAGGCAGGTATTTAGACCCCTAAGCACTATATTGTTGATGGTTCCTCTTACTGAAAGAAAAGTCATTGGTAGGTCATTAACTTGATTTGAAATGAAGTGTTTGGCTCCTGTGGGTCTGGCCCAGGGATGATACCTGTCCCCACTCCCTTTGGTGGGATATCCTGCCCAGGCTGTGGCTGGGAGGAAGAATGCAGATGTGATTCCCACTTGTTAGGAGCTTCACAACTGTAGTTTGGGGAGCCAACTACAAGTCAAGAGAAAACTAGGTGTTTGGAGAGAAAGGTCTGGACTGTGAGTAGTAACCTCAGGCCTTACTGAGATTGGGAAGAGGGGCACCAGACATTGGCTTTCGAAGAGGTGTGTGCAAGCACTGGTGTTAGTGGATCTCAGGGACAAGCCCTGACTCTGCCTCTGACTGAGCCTTCACTCCTTTGATTTCTAAGCTTCACTCATTTGCCTTCCATGTTTGACATTTTGCATCATTCTTATTCCATCTGATCCATTGTTACTGAATTTTTTTTGTATCAGTGTGGTATACAATAATCCATCATTACCCATAGTTTTGTTTTCTGTAATTCTTTGACCATCCATGGTCTACTATAGATAGTAAATGAACATTTCCAGAGGTAAATAATCCATGAGATTAAATTGCATGCCATTCTGAGTAGTGTGATGAAGTCTTGTGCCAGCTCACTCTTCCCTATCCTGGACATGTACCAGATTGTTGGACAGAGTGTCCATGCTGTATGGACCACCCACCAACACAAATCATCCTTCTCCAGTGTATTCATGCTGTATATACTACCCACTGATGTAAATCATCCCTCTCTAGTGGGTCCATGCCATGTACACTATTCATCTGTGGTTCCAGGAATCCACTGTGGGTCTTGAAACACATCTCAGAGGACAAGAAGCCACTATTGTAATTATATATGTATTTGGTACATGTCCCGTCTCTGTCACAGAACTGACACCTTGTGATTTCCCGAGTGATCCGAGTATCTTGTCACAACGGATTCCTTTAGATGTCTCAGTTCACAGTAGAGATGGTGATAAGATGATGTAGGTGGGATAGTACTAGCTTCAGGATGGAGCCAGACATGGGAAAGGACAATTGAGGGCCAGAACCTTCATCCGTGCTCCCAAACCTCCAAGGCAGAGCCAGAGATAGAGCTCTACAGCATTATGGACAAGGAGATCTGATGGGCTTTGGGTTGGTGAGTACATTCCCAGGCTGGGAGGGTAGTGTCCCTGAACTCCACAAGGATAGAAGCTCCTGTGTCCTGGACCCTTGTGGACCCTACCCCGTGAACTTCTCCGTCTGACTGTTTGTCACTATCCCTTATTATACGTGAAGGGTTTTCCCCTGAGGCCTTACAGACATCCTAACAAATCATAAATGCAAGGAGGGCATGCCCAGAGACATAGTTTATAGCTGGTCACCCAGGAGTGCAAGTGACCAGGTGGAAGTTGAGATCAGAGATCCAAAGACAGCAGAGGTAGGGGCAGTCTCAAGAGATCAGGTGCTTATAGCCTGCTTCCAAGTAGAGTGTCCTCTGGAAAACTGCTGCAGGCGTGTGACCTCCCCCCAAATCCAGTGTTTGTGTGGAGAGAGCAGTAAGAGGTGACTCTGAGAATCAGCTCTTTTGTGTAACTACTGTGCTTCCAAGAGATGGCCGGTGTCTGCGCCAGCATGGGCTAAACATATGCTAAAAGGTAGCAAGGCCCGCAGTCCTGCCATTCGTTCTCAGAGTGTCACTCACTTTGGGATAGACTGGTGCCCACCTTTACCTTTTCTTCTGACCCTTTGGGCAATGACCTTCATCTCTAATTGCCATGAGGGGTTGGATTTCCTTCCCTGTCCTTTAAAATGGACATGTTATCTTTTATCCTATTTTGTTGTGTGTGTGTGTGTGTGTGTGTGTGTGTGTGTGTGTGTGTGTGTGTGTGTGTGTAGGTCAGAAGACAACCCTGGGTATTATGCTCAGGTCTCTCATTGGCCTGGAACTCACTAATTAGGTTAGGCTGGCCAGCAATCCTCCAGTCCCAGGAATCCTCCTGTTTGTGCCTCTGCAACACTGGAATTAGAAGTATGCACATTGCCATCCATGCCTATAGTGTGTGTGTGTGTGTGTGTGTGTGTGTGATATTTCCGTGTATGCATTTGTGTTTGTGTGCAGAGGTCAGAGGTCAATGTCAGGTATCTTCCTCTATCATTCCCCATACTTCTTTGGAGGTAGACTCTCTCACTGAACCTGGAACCCACTAATTGGCTCTGCTGTTTAACTGGGTGCCGAACATTTTCACGTGGGGGTTGGGAGTTGTCCTTGGGTCCTCATGCTTCTACAGTAAGAACTTTATTGACCAAGTGTCTCTTCAGCTCCTTGATTCATGACAGAAATTGCTCCTGATGGACTCCAGACCATTGCTAGCCTCATTCCCCACATTAACTGCTCTGGGCAGCTTCCCCATGGGGCACGGGGCAGTTTGGAGACATGGTTGGTTGCCTCCACTGGTGGTGCAGTTGCTCTTGGCACCCAGTGGGCAGAGGCCAGGATGGCTGCTCAGTATCTCCCAAGCACAGCGTGGTGACAGCCACCTCAAAACAAAAAAGAATGTAGTTCCAAATGTCAATGACATCCCAGGGTAGAAATCCTGGTGTGTGGCTGGCAGGCTCTGGTAATCTGGTCCGTTTACCTGGCTAGCTTGGATGTTCTGCCCTCCTGCTTCCCAACACCACTGCACTTTATTGCGGTATGAGCAAACTGACACCTGTGGCCATATACTTCCACACCCTTGGACTTCGAGCCTGGGTTTTCTGCTCCCTGAATGTACTCTCCCTGTATTTACTCTCAACAATCTTACCTTTGAAGTTCTGTTCAAATACTCCACTCCTTAAAGGCCTCTTGGAGGCGCCTTTCATGGAACTCTGTCTGCATGAAGCCCACTCTGCTGGTACATTGCCTATCATCACGCAAGGACCACACTGTCCACAGACACAGTTTAAAGGACAAGCTCCTGTGTCAAATATACGGAAGTCCTTCTTACCCACTCTTCATCTTGGAGTCCTTTGTCACATGGCCCCACAAGGAAGCTAGGATCATTCTGACATGAAAATATATTCAATGCCAAACAATTGCCAGCTTGCAGCCTGGCGGAAACCCCAGGCTAGACCCTCACCTGCTGACTCACTTTTCTCACTGCTCTGATCAAAGAATCCTAAGAAACAAACTAAAGGGAGGGAGGTCTTGGCTTAGTTCACGTTTCCAGGTTATAGTCCATGTGGGAGCAAGTCACAACCACAGGAGTGAGGCAGCTGGTTACATTTTATCCACAGTCCAGAAACAAATAAATGAACAAAAACCTAAAAGGGGCTGGTGAGTTGGCTCAGCAGGTAAAAGCGCTTGCTTCAAAAGCCTAATGACCTGAGTTTGGTCTCTGGAACTGACAGACAAGAGCCGGCTTTGGTGGGTTGAACCTGTAAAACCAACATTCTATGGCAAACTGGGAAGCAGAGACAGGAGACTTGTCCAGAAGCTTGTGGGCTAGCTGGCTTAGCCTGAAGTACAAAGCAGAAACATGAGAGAGCATGCCTCAGCCAGGTGGAGGATGAGAGTGAGCACCTTCTGAAGGTTGTCCTTTGACTGCCACATGCCACATGAGCACTATGGCATATGCGTGTGTGCGTGCACACAGAGTACATACATACACAAAGAGCAGAGAGCAATGGATGCTTGTGTTCAGCCCACTTTCTCCTGTCTATACAGGATGAATGATGTACCCATAGCAGACAGGTCTTCATACCTCAATTAACCTAATCAAGAAAACTCCCATAGGCATGCCCAGAGGCCAGTCTCTCAGATGATTCTAGATCTCAAGTTGAAGATCACTCTAGAATTCTGTTGTCCTATACCAAGCTGGCAGTTACTACTTGAAGAGGAAGATAATAGGTCACCCCACCCCTACTCCCATGAGGGACAAGATTAGTGTGCCATGAAGCAGTGACTTGAATGATGACTTGGGAGAGAACTTTGGGGGAGGGAATAAAGTCCTTGGATGCTTCTGCAAAGACATCCATGACTGGAATTGGCCTGTGAAATGCAAATATACTGGAAACACACCTTTGCAATTGTGGGGGGTACAGATTATGGCAGAATGAGCCATAATCTTGACTCATGAATATAATGCACACTTGTAAAGCTACAATTCTAAGTTTTATTTGTTTATAGATTTTTACCTATGTATACTGTAATATATCTGTACCACTACATGTATGTATATGTACATGTAGAAATATACTACCATAATTTTATACCTATTTTTTTCATGTTAAAGTCTCAGCTAGGACTTTTTTTTTTAAACAAAAGTTAATTCTTTTCATTATTTGTTTTTGAAGTTAGGTCTCACTATGTAGACCAAACTCATAGGGATCTACCTGCCTCAGCCTCCTGATTGTTGGGAGTAAAGTGTATACCACCATGACTGGCAACAAAAATTAAATCTAAAACCAGTATACGAAAGAATCTTCATTACGACATTTCATATGTGCACATCTCTGTGCCAGGCTCCTACTCACCCTCCACTCTCTTTCCTGCCACACTCCCTTAGAAGAGTTCATATTCTGCTTTCATGCTGTATATATGTCCCTGTCTAGTTAAATCTATTGTATTAATCGGGGTTCTCCAGAGGAACAGAACATAGAGAATGAATCTATACATACATATAGAAAGGGGATTTATTAGAATGGCTTATAGGCTGTGGTCCAGCTAGTCCCACAAGACTGTCTACCAACAGAGGTTCCAGAATTCAGCAGTTGTTCAGTCCATGAGGCTGGATGTTTCAGCTGGCCTTCAGTATACTTCAGAATCTGGAACAAGAAGGCTCTACTGTCAGTGAAGGAATGGACTTGTCAGCAAGAGTGAGGGCAAGCAGGCAAAGAGAGCAAGCTTCCTTCTTCCATGTCCTTTACATAGGCTGCCAGCTGAAGGTGTGGCCTTCATTTTAAAGATGGATCTTTCCAACTCAAAAGATCTGTAATAAAAGTGGGTCTTCCCACTTCAAATGATTTAATTAAGAAAAAAAAATCTCTCACACATGTACATAGCTGCTTGAGTTTTAGTTAATTCCAGATGTAGTCAAGTTGATAACCAAGAATAGGCACCACATCTGGTTTCTGTATGTGGCAGAAAATGTGATGTTTTTATATTTCTCCCTCTGTGGTGGCTGATCTTGGTTGCCAACTTGACCACATCTGGAATCAACGAAAACCCAAGCAGCTGGGCAAACCTGTGAGAGTTTTCTTGATTGAACTATTTGAGGTGAGAAGACCTACCCTAAATCTAGGTCACAATTTCTGATGGCAGCCTACATAAAAGGACATGGATAAGGACCCTTTTGTGTTTGCCTGCTTGCCCTCACCCTCACTGGCAAGTTCATCTACCCTGTTGCTGAGGCACTCCTTCCCTGGTATTAGAACCTACTTCTTTAGGATTCCAATGTAGACTGAAGACCAGCTGAGACATCCAACTTCATGGACCAAATAAAAAGCCAGATTCTTGGCCTTTCCATCAGGAGACAGCCATTGTTGGACTAGCCAGACCACAGCCTGGAAGCTACTCTAATAAATCTCACACATGTTCTTTCCATTAGTTCTGTCCCTCCTTCCCAGTGTCCTCTTCGGTTCCCTCCTTTAGGCCCATCCCCCCTCTCATGATTCCAGAGCTACTCCCATATCATATATGTGTGTATAATATCATCCATGCTGTATGTACCTATGTATTTAAATCTGGAGTGCAGGAACGAGAAGAAACATGGTGTCTGTCTTGCCGAGTCTTGCTTATTTCTCTGGCCATCATGCTCTTAGGTTTTCACAGATGAATAAAACCGCCAGCTACTCTTGGTTTGTTTGCTTGCGTCTACTGTTCACTTGAACTTTTGGTTTTGATTTTGAATGAATTCATTTTGGAAGGGCTTCTTGGGTACCACCTTCACACCCCAAGGGAGTCTTTTCCTTTCTTTCTCTCTCTCTCTCTCTTTCTCTCTCTCTCTCTTTCTTTCTTTCTTTCTTTCTTTCTTTCTCTCTCTCTCTCTTTCTTTCTTCCTTCCTTCCTTCTTTCCTTTTTAAAAATTTATTCTTCTCTCATATATTACACCCCCCTCTTCTCCCTGCCCCTCCCCTCCCCTCTCCCCCAGATTCACTTCTCTGTTTCCCTTCAGGAAAGGACAGGCCTTCTAGGGATATCAACCAAAGGTGACATAACAGGTTGCAATAAGACTAGGAATATACCCTCAACATCAAGGTTCGACGAGGCAACCCAGGAGGAGGAAGAGTCCCAAAAGCTGGCAGAAGAATCAGAGTCAATCCCCATTCCCACTGTTCCGAGTCCCACAAGAACACCAAGCTACACAACTGTAACATATGTGCAGAGGACCTAGGTTAGACCCATACAGGCTCCCTGATTGGCAGTTCAGTCTCTGTGAGCCCCTAGGAGCCTTGCTTCGTTGATTCTGTGGGGTTTCTTGTTTGTCCTTGACCCCTCTGGCTCCTATAATCCTTCCTCACCCTCTTGTGCAGGATTCCCTGAGCTCCACCTAATGTTCGGCTGTGGGTCTCTGCATCTGCTTCCATCAGTTGCTGGATGATGGAAGCCTCTTTGATGACCAGTATACTAGGCTCCAATCTAGAAGTATAGCTGAGTTTCATTACAAATCATTTCATTGACTTTTTCTTTTTCTTTTGCCTGTCATGTTTGGTTCGATCCCAGGTTTCTGGGCTATCCACCCTTTGGGTCTTGGTCCTTCAGGCAGTTTCAGGTGTGAGCTCCCTCTCCTGGCATGGGTCTTAGGCTGGACCAGTCATTGGTTGGCAACTCCCACAACTTCTGCACAACATTTACCCCACCACATCTTGCAGGCAGGACAAATTGTAGGTTGAAGGTTTTGTGGCTGGGTTGGCGTTCCAATACCTCCACTGGAAGTCTTGCCTGGTTAGAGAAGATGGCCAGCCAGTTCAGTCTCCGTACCTCCCTTCAGTAGGAGTCTTTGCTAAGTTCACCCTCATAGAATCCTGGAAAATGCTCCTCCCCACCAATTCCAGTTGTTTCTCCCAGTACTCTCTTCACCCCGACCTGATTCCTCCTGTTCCTATCTCTACCTGCCCCCAGTCCACCCACGAAATCTATTCTATTTCCGTGCATCTCCCCTTAAGTCCTCTTTGTTACTTAGCCACTCTGGGTCTGTGGGTTGTAGCATGTTTATCTTTTACTTTACAACTAATATCCATTTATAAGTGAGTACAAACCATGTTTGTCTTCCTGGGTCGGGATGATTTTTTCTAGTTCCATCCATTTGCCTGCAAATTTCATGATGCTATTTTTTTTCACAGCTGAGTAATACTCCATTGTATAAATGTACCACATTTTCTTTATCTATTCTTCGGTTGAGGGACATCTAGATTGTTTCCAAGTTCTGGTTATTACAAATAAAGCTGCTATGAACATAATTGAGCAAGTGTCCTTGTGATAGGATGGAGTGTCCTTTAGCTCTTGAGGTAGATCAATTCCCAGTTTTCTGAGAAACCACTATGTTGATTTCCAAAGTAGCTGTACACGTTTGCACTCCCACCAGCAATGAATGAATGTTCCCCTTGCTCCACATCCTCTCCAGCATGAACTGTCACTTGAGGTTTTTATCTTAGCCATTCTGACAGGTGTAAGATGGAATCTCAGTGTCATTTTGATTTGCATTTCCCTGATGGCTGAGGATGTTGAACATCTCCTTAAGTGTCACTCAGCCATTTGAGATTCATTTCTTGAGAATTTTGTTTAGATCTACACCCCATTTTTAAATCGGATTATTTAGTTTGTTGATACCTAGTTTCTTGAGTTATATCTATCTATATCTATATCTATATCTATCTATATCTATATCTATATCTATCTATATCTATATCTATATATATCTATATATCAGCCCTCTGTCAGATGTGGGGTTGGTGAAGATCTTTTCCCATTCTGTAGGCTGCTGTTTTGTCCTACTGGCAATGTCCTTTGCCTTAGAGAAGCTTTTCAGTTTCATGAGGTCCCATTTGTTAATTGTCAATCTTAGTGCCTGTGCTATTGGTGTTCTGTTCAGGAAGTTGTCTCCTGTGCTAATACGTTCAAGGCTAGTCCCCGCTTTCTCTTGTATCAGGCTCAGTGTGTATGGTTTTATGTTAAGGTTTTTGATGCACTTGGACTTGAGTTTTGTGCAGGGTGATAGATATGGATCTATTTGCATTCTTCTACATACTGTTTGGTCAGCACAATTTGTTGAAATTGCTTTCTATTTTTCATTGTGTATTTTTGGCTTCTTTATAAAAAATCAGGTGTCCATACGTGTATGGATTTGTATCTGGGTCTTTCATTCAGTTCCATTGATCCACCTGTCTGCTTTTATGCCAGTACCATGTGGTTTTTATTACTATAGCTCTGTAGTAGAGCTTGAAATCAGGGATGGTGATACCCCTGGAAGTTCTTTTATTGTATAGGATTGTTTTAGCTATCCTGTTTTTTTTTTTCCATATGAAGTTGAGAATTGTTCTTTCAAGGTCCTTAAAGAATTGTGTTGGAATTTTCATGGGGATTGCATTGAATCTGTAGATTGCTTTTGGTAGGATGGCTATTTTTTTGGTTTTTCGAGACAGGGTTTCTCTGTAGCTTTGCGCCTTTCCTGGAACTCGCTTTGGAGACCAGGCTGGCCTCGAACTCACAGAGATCCGCCTGGCTCTGCCTCCCGAGTGCTGGGATTAAAGGCGTGCGCCACCACCGCCCGGCAAGGATGGCTATTTTTACTATGTTAACCCTACTGATCCATGAGCATGGGAGATCTTTCCATCTTCTGATATCTTTTTCAATTTCTTTCTTCAGAGACTTGAAGTTCTTGCCATACAGGTCATTCACTTGCTTGGTTAGAGTTACCCCAAGGTATTTTATTTGTGGCTACTATAAAGGGTGTTGTTTCCCAATTTTTTTCTTAGTCTGTTTGTCATTTGTATACAGGAGGGCTACTGATTTTTTTTTTTTTTTGGTTAATCTTGTATCCAGCCACTTTGCTGAAGGTGTTTATCAGCTGTAGGAGTTCCCTGGTACAATTTTATGTATACTATCATATCATCTGTGACTAATGATACTTTGACTTCTTCCTTTCCAAATTGTATTCCCTTGATCTTCTTTAGTTGTCTTATTGCTCTAGCTAGAAGTTCAAGAACTACATTAGATCGATATGGAAAGAGTGGACAGCCTTGTCTTGTTCTTGATTTTAGTGGAATTACTTTGAGTTTCTCTCCGTTTAATTTGATGTTGGCTATCAGCTTACTGTAAATTGCCTTTATTATGTTTAGGCATAAACATGTCCCTTGTATCCCTGATTTCTCCAAGACTTTTATCATGAAGGGGTGCTGGATTTTGTCAAATGCTTTTTCAGCATCTAATGAGATGATCATTTGTTTTCTTTCAGTTAGTTTATATGGTGGATTAAATTTACAGATTTTTGTATGTTGAACCATCCCTGCATCTCTGAGATGAAGCCTGATTGGTCATGGTGGATGATCTTTTTTATGTATTCTTGGATTCAGTTTGCAAGCATTTTATTGTGTATTTTTGCATCAATGTTCCCAAGGGAAATTGGTCTATAATTCTCTTTATTTGTTGAGTCTTTGTGTGGTTTGGGTATCTGGGTGACTGTGGCCTCATCAAAAGAATTTGGCAATGTTCCTTCTGTTTCTATTTTGTGGACTAATTTGAGGAGTATTGGTATTAGATCTTCTTTGAAAATCTGGTAGAATTCTGTGTCCTGGGCTTTTTATTGGTGGGAGACTTTTAATTACTGCTTCTTGTAGTCAGACTTTCCTTGGCCTGCCAGTCCACAAATAATGACCCGGAGACTTATTATTAATTATGAAAGCTTGGCCTTAGCTTAGGCTTTCCCCCAACTAACTCTTATAGTTAAAGTAATCTGTTTTTATTAATCTACGTTTTGCCATGGGGCTCAGTTACTTCTCCTCTGTATCGTATGTCCAACTTGCTCCTAGTCTCTGGCATCTCTGCCTTTCTTCTTCCCAGTGTTCCTCTCTCTCCCAGAAATCTTGCCTATTCTTTCCTTCCGAGCTATGGGCTGTTCAGCTTTTATTAAACCAATCACAACAACACATCTGCACACAGTGTAAACAAATATCTCACAACAGCTTCTATTTCCTTAGGGGTTATAGGTCTATTTAAATTATTTATCTGATTTTGATTTAACTTTGGTAAGTGCTATCTATGGAGAAAATTGTCCATTTCTTTTAGATTTTCCAGTTTTGTGAAGAAAAGGATTTTGAAGTATGACCTAATGATTCTCTGCACTTCTTTGGAGTCTGGTTTTATGTCTCCCTTTTTTTGTTTTTGATTTTATTAATTTGGATATTCTCTCTTTTCCTTGTAGTTAGTTTGGATAAGGGTTTGTCTAGCCTGTTGATTTCCTCAAAGAACCAACTCTTTGTTTCATTTTTTGTATTGTTCTCTTTGTCTCTATTTTATTGTTTTCAGCCCTCAGTTTAATTATTTCCTGCAGTCTATTCCTCTCAACTATGCTTTCTTCTTTTTGTTCTAGAGTTTTCAGGTGTGCTGTTAAGTTGCTAACATGAGATCTCTCCAATTTCGTTATGCAGGCACTTAGTGTTATGAACTTTCCTCTTAGCACTGCTTCCATTGTGTCCCAAAAGTTTGGGTATGTGGTGCACTCATTTTCATTGAATTCTAGGAACTCTTTAATTTCTTTCTTTATTTCTGCCTTAACACAGTAGTTCTTCAGTAGAGAGCTGTTCAGTTTATATGAGTTTATTGTTGTTTTTGTTGTTGATATTCAGCTTTAACCCATGGTGGTCTGATAGGATGTAGGGAGTTATTTCAATTTTTTTGTATTTGTTGAGACTTGCTTTGTGACCGAGTATTTATTTGTGTTCAAACTGAGAGAATGTTGTTGTAGGTTTTTGCTCTTTTGGGGCCTGCCACCCAGCTCCCAAATAAATCACACACAGAGGCTTATTCTTAATTATGAATGCCCGGCCTTAGCTTGGCTTAGTTTCTAGCCAGCTTTCCTTAACTTTAAATTATCCCATCTACCTTTTGACTCTGGATTTTTCCCATTCTCTAACTTCTGTAAATCTTATTCTTACTCCACGGTTTGCTGTGTAGCTGGGTGGCTGGCCCCTGGAGTCCTCCTCCTTTTCTGGTTCCTAGATCTTAGATCTCTCCTCCCAGTTTTCTCCTTCTATATATTCTTTCTGCCTGCCAGCCCTGCCTATCCTTTCTCCTGCCTTGCTTCTGGCTAGTTCTTTATTAGACCATCAGGTGTTTCAGATAGGCACAGTAGCACAGCTTTAGAGAGTTAAACAAATGCAACATAAACAAAAGTAACACACCTTAAAATATTCTACTACAGGAGAATCTTCCATGAGGTGCTGAGAAGGTCTATTCTTTTGTGTTTTTCAGTGAAATGTTCTGCAGATATTTGTTAGGTCCATTTGATTAATAACATCTGTTAGCTCCAGTATTTTTCTGTTTAGTTTTTGTTTGGACGGCCTGTCCATTGGTGAAAGTGGGATGTAGCTGGATGTTTTTCTGTGCCTGCCTGCCTGCCTCCCACAGCTGCTCAGAAAACGAACACACAGAGGCTTTTATTCATTATAACTGCATGTCCATGGCTCAAGCCTTTTGCTAGCTAGCTCTTATATCATAAATTAGCCCATAACTATTAATCTATGTATCGCCACATGTTCCATTGGCTTTACTTGTGTCCCATTACATGTTGTTCCTTGGGCGGCTTGCTGGCAGCTCTCCTTGTCTTCTTCCGGGCTCTTTCTTTGAATTTCCTGCCTGCCTCTAAGCTGCCTTGCCATAGGCCAAATGGCTTTATTTATCAACCAATCAGAGCAACACATATTCACAGAATACAGAAACACATTCACCCATCAGTGTGATATTGAAGTCTCCTCACACTATTAATGCGTGAGATTTGATGTGTGATTTAAGCTTTAGTAATGTTTCTTTTAAAAATGTTGGTGCCCTTGCATTTGGGGCAAATATGTTAAGAACTGAGATGTTGTCTTGGTGGATTTTTTTCCCTTTGATGAGTATGAAGTGTCTTTCCCCATCTCTTTGGATTAATTTTGGTTGGAAGTCTATTTTGTTAGATATTAGAATAGCTACATCAGCTTGCTTCTTGGGTCCATTTCCTTGGAAATTCTTTTTCTTTTTTTTTTTTTTTTTTTTTTTTTTTGGTTTTTCGAGACAGGGTTTCTCTGTGTAGCTTTGCGCCTTTCCTGGAACTCGCTTTGGAGACCAGGCTGGCCTCGAACTCACAGAGATCTGCCTGGCTCTGCCTCCCAAGTGCTGGGATTAAAGGCGTGCGCCACCACCGCCCGGCCGGAAATTCTTTTTCTAACCCTTTCCTCTGAAGTAATGTCTATCTTTGATGTTGAGGTGTGTTTCTTGTATTCAGTAGAAGGATGGGAACCTGTTTTTACATCCATTCTGCTAGCCTGTATCTTTTTATTGAGGAATTGAGTCCTTTGATTTTGAGAAATATCAATGACCAATTATTGTTTGTTCCTGTTATTTGTTGTTGTTGATTGTGGTGGTAGTGTGTGCAAAAGAGAGAGAGAGAGAGAGAGAGAGAGAGAGAGAGAGAGAGTGTGTGTGTGTGTGTGTGTGTGTGTGTGTGTGTGTGTGTGTGTGCAAGTTTCTCTTCTTTTGGTTTTTTTGGTGTGAGATGACTTATTACTGCCTTTTCATGGATGTAGTTAACCTCGTTGGGTTTGAGTGTTCCTTCTAGTACCTTCTGTAGGGTTGAATTTGTGAAGAGATATTGTTTAAATTTGACTTTGTCGTGGAATATATTTTTTTTTCATCTATGCCGATTAAAAGTTTTGCTGGGTATAGTTGCCTGGGTGACATCGACGGTCTCTTAGAGTCTGTAAGACATCTGTCTAGGCCCTTCTGGCTTTTAGAGTCTCTGTTGAGAAGTTGGGTGTAATGCCTTTAGAAGTTACTTGGTCCTTTCCCCTTGCAACCTGTTTTTTTTTTTTTTTTTTTTTTTTTTTTTTTTTTTTTTTTTTTGAGACAAGGTTTTTTGTGTAGCTTTGGAGCCTTTCCTGGAACTCACTCTGTAGCCCAGGCTGGCCTTGAAATCACAGAGATCTGCCTATCTGCCTCCTGAGTGCTGGGATTAAAGGCATGTAGCACCACTGCCCGGCTCCCCTTGCAACTTTTAATATTCTTTCTTGTTCTATATGTTTAGTGTTTTGGTTATTATGTGTTGGTGGGAGGCAACTTCCTTTTCTGGTACAATCTATTTGGTGTTCTATAACCTTCTTGTACTTTTATAGGCATCTCCTTCTTTTTTTATGGTTTTTTTTTTTTTTTTGTTTTTTGTTTTTTGAGACAGGGTTTCTCTGTGTAGTTTTGTGCCTTTCCTGGAAATCACTTTGTAGACCAGGCTGGCCTTAAACTCACAGAGATCCATCTGCCTCTGCCTACCGAGTGCTGGGATTAAAGTCTTGCGCCGCCACCACCACCCGGCGGGCATGTCCTTTTTTAGATGAGGAAAATTTTCTTCTATGGTTTTATTAAAAATGTTTCCTGGGCCTTTGATTTGGGATTTTCCTTCTATTCCTATTTTTCTTTTCTCCCCCCCCCCCTATTTTTCTTAGTTTTGGTCTTTTCACAGTGTCTCAGATACCCTGGGTGTTTTGTGTCAAGAATTTCTTAGATTTAACATTTTCTTTGACTGATGTATCAACTTCTTCTATCATATCATTTTCTTTATTGCTTGATTTCTATTCTGCCTTCGAGTCTTAAACCGTTTAATTTATCTGTGTGTTTGTTTGTTTTGGATTCTTTAATAGACTTATTCTTTTCCTCCCATCGTTCATTTGTGTTTTCCTGGATTTCTTTAAAGGATTTATTCATTTCCTCTTTAAGGACCTCTATCATCTTCATAAAGTTGGTTTTAATGTCATTTTCTCATGATTCTACTGTGTTGGAATATTCAAGCCTTACTGTAGTGGGACAGCTGGGCTCTGGTGGTGCCATATTGCTCTGGCTGTGGTTGATTGTGTTCTTACACTGGTGTCTAGGCATCTGGGTTTGGGATGAATATAGGTCTAGGAGCCAATTTCTGAGTTTGTCTTTGTTGGATGGTTGTTTTGTTCCTTGGTTTCTGTTTCCTCTTTGGTCTTCTGGTCTTCGTGGTCTGTATTTCTGGCAGCCAACAGGGACCACTGGTCTAGCTGGGAGTCTCTGTCAGAGTTAGGGGGCTGGACTTTTGGCAGCTAGTGTACCCTTTGCTCCAATGGGGGGGGATGGGGGTCTCTGTTCTTCTGACTCCAAAGGGGGCTCTGTAGGGATGTCTCAGCAGTTAAGAGCATTGACTGCTCTTCCAAGGACCCAGGTTCAATTCCCAGCATTCAGATGGCAGCTCAAACTGTTTATAACTTCAGTTCCAGGTGATCTGACACCCTTACACAGACACACATGCAGGCAAAACACAAATACACATAAAAATAAATCATTAAATGCAACATTCAAACTATATATGTATATTTATACACTGACTTACATGTATTATAGATACTTTTAGGTAGATAGCTAACAGTGTTATTCATTATGATTTTTTGAAACATCCTTATTGTTATTTTACCCCCTTCTCTCCTTCTGTATTTATCGCCCTCCTAATTAGACCCTTCCCATTTTTCCATTTCTTCATCAGATCACTTGAACCCTGTTGTCCCCCTCTCCATTGCTTTTTGTTGTTTTTTTTCACTCTTTGCTCTTTACTCTTTGGGGGCCCACCACCCAGCTCCCAAATAAATACACAGAGACTTATTCTTTCTTATGGATGCCCAGTCTTAGCTTGGCTTGTTTCTAGCCATCTTTTAAAAATTTATCCCATCTATCTTTTGCCTCTGGGCTTTTACCTTTCTCTTATTCTATATACCTTTCTTTACTTCTTACTCCGTATCTGGCTGTGTGAGTGGCTGGCCCCTGGCGCCCTCTCTCCTTCTCTTCTTTTTATCTTGCTCCTTGATTTTCTCCTCCCCCATTTCTCTATTTATTCTCTCTGCCTGCCAGCCTTCCCTATCCTTTCTCCTGCCTCACTATTGGCTGTTTAGCTTTTTATTAGACCAATCAGGTGTTTTAGACAGGCAAAGTAACACATCTTTACAGAGTTAAACAAATGCAATATAAAAGAATGCAACACATCTTTGCATCATTAAACAAATGTTCCACAGCATAAACAATATGACACATCTTAAAATAATATTCCACAATTGCTCCTCTGCCCCACTGCTCCACAATGGTTCCTTTTACTTTCTTGGCTTCTGCAGTTACTCCAGGATATGTACTCGAATCTGAAGATTTGGAGCTTGGAGCCTCATATGAGAGAAAACATGACACTGGGTTACCTCACTCAATAAAACCTTTTTTAGTCCCATCCATTTACATGAAAATTTCATTTTTCTTTGCAGCTGAACAGTGTCTCATTGTGTATACAAACCACACTTCATTGTCCATTCTTCAGTGGAAGAGCATACCGATTGGTTACCCAATACCAAATGGCTAGTCCTGGCAACATGCGTATACAAGTAAACACTATACAGACTAAGCATATTGTGTTTATGTATTTAGAAAACACACACACACACACACACACACACACACACACACACACACACACACACACACATTGTGTAACAACAATTAAAGAAAAAGAAGCCATGAATTAAAAGCAAACAAGGCAAGGTACATGGGAGGGGTTGGAGGGAGAAAGGGGAAGGTTTAGGGAATGATGTCATTGTATTATAATCTCAAAACAAAAATATTTAAGAAAAGCCCTGTGGCCTGGCAGTGGTGGCACATGCCTTCAGTACCAGTACTTGGGAGACAAAGGCAGGTGAATCTCTGTGAGTTCGAGGCCAGCCTGGTCTACAGAGTGAGTTCCAGGACAGCCAAGGCTACACAGAGAAAAAGAAACAAACAAACAAAAAAGGAAAAGCCCTATGACACTTAGTTTATGTCAACTTGACATAAGCTAGAGTCATCTGAAAGGAAGGAACCTCAATTGAGAAAATGCCTCCATAAGATCTGGCTGTAAGGCATTTTCTTAATTAGTGATTGATGGGGGATGGCCCAGCCCATTGTGAGTGGTGCCATATCTGGGCTGGTGGTCCTGGGTTCTATAAGAAAGCAGGCTGAGAAAGCCAGTAAGCAGCACCCCTCCATGGTCTCTGCATCAACTCCTGCCTCCAGGTTCCTGCCCTGTTTGAGTTCCTGTCCTCACTGCTTTCAGTGATGAACTGTTATATAGAGCTTGGAGTGAAATAAATGCTTTTCTCTCCAAGTTGCTCTTGGTCATGGTGTTTCATGATAGTAACCCTGACTAAGACAAACCCTAACAAGTAGGACTCTGGAAAGAGCAGTTAGAAGAAAGTTGCAACTAGGACTTAGTGTGAGAAGCTTGGAGTGTTGAGCCAAAGGGAAGGATGGGAGGGCAGCCATGTTTAGGAAGCTTTCCTGCAAAACCCTGGACCACTCTCCCCCCTGCACTTCCTGTTCCAGGTAGCCTTCATGAGATGCTTCCAGAGTCTCTCTGGCCACTGAGTGAGTGACAGAAATGATCAGCAGAATGCAGGCACAGACCACAACAACTCTTGCTTGAAGTGTTCAACTAGCCAGAAGGAGTGACCAGAGCAGAAGTCTCAGAGGTTTTGGTCCTTCCAGCCCTGGGTTGAGCCCACAAGGCCTCTGTCAAGGAAACTCATCTACCAGAAGACTCTCACATCACTTTGGACTTAACAAGACTGTGGTTCAGGGTTCATGAGATGGCTCTGCAGGTGAAGGCACCTGCTGCCAAGCCAGATGACTTGGGTTTGATCCCCAAGACCCACGTGGTTGAAAGAGAATACTGATTCCCATACATTGTCCTCTGACCCCTACACATGCCCCCAATAGATAAACAGATAACTATTTTTTTTTTCAAAGAAGCCCTAGTCAAACTCAACCTTGTTCCCACTCGAGCAGTTCAGGTGACTGTCCAGAACTTTTGTCTAGATGAGATTTTCCCTGCTTTCCATTTTTCATGCCCCTAACCAAATTATCCCTAAACTCCTGCCTCTTAGCAGTTTCAGTAATTCCTCATCCTGAGAAGCGTGGGGTAACTTCTTATGTGTGTGTGTGTGGTGTGTGTGTGTATCTGTGTATGTATGCAATGTGGAGGCCTGTCGACAACCTAGATCATTATTTCTCAAGTACTGTTCACTGTGTTTTTTGAGACAGGGCTCTCTCTGGCCTGGGGCTCAAGTTGACTAGGCTGGCTGGCCAGTGAGCCCATGGACCACCTTGCTTTTACCTCCCTGGCATAGAGGTAGCAAGGGGACATGCTCAGTACTTTTCCTCCCTTCAAACACAGGTTCTCAGGACTAAACTCAGGTTCTCATGTTTGTGGGGCAAACAAGCTCTCTCTCTCACTGAGGTATCTGCTTTACTCACAAAAGGGTGATTTTTTTTTAAAGCTAAGCCAGTTTGCCTTGTTAGCAATATCTCCCGTCACCTGGTGGTGCATCTACCTAAATTACTTCTCTCTCTTTCTATGCTAAAAGCATTTTCCATGGAAAGACTCTTTCACACACTGGTATGTAATTTGGCTAAAAACCCTTACCAGATGCTGAAATGTCATCTTGTACGTGTGCCCTGAAGGAGTTGTTCCCAAGCCCTTTTGTCTCTTATTCATCTGATTGATGTTCTTGGTTCTTATCTCCTCAGAAGAACACAGGGACAGGAGGAGGTCCAAAGCCAGCTGCCAGGCTCTGGAAGACCTGAGGAGGTGCAGAGAAACATTGGGAGGGGTGTGCGTGAACCCTGCCCTTTCTTTTCTTTTTTTTCCTTTTTCCTTGTTTGAATGATTGGAAGTCACTCAAAGGATGGCCTGCTGTTTGATGGCCATGGCCCACATGGCTGTAGGTCTTTCATGCCACCAATGGGGAGAGCATAGCAGTCTGTGAGCCAGGATTCATTCTCTTTGTGAGAGGCATAATTAGGTTTGCCCAAGGGGACAGAGCCTGCCTCTTCTGTGGAACTCGGCAGTTCTCTCCACTTGACTGGAGGCAAGGTAGTTCTTTAGCTATGCTGTAGGAGAATGGACCAGGCCTGGAACAGACTTGGGCCTTGCAGGGGGCTCTCCTTCGGCCTCCACAGGGGTCTTGGAAATAGAGACATTTGCAGCTGCATGTTGACTAGGGACAGGTTCAGATGGCTTCTTTTGAGTGACCCATTCTTGCTGATAATTACCTTGAGGACCGGTGAGAGCTAACTATCAGTGTCCAGTGGGTTGACTGGGGACAGTGAGAGTAACTACAGATTCATTTGCTGAGAGGGGTTCAGCTGCCCACAGTTTCAAAGGATCAAACTCACCTCTTTCACACCTATGGGCCGAATCCTTTCACTGGCAAGTGCCTGGAAACCATCTGGGCCGAGCTGGCATCTTGTCTTTGTCTACAGTGGCTCCAAACTTCCTATCTGTTCCCTCATTGGCCAGCCTGGGATCTAGCAACTAGGAGAAGTAGAGACTATTATTCCCACATCAGAGGTAGGAAGTGGAGGCAAAGAGCTGCAAGATGACTCTGTCCAATTCCTGGCTGGATCCTTTTGTCATTGGGTTGTTGACAAGACTAATTTGTCACTGGGTTGTGGGCGAGACTAAGGTGTGACTCAACTACAACATGAATATTTATGTCTTATGCACTTGGGTGATGTGCTACCCTTCTACATCCTGAGGGCCAGGCCAGCAACAGTGAAGTATAGCTGCTGGCAGTCGGGGCCTGGCATGCTGGGTATCCTGGTGTGCTGGGTATCCCTCACTTGTTACTGTGTGAGACGGTCCATACCAGACAATGTTCTGAACGTAAGTGGCATGTGACAAATACTGGGTGAATTCTATTTGGTGAGATGGCTCAGCATGATAATGTCAGTTTGAGTCCCAGATCCCACACGATTGAAGGAGAGAACCAATACCTTGAAGTTGTCCTTTTATCTCCATACACATGGTATGGCATGCATGTGCCCTTCCCCCAATAAATAAAAGTGTTTAAAAAAAAAGAATTTGGGATAAAGTTGGTGTTTTGCTTTATTTTGGATTTCCTGAGAGCTCCCTTGGAAGAAACATTCTGTGTATGTTTCAGAAATTATATTTAAAAGACTTGAGGGTGGGGCTTAGTTGGAAGAATGCCTACCTTGCATGTGACGAGGCTATGGGCTTGGTCCCCAGTACCACATAAGCTGGGCATGGTGACATAAGTCAGGAATTCCACGTGGGAGGTGGAGGCAAGGAATAAGAAGCTCTAATATTGTCTTTAGCTATGTAACAAGTTTCAGGCTAGTCTGGGCTCCCTGAGACCCTAACTGAAACAACCCAAATAATAATAATGATAATAAACCAACAGAGAATAAAACAAAGAAGCAGCATATAAAGGAGGAAGTGTGGAAAGAAGAGTCAGTTGTCTGCCATGAGTCATCTTGTAAGGCCTGGCCTGGCACCTTAAAATGTAATAGCATCCTACAGACAGAGTCCCAGAGCAGGGCAGCCTGACATGTGGTGCCATTGGAGGTAGAAGGTTCTTGGATGAGGCCTTCAAAAATAGTTCTTTTCCAAGGCCCTGGGGATCAAAATGCCCTTGTGGGCAGTTGGCTGCAGGCCTAGCAGGCTGCCAGGCAAAGCAGAGGCAGCTGGCACAGGCTGCGTGTCCCACTGCTGTGCCGAAACCCTGGCAGGAGCACCTGGAGGGACACTTTCCCTTGGCTCATGTTTGCTATACAGTTCATCATGGTGGGGAAGGGGTGGAGGTGGGAGCATGAGATGCCAGTCATGTGTCTACAGTCAGGTCAAGAAGCTGAGAGAGAGAGGGAGAGAGAGAGGGAGAGAGAGAGAGAGAGAGAGAGAGAGAGAGAGAGAGAGAGAGAGAGAGAGAGAGACAGAGAGAGAGAGAGAGAGAGAGACAGAGAGAGAGAGAGAGAGAGAGAGGCAAGGAGAGAGAGAGGGGAGGGGGCTCAGCTCACTGTCTCCTTTCCATTTGGTCCAGGACTCTAGCCTATGGATTGAACTCCTCACATTAAGGGTGGGTTTTCTCAGTTAAATCTCCCTGGAAACACCCCACAGACATGCCCAGGTGTGGCTCCTAGGTGATTGCAAATCCAGTTGCGTTGACAGTCAAGATGAACCATCATAAAGACTAAATTGGATTACTGATTTAAGCAGACCATGGCTGGCCGGTGCCTGCCAGTAGGCTGCACAGCCTTTGAATACCCAAGTGTCACCTGGAACAACACTTAGGAAGAAGATATTATCCTCCACTCCTATTGTCTTAAACATTGTTCTATTGCTATGAATAGACACCATGACCAAGGCAACTCTTTTAAAAGAAAGAATTTAATTATGAACTTGCTGACAGCTCCAGAGGCTTAATCCGTTATCATAATGCAGGCAAACATGGTGCTGGAAACCAGTTGAGAGCTACATCCTCAGAGAAGCAGAGAGAGAGAGAGAGAGAGAGAGAGAGAGAGAGAGAGAGAGAGAGAGAGAGAGAGAGAGAGAGAGAGACTGGGCCAGTCATGGGCTTTTGAAACCTCAAAACCCATCCCCAATGACACACCTACTCCAATAAGATCACTTCTAATCTTACTAAGCATTCAGATATCTGCGTCTATGGGGGCATTCTTATTCAAATGACCATACCCATCATATGTTCTCTCAGGGCAAACAGAACCAAGCCTGCATCCTTCACAACTGTAAACTCACTTCTCACTCTGTAACGTCCATTTTGTTGGTTGCTCCAACAGTGTGCTGGAAATGTGCCAAGAGGATTTTTTAAATAAAATATCCATCGATACCATCTGGACAATGAAGCAAACTGAACTGGATTGGAGGGATCCAGAAGCCTGCAAGAGTCCAGGGTCTTGGTCTTCTCAGGTCTGCCTGAGACAGTATATGGAGAGGGAACATCAGGCTGCCCCCTGGGCGGAGAGAATCTCTGTCACTGTACATGTATGCTGACAAGTTCCTAGCACAGTGCTGGGCACAGAACTGCTGCTCAGCAAGTATTTATCAATACATAAGGGAATCAACATGGAGTCAGTTGAGCCATAGCGTCTAAGCACACCCGGTATCACTTAGCAGTGGGGCTCAGCAGGAGTGGGAACAGTTAATGAACCTAACCAATTTACAAAATTTGGAACTTATAAAGCATGCTGCGAAGGTCCCTAAACCAGATTGAACACACAATTATAGGCAGAGGACCAGCAGGCACTCAGATCCAACCAGGGGCCTCACCAGCTCCCTTGGACTCCAGAGCATGTCTAAGGAGATCAGAGTTGGGAGAAGCAGGGCTGTGGTCCAGTGGGCTGCTCAGAGCAGGTCTCAGAGGAGGCTTGTGCCCACAGCCCAAACTGCCTTCAGTTGAAAGAACAGCTGCTGTGTTTGGGTCCAAGGCCAAGATAAAAAATGCTGATCCATATGTCCTTGGTAAGCCAATTTATGTCCCGATTTGAAGTGTTCAGAGGATAGATTGAAAAGTCCCCAGGCAGCCCCTGAGTATGGCCACACAGCTGCAGGTAAGTTCAGTGTTGGGCTGCACCAGCGTGTACCCAGTTCCTTCTGCTTCCAATTTCATCAAGGAAATATTTGACAAACAGCTTTACTGTATCTGCTGGGGAAATGAGGGAGTAAGACAAGTTCTTAAGAGCTAGAACTCAAAGTGAAACAGAAATCCAACCAGGAAAGCCTCTTTAATGGATTGTATGTTACATTAACAATGAGAGCTCGCCATAGACGGTGACAACAATGATGATGTTGGAAGATGATTATGACGACGATGATGATTATGTTTGTGCCAGTGCATTCATATGTGTACACATGTGAGAAAGCCAGATGGCAATCTCAGGAGTCTTGTCACTCACTTCCTTTGTGACAAGGTCTCTTACTGGCTTGGAGCTTATTGATTAAATTAGGCTGACTGGCCAGTAACCCCCAGGGATGTTTCTGCCTCTGCTTCCTCAGTCCTGGGACCATAGCCATGTGCCACTAACCCTGGTGTGGTGGTGTGAAAGAAAATGGCCCCCGTAGGAAGTGGCACTATTAGGTGGCGTGGCTTTGTTGGAGTAGGTGTGATCCTGTTGGAGGAAGTGTGTCACTGGGGGTGAGCTTTGAGGTTGCCTATGCTCAAGCTGTGCCTAGTATCTCAGTTCACTTCCTGTTGCCTGAGGATCAAGATGTAGAACCCCTGGCTCCCTCTCCAGTACCATGTCTGCCTGCATGCTGCCATGTTGATAATGAACTAAACCCCTGAAAATGTAAGCCACCACATTAAGTGTTTTTCTGAAACTGCAAACTAGCTCCAATGAAATGTTTTCTTTTATAAGAGTTGCCATGGTCATGGGGTCTCTTCACAGCAACAGATACCTGACATGTTATGTGGGTTCTGTGATTGCACTCATGTCTAGGGCAAGCACTTTAGTGAATGATTTACCTCCCCAACTCCGTAATGGTACCTTAAATCTACACAGACCTTTGTTCTAAGCATATATACAAGGACAGCTAGAGGATGGGAAAACAGCCACTGGTATGTATGTGTTGAGGCTCTTTGGAATACAGAGAAGGATGGAAGACCACAGTCGATGCCTAGTCTTTTTCCTTTATATTTTCAAGAGTGATGTAGGAAGCAAGGTCGTTTCTCATGTCTTCAAATGGCATCTGTGATGGTTCATGTTGATCATCAACCTGATGGAACTTAGAATAATATGGAAACAGATCTTTGGGCATGTCTGTGAGAGATTATATCACCTAGATAGTGTTAATGCATGTGGGGAGATCATCCCTAAAAGTGGGCTGTACTGTGATGGGCTGGAGTCCCAGATCAAATAAAGGTGAGAAAGTGAGCTGAGTACCAGCCGTCATGCCCCTCAGCTTCCTGACTGCGGGTGGGATGTGATCTGCTGCCTCACACTTGGGCTGTCATGATGTCACTGCTATGACAGAATCCATTACCTGGAACATGAGCCAGAGTAAAGCATTTCTTCCTTAAGTTGCTTTTGTCAGGTAGTTTGTTGTGGAAACGAGAAAATAGCTAATAGCGTAGTATTGGATATAGATTGGAATAAGGCATGTTTGTTATTGACATCAGCCACTTGGTACCTTCACCACACTGCATTCCAGTATTTGCATTTTAAATATAACTAACCAACTTATAGTATTGGTTGCATGATTACTAAAATGACAGGTTTGGTAATTATGATTTATAAGAAAACATCTTTTATGGGCAGGCATGGTGGTGCCTTGGGAGGCAGAGGCAGGTGGATCTCCATGAGTTTGAGGCCAGCTTGGTCTACAGAGTGAGTTCTAAGACAGCCAGGGCTACAAAATGAGACTCTGCCCTAAACAGACCCAAACCACCATCTTTTATGTGTTGTGGGATGTTCTGCATGCTGTGAATCTGTTGCTCTGATTGATTGATAAATAAAATACTGATTGACCAGTAGCCAGGCAGGAAGTATAGGTGGGATAAACAGACAAGGAGAATGCTGGAAAGTGGAAGGCTGAGTCAGGAGACGCTGCCAGCCTCTGCCATAAGAAGCAAGATGTACAGATATCGGTAAGCCATAAGCCATGTGGCAAGGTATAGATTTATAGAAATGGGTTAATTTAAGATGTGAGATCTAGCTAGCAAGAAGCCTGCCACAGCCATACAGTTTATAAGTAGTATAAATCTCTGTGTGTTTACTTGGATCTGAGTGGCTGCAGGAGCCGTGTGGACACAGAAAAACTCCAGCTACAAAGGGCACCCAATGAACGTGGGGCAAGAGTTTCCACCTAAAGCCTGAAAAAGAAAATTCTAAAGTGGAGCTAAAAACAACTTCCTAGTTGTCTCTCTCAAGTTAGCGGCAGCCTGCGGGCTTGAACTACTACTCTATGGCAGGTTCATGGCGTGCGGGCTTAACCTACAGCATGGCAGGAATGAGGCATCTGCAAGCCGCACGTTACGATGCCTGCGTGGTGGATTTAGCTTTTGCTTGTACAAAAAAACCCCCCAAAAACCCAAAAAACCAAAAACCAAAAACAAAAACAAAACAACCCCCCCCCCCACCACCACCAACAACAAATGAGGTTTCTGGGCTACACGCTGCTTTAATAGAAGCATAGACCCACTGCTTCCCAGAGTCAGTGGTAAGTGAGCATGGTTCCCAGAGCTGGTTGTAAACATAGTTCCACCATGTTGGGGAGCTGAGCTACGCAGAGCCAGCAGCCAAGGCTGCCATTTCAATCCTAGTAATATCACAGTTTAAAGCAATAGGTTCACAATAAGACAGATTCAGATGGAATAGTTTACAATATGTGTAAAAATGTACGTAGGCTTGGAAGAGAGAGAAAAAGGAATATATGCAGTTATATAAAGAAATAGATAGTTTTAAAAAATAAAGTCTTTAAAGAGACAGTAAAGGTAATATAAAAAATAAGCCATGTAAAGATGAATATTACACAAAAAATCTAGATTGTGTTGTCTTTGTTATTTTTAACTGCACAGAGACATTTGATTGTAAAGGTTGCTGAGTTAAACCAATATGTATATTTTAAAGGTATCTTGACTTCAAAATTTGGATGTAAGGATATGTTGCTTTGGGAAGGAGGCTCTGTTTTTGTTTCCACAGAAAGCAAGAGGCTATGGATTTGTTCCAGATTAAGATACATCAGGTTTGACCAGCCAAGATCCCCTGAAAGGTCTCCGATGACACCATGGCCCAGATGATCCAACATCCAGAATGGTTTCAAGGCAACTGGCTCAGACAATCAGCCTCATGGACTACTCCATAATCCTAAAATTTTCTTTATGTCCCCATAAGAATACAGCGCCCTCACCCAGCAGGAAATAGTATGAGAAACTACACCCAATTTCCCAAATATACCAAGTGGGCTTTGAAGATGGAATTGGCTCACTCCTTCTCTAAACCCAAGCATATTGCTAAAAGAAAAGATTGAGAGATTCTTCAGTCCCTATCAGAAGAGTCCTCTAGTGTGGGACAGAGAAAAACCAGTATTTTTATTTAAAACAGATTGATTATAAATACAATCTCTTTCTAAAGAAGAAAAGGGGATAGTATAGATATTATAGGATGAAATGGTAGATTAATGAACCTACTTTTAAAGAACAGCAACTTGTTTAGAAATGTTTTACATTGCTATGAATTTTAGTTTATTGATACAAGTTTAAACTTAATTTTGTTATACTGTATATATATTTCTACTTTTGTTTGAGGTATTATGTTTATGTAGCTCATTTAAATTGTAATAGATAACTAAAAAATACAGATTAATAATTAGTCTTCTATGATAGTCAAACTTACAGTCATGTTAAGTTTTCTAGGTATAAATAGATATAATTCAATTAGGTAGGTAATCTTCAAACACTTCAAAGATCTAAAAAATATGGCATTTAAAATGTTTTAAGAACTTAGACTTTTCTGGACAATGAGACGAATCTGCTCCTGGCAGCACCAATTTACTTCAGAGAGGAGGATGGGCATCAAAGACACTCTATATGGAGTTTATCTTCTTCTTGGCAAAAATAGCCATTTGGGCAAGAAACTGTTCTTGCCTAGACTGCTTGACAAAATGATGCATTGACTGGACATGCAGGACCCATAGGAAGGTGATCACTGAACTTTGCTTGACAAAATGGTCCTTCAGGTTCCTGCTTCACAGAGGAAACTGCCAGGACACAAGAGAAGTGACTGAGAGACTCTAGGCCTGTGGGCTGAAGACAGATGTCCCAACTTTACAAAGGAACATTAGGTGACTGTCCAGGCTGCCAGCTGTCTCTGTCTAATCTCGCAAGACTCCCGAAAGTTGCTTGCATCCTTCTCCCGTTTCTCAGGTAATATTGTATCCTTCTGAGATCTTTGATGTAGTTGAAGACTAGATAGTTATAATTTTCCTTTGTTATGATAAAAGATAAATTAGATATAAAACTTTAGACTCACAAATATAGGCTAGATAGACTATTTTCTTTAATTTTGCCAAATACAAATAGACTGGATATTATAACTGTAATTCTTGCTTGATTACTGTTTTGTTATATGTAATTTTATTATGTTAAAGTTAAATCCTTCCTTTTTAATTAGACAGAAAAGGGATGTGGGATGTTCTATGCTGTGGGATGTTCTGTATGCTGTGAATCTGTTGCTCTGATTGGTTGATAAATAAAATACTGATTGACCAGTAGCCAGGCAGGAAAGTATAGGTAAGATAAACAGACAAGGAGAATGCTGGGAAGTGGAAGGCTGAGTCAGGAGATGCTGCCAGCTCCATGTACAGCCATGAGCCATATGGCAAGGTATAGATTTATAGAAATGGGTTAATTTAAGATGTAAGATCTAGCTAACAAGAAGCCTGCCATGGCCACACAGTTTATAAGTAATATAAATCTCTATGTGTTTGCTTGGATCTGAGTGGCTGCAGGAGCCATGTGGACACAGGAAAACTCCAGCTACATTTATGTTTTATGCAAAATTAATTAAAAAACTCAAACTTGACACATTCAGTTCACACTAGCAATGATCACTTGTAAACATCAGATACAAAATTCTGTTCAAAATGTGGATTTTCTGGAAGGAAATCTTAGCAAGAGGCATATAGACTTTAAATCAAAGAAATCAGAAGCAATTTCTTTTTTAATGGATATATTTTTATTATGTTTATTTCTCCCTGTGTATGTGTTGTGCATATGCACGTACACATATGTGAGCATGTGAGTACAGGTACCTGAGGAATGCAGAAGAGAGTGCCAGAATCCCTAGAGCCAGAGTGACAGGGGCTTGTGAGCCTCCCAGTGTGGGTCTTGGGAGCTGAGCTCTGGTCTGCAAGAGCAGCAAGTGCTTTTGACCATGGGGCCATCTTTCCAGCCCCAGAAACATTTTGAAGAGAGAGTTATAAGAAACTTGACTGTAGTAAACATGCAGAAAGAGCATGTTTCCTTGTTGTCAACTACCCCTAAATGAGTTTAATGAAACTCCAATAAAAATCTCCATAGGACACTCTAGGAACCTGACAGAGTGATTCTAACACTCATTAGGAAGGCTAAAGTGAGGGGGATCATCAGGAATTCTCTGAAATGGCAAAGAGAAAGTCCTGACTCACTGGATGACACCATGGGATGTTGTCACAACTTTGAAGACACTGTGATACTGGGTTAAAAAAGATGGGCAGAGAGAAATGGGTAACTTTCAAACCAACCTTAGTGTGTGCGGCATAGTGGCACTTGAATTTGAGTGCAAGGGGAGGGGAGGAATCAGGGAGTGAAGTGCTGGGAGAGGCAGCTAAGAACCCGGGGCAAAGGGCAAGCTGGATTACCTCAGGCAGTGTGTCAAAGTCAACCCTCATCAACCAGAGAGAAAACACTAGAGCCCATTGGTCTTGAACAACTCAAGTGAATATATAGGACAGATATATATTCAGAAGCATGGGAAAGCATACAAAAAAAAAAACACTGAAAGGAAAAGAGAATGTGCAAACAGCACACACGAAGCATCAAGAATCCATTTTCTTAGTTTATTAAAACCCATACCAGTCACCAAAAGCCTACTAAATTTTTTTAGAAAAGAAAAACTCTTTAAGCAGACAGTTGACTGAAAAGGAGTCCGTCGTGAATTATGTGACTCAGTGCCCCACTCGGTGGGAGGCATTAAATGCAAATTAAAAGAGCATACTAGTTTGGGGCTTCTGAATTATGAAATCAAAATACACCATGTGTCCAGAACTGGCACCTGTGAGGTGACACAGAGATTTCCATGGACTTCTACTCAAAATATGGACAGACGTAACCTTTCTGGAGGGTGAATAGCTGGGGAAAGTCTCAAAGGTTCCTATTGGTCCTGGTGATTCCTACTGATGAAGCTCTCTGCAACTGAATATCCAAAAAACTGAACAAAGATGAAGACCACAGCGTTGTCAGTACTAGTGTAAAATTGAAAACAGAACCAAACACTCTCTAGTGTTCAAAACACCATTTGTTAGTTGGCTCGTGAAGGAAAGAAGTGTTTTATGGGGCTCTAAAGAGAAATTAGGGCCTGGGGGTCAGGAAGGCATGTGAAGAGGTGCTGAAGGGGGACTCGGGACAGTTGTGCACTTGGAATGGTGACCTGGTCTTCACATTGGCAGGAGACAAGCCAAACTCAGGATTTGGTGAAGGAGTCTCGCTCCCGCAGAAGGATTTAGGATGTGAGGACTCTGTTGGCCATCCTTGTATCCTCTCATGTTCCTATTGGTGTGGACTGAATGTTTGCTGGGAAAAGAGAGACAGTTCATTCAGATGCTGAGTGTGTTGAGTTCCATGTAACAGGGTTGAGGTATCATCACAAGCTCTTGAAGGCCCAACAGAGGTTCTTAGACAGTTGGCCGAGATTCTTCATAGGAAAGTTGGTCAGTTGTGTTTCATGACATTCAGTAGATGGTGTTTCCAAACAGCTCCATTTGGACTTCAGTCAGTAGGGGGTGCACTGATGCTGGGAATGCCGACATTAACCAAGAGTAGCACTTGCGCCTTCATATTCTGGTCCTTCATCTCGGTGACTCTCTATCTCCCCACTCAGTACTTGCTACTGTTTTCAACTTTCAATGCCATGCACACCATAAGTGATAAAACTTTCATCTACATTGGAGTTAATTTAGGGTTGCTGTTAAGGATGTTGTCAAGAATGTGATGCCTTTGAGAAACTGACTCTGTGGAGAACAACTTCAGTTGTGCTTGTCGTTCTTTTCCTGACAAGTTTCCCATCGTAACAAGGGAGAAAGTCCTAGAAGAAAATTGAGGTAAACGTTCAACATTTCACACGGATGTTAACCAAGAGTAGTGGTGACCTTTAGATAAAGGATATTTCATGAAGTGTTCATTAAAAAGGACTTAACTGTCGAAATTTTCTTTTTTTCAAATTTCTTCATGAAGTATAATTAATGAAATGCCATGGTTTATTAAATTTTAAGGAGTTGCATAGAGGAACTGAGAAGATAATAAAACGAGGTGGGTTGGTAGTATTTTGGGCACAAAAAAGAATTTGAATGGCATATTTAAAATTTGACATAGACAACAATATTGTAACAGAAGAAGGATCAAATAAGCTTTAGGCTCAAAACTTGAAAAGAATAAGCATTTCAGAAGAGAAATAAAGAGCTATAGAAGCAAAGAAAGCTCCACTAAGGCAGAAAAGTTACTGTGTTTGTCAGGGTAGAATGTGGAAGCCAAGAGGCGTCTACATTTCATTTGATAATGCATGCTCATGTGACATGATGATATAATGATTAGCAGGAAGTTTCTTTCCTTCAGGCCCTTTAAAATACTTACAAGCTGTCTTAAAGCAGAAAAATATAAGCTATGAAAATGGTTACTTGGGTGACTTGAATTCAATCAAAAGTCTAAAAGCTTTATGTAAGAGAAAAAAGAATGGAAGTCAAATAAAAATACTATTGAAGCACCCATTACAAAGCAAAAATGTTCAGTCTAATTTCTAAAATATATTTCAATAGTATGCAGAACATGAGAACATATTTTTTAAAAAGTCACAAAGTAACCCAAAATTAGAAAATACAATAGATATACAGCTGTGATAATAGAAAAAAGTAAAGGGGGCAGTCATCCAAGAGAGAACATGCAAAGTGAAAGAAATCGATGGTTACACAAGCCTGACACAGAACACGCTGAAGATTTAATAGCTGGATCTATATGCACCCAAAAATATATCAACAAAACACACAAGGAAAGGATGGATGCGTGAACGCAGTTAGAAACTAACACAGTTCAGCTTGAGGGAAGTGTTAAAGTGCTGCCCCAGACAAAGCAGACGAAGTTCTAAAGCCCAAGAATGAAGCAATACATATTTTTTTAGAATTATTCAAAGAACATTTACTAATTTTATCACTTGCTGTTTTACATCTAACTAAAATTTTATAACAAAAGCCTTGACAAAGACCCGAGAGATGGCTCAGTGGTTAGAGCACAGCCTGCTCTTCCAGAGGACCCGGGTCCAGTTTCCAGCACCAACATGGTGCCTCACAACCACCTGTAACTCCAGTTCCAGGGGATTCTTTGCCTTCCTCTGGTCTTTACAGGCTCCTGCACCCACATGGTACACATAAACTCATACCGGCACACACATACACATGAATATAAAGCAAAAATCAATAAATCTTTAAAAGAAGCAGGCACATAAAATCAAATTACAAGTTACAATGTTGTCTTAAAATATTCTTCTAAAAACCAGCTAGGATGATGGAGGGAAATCAAGAACCCGATAAAAGACATTTAGAAAATAACAAAAGTACATTAAAATTAAGCTTTACCGAAAAAGCCAACGAAAGCACGCAATATTTCTGTCTTCAGAATGAAAAAGAGAAGGTACATTCCTTGCTCAGTAAACATTGCAGAGAAGAAAAGAGCACAGAAGAGAAGTAAAAACTAAAGCTGTGATTAGGAAGAAAACGAAACAGAACAAAAAATACAAAAAACCTAAATGCTAAGGAAATCAAATTCCCTGAAGCTTTAACATAGATAAAGAGATGACAATCTGTAAAACACTCAGAAGTCAGACAGGAAGAAGAAGTTACAAGAAGTGTTTGTACATATGCTATTGTATTTGTAATTCTCTCTACACCAAATTAAAGTTCTTAAACTTGGTTCAAGATGAAGGACGCCACTGCAGATTGATTGGTAAGGGAGGAAATAAATGCAGGAACTCATTGGGGAACTAATAAGTTTCAAATAAAAGGACTCTACATTGAATTTTCAATAACAGGTTTCAGGAGGAGGTGAACAGTATGTTGCAGGAAGTGTCCCTGGCTGAGGGGAAGCAATTGGAGGACTGGATGAAGTCAGGGATACAGAGGCAAAGTCCTAAAAGCCACCCAAAAGACATTGTATCACAGAGGAAATGGAATCCTTGAAATGCAATGGTTCAATCACAAAACTAATAATATAAGACATGAGCAAATTAAATGATGATCCAAAGGTACCCATCTCCTTGGATTTTGAAAATTAACATGATAAAATTCCATGCATTTTATGAGTCAGGACTGTGAGCACAGTTTCTTAATACACAAATTCTAAAAATATATATTATACTCTATTATGTTTTATATATATGTAAGCAATTATAGAGATATTTCTCTGCAAGAAGGATGAAATTGAAGTCTAGATTCACTCAATATTGTTGTGGGATAATTAAGACACAGGGAGAAACAGAGGGCTGGCTCACGGGGCGGGACACAGCGCCGGTCCGTATTCAGGTGATGGAAGTCCAGTAACTCGGGAGCGTTTCCATGCACCAGCGCCAGCGCTCACTAAACCCATCAAGAAGGTCCAGCAAATCCTTACAAACAGGCTTCACACACACGTGAAAATGCCCTGGAAACTGCCAGAGATTTTATTGACTATGAGCCACGCTGTTCTCTAGAAGGGAAAGTTTTTTCTACCCTCCACCCCCGCCCTTTCTTCTGCTTCCTTCTCCCTGCCCCTTGGCTTTCAAGGTTTGCTTTGGTTGGCATACAGAATAGTTTCATGGTAACATTTTCATACACACGTATCAGCATGATTACGCCCCTCCCCAGTCCTCATCTCCCCTTGTCCCCCTCATGATAATCTCTGCTCACCCAACACATTTTTGGCAATTCTAGGGAGCAAGCCCTAGGGCCTCATGCCTGCTGGGTAAATACTCCACCATTGAGTTTCTGCCCCTGCCCTGGAAGTGGTATTTTCTGAGGATGGTAATTCCCTAAATCCAACTAAACACCTGGAAGACATCAAACTGAACAAACTAACTAGTTAAAGTAAATGACAGAAGACACCTTAGAAAAGAATGGATTTATAGAAATCTAAACTCTTCAGTGAATCGTAGATGAGCCAAGTGGTGGGGCTGGGCCATCCAAGTCGCATTACTTGGCTCTGGGACATCACTGTCTCATCCTTCAGCACCTGGCAGAACTCTGGTCACATGTTCTCCAGGTTACTTGATTTTTGTAAACTTTATAAAACTACATTTACCTTCCTCATGGGCCATTGCATACACTTCAGGAGTCAAAGAACATGAGTCTACCAGGCTAGATATAAAATTATGTATGGTGGAGTGTGCTGGTATACGCCTGTGATCCCACACGTGGGAGGCTGAGGCAGGTGGAGGTGAGTCTGAGGGCCACATAGTGAGACCCTGTCTCAAAACAGTTTATCTCACAAATTTCCAATAATTCAAAGATTACCCAAGCTTATGCTGAATGTCCAACATTGGAAAAAAAATACCCCAGCAAAGTTAAAACGAGGGACTAACAGAATATAAAGAAACAACAAAATACAAAAGCCTCAAGAAAACAAAATGTGGCAAAGATTTAAAGACTTAAGAAAGTGTCACAAAAAATATGAAGTTAGGACTGAGTATGCAGGAGACAGTAGTGAGCACACCCCAGGTGTTAAAAAGACAGCATGGCTACAGTGTCAGCATCTCTGCCTGGAGGAAGCGACAGCTTCTGCCCCCCCGCCCCCAGCTGCTGTGCCCTGGGCCTGACTGGCTATCAGCCCTAGCAGAAGAGAAAGTGGGCGTGGCTGTGGCTATCCCCAGTGCTTAACTCCAGACAGCGACTGCATTCACCACAAAACAAGTCACAGAGAAGCCAACCTCCGTGCTACTGAGGACCGAAGCCAGAAAGCAGATGGTTTTTAAAATATTTTACTTTTAAAATTAAATTAATATTTTAATGATATCTAAAAACTAGAAAACTGTGGGATGTCAAGGTGATTCAGCAGGGAAGGCTGCTTACTGTCAACACTGGAGTGTTGTTAAAGTTTTCCTGCTTGGCCCACAGTCAGGACAACTCTCTCTCACCTGCCAGTCCCAAGCCGCTCAAACCCGATCAAGTAAACACAGAGACTTATATTGGTTACAAACTGTATGGCCGTGGCAGGCTTCTTGCTAACTGTTCTTATAGCTTAAATTAATCCATTTCTATTAATCTATACCTTGCCACGTGGCTTGTGGCTTACCGGTACTTTACATCTTCCTTGTCCTCATGGCGGCTGGCAGTGTCTCCCCCTCCAGCTTCCTGTTCTCTCAATTTTCCTCTCTGTTAGTCCTGCCTATACTTCCTGCCTGGCCACTGCCAATCAGTGATTTATTCATTGACCAATCAGCAACACATTTGACATACAGACTATCCCACAGCACTGGAGGTGCAGTTTTGGTCCCCAGTGTCCACATGGCAGCTCACAGTTGTCGGTACTTCAGTTCCTGGGGATCTTCTTCTGGCCTCTGTAGACGTCCTCATGCATGCATCTCTCCCTCACACACAGCACATATACACACACAAATAAAATTTCAAAGTCACATAAAATTGGATACATGAACAGGCTAATATTTACTATTTCCACACATGCACAGTGTGTAATGTTAAAGATTTTTTATCTCCTCAAAAGTTTCTTGCTTTTATAATAGTTTATTGTTTATTATTATTATTATTACTGAGGAATAAGCATTGGTCATGCACTTCTGTGGCAGATGCTCTACCATTGAGCTGTATCCCTACTCCCAAAGTTTCCACTTTCTTTACCTGAAAACTTTCCAGACCCTCTCTATCATTTTGAAGCGAGTGGCGCATTGGCGTTGTCTGTAGTCACACAGGACAGCAAGCCTGGCCCTCTTGATCCATGTGACCACAACCCAGTGACCACTGACAAATCTCCCATTCAGCTCTCAACTTCAATGAAATCTTTTTCTTTTTAAAAAATATTCTAACACAGACAGCTGTGGTGTTGCACACCTTTAATCCCAGCACTCAGGAGGCAGAGCAGACAGATCTCTGTGAGTTTGAGGCCAGCCTGGTCGACAGAGTGGGTTCTGGGACAGCTGGGGCAAAGAAACCCTGTCTTGAAAAACAAAACAATGAAACAAAACCTGAAAAATTATTCTAACACAAGTGCGAAAAAAGTGTTTGTCTTCTGTGTGGCTGGCTGATTTCACTGAACGTAAGGTGAAATCACTGACATCCACGTGCTTGCAAATGACAGGATTCAATTCCCTTTTTATTGCTAAATAGTATTCCATTTCAAAAACTAAACCAAACCCATTGGCAGTTAGGATTGCTCAACATTTTAAAAATACTGGGTCTCTGTAGCTCAGGCTGCCCATGAAGTTGCTATATTCCTCAGACTGACTTCAAACTTGCTATCCTCCTGCCTCAGACTCCCCAATGCCAGGATTACAGTCCTGTCCTGTGCAGTTTATATGTCATTTAAAAATATTTATTTATTGTACACATGTGTGAGCATGTGAGTGGAAGTTAGGATGGCCAAAGTCTGTTCTCTCTTTCCATTTGTGGGTTCTGGGAGTCAAACTCAATCTGCTGAGCTTCGTGACAAGTGACGGTACCTCCTTGGCTCTGTTTGACATTATTTATAAAATGGAAACAAAGAAAAGCTTTAAATATGTGAGACTCAAATATGGCAAAGGGTTGATTATTTCAGGAAACTTCTTCAATATATACCAGTTATGCAGAATTCAGTAAATACAAAAGTCATGAGTGGAGGATATACAGAAGTGAAAGTAAGCAAACCTAAAAAGCATTGAGACGTTGGACTGAAACTATTGACAGGTGCAAAATGCTTAAAAAAAAGACGCCTTTCGGGGCTGGGTTTGGTGGTGCACGCCTTCAATCGCGGCTCTCAAGAGGCAGAGGCAGGTAAATCTCAGTGGCAGATCTTTGAGGCTAACCTGGTCTACCTTGGCCTCCCCACCAAAGAAATCTATTAATGGTGCCTGGGACTCGGTATACTGCCTACCTAGAATACACAAGCCTGGGCTTTATCACCAGAACTATATAACCAGGTGCTGGGGCACAAACCTATGATCCCAGCCTTTAGGAGGCAGAGGCAGGAGAATTAGAAGTTCAAAGTCATCCCTGGTTATATGGAGAGTTGGAGGCCAGCTTAGGTAACATGGTGCTCTGTCTCAGAGCACAGAAGGAAAGACCGTTGTCCAGTTGTATGGAGAGTTGGAGGCCAGCTTAGGTTACATGGTGCTCTGTGTCAGAGCACAGAAGGACAGACTGCTGTTGACAGGCTACAGTCACATGTACCTGGCATGGCCAATGCTCTTCCGAACAGAAATAAAAGAAGCCTGTCCACAAGTGTTTTCAGAGAATTTTACTGAGGAGAGTAGGTCTACCTTGGCTATGGGCAGCACCTTCCTACGGCCTTTGGTCCCAGACTAAAAAAAAAGGAAACCGTGGGAAAGCCAGCTGAGCGAGCACCAGCGTCCATCTCTCTCTATTTCCTGACTGTGGATGCATGTGACCAGCCTGGCCACTGTGACTTCCCCACAACATCACCTTTAAACTATGAGCCAATAAACACATCCTTCCTATAATAAATAAAATACATCTGCAATGTAAAAACAGGACAACAAAGGCATTTCTGCTTCCTGGGCCATATTCCTATGTCTGAGGAGGAAGAAGTCTGTGGCAGGGAGTACAGAGCTTGGAGATGGGAATTCTAGATTCCAATTCTGATTCTAATACTTCAGGGAGAGCATCCTTTCATATAAAGCTGGGGTACCTCCCTCACAGGGTTCAGCTGAGGGACTGAAATGATGTGTGGATAGATGGCATCCCCATGACACTCGCCTCTTCTGTAACATGGGACAGCAATTTTTTTCTCCCAAGCTTTTTGGGATACTTCAAACATTCTTCATTTATGTTGTGGGTACAGTGGTTATGGGTGCTGACCAAGGGGCTGTCTGCTCTGTACAGACAAGGCAAATCCAGGCAGCTGAGCTCGGAGCTCAGGGACACCTTCGACATATGGAGCCGTGCCTCAGGCCTTGGCAAACATAAAGTGCCCTAATTAGCTGGTGTTATGACTATGCTGTCCTGAGCCTGCCCAGAGCTCCTCAAAGGAGGCTCTACATCTGCATTCATTTTTTAAAAAATCCTTTCTATAGAACACAGGCTCAAATTAATATTCCCTCCCACGGATGAATTAATGAATGCTTGCATAAATGTTTACAGAAGGGTAATTTGTTTTAATGAAGAATCTGAAGTCACCTGAATGTCCAAAATAGGAAGAGTGGTGAAGTAAATTATTCTCCAATCATTCCACAGACAAGCTCACAACCATGACGATGGAGAATTATGAGAACATGACAAACAGACAAATATCAGATATGACATTTTGCTAGGAACCAAGGCAGAATCCTAACCAGTGCACACTTCATGGTTACAGCTCCATATCCACATTCAGAAGGAACAGCACAAGTGTGCAAGGTCATTACAGGAAGGGGATGCTGGGTGAACTTTACAGTCCTTTTAATGTCTTGGAAACATTGTGTTAGTGGAAGGTCAAACCTCCCAATGGCCATTGTTTAGAGAAAAAAAATGGGAGATGCTGTTTTGTGACACAAAAAGAATGCTGTGCACTTATTTGATCTTGACAGAGGCAGTGCACACCTGCGTAGCCTCCACCCAGGTTTAGGTCCAGTGGCAAGACCTTAAAAAACGCCCCCTTTGAGGCTGGAGAGCTTGCTCAGCAGTGAGCACGGACTGCTCTTGCAGAGGACCTGAGTTAGGTTCCCAGCATCCACATCAGGAGGGTCACGACCACCTGCAGCACTCCAGTGCCAGGGGATTCTGCGCCCTCTTCTGGCTTTCACAGGCAGCTGTACTCGTGTCACACACACACACACACACACACACACACACACACACACACACACACACACACGGGTGGGGGCAGGAAAGTGAGACTGAAACACACATACATAAAATTTTTTAAAAAATGAAAAATTGTCTGATTTGAACTGGTGAGAACAGTTTTGGTAGCTATTGTGAAAATTAACATCTAGTTAATAAACAGTATTGTTCTTCAAAAGATACAGCCGTGTGACCGCAGATTAGGTGAAATGTTTGAATGCAGAATGCCACAGAGAACTGCCTCTAGATGATGTTCAGAAGTTGACAGTTTTGTTTTTTACCCTCAGGCTCACAAAGCCAGCAGGCTGTCTCTCCACGACCCCCACCCCCATACCAAAAGGCCCGAATGGAGGAAGATCGCTTTGGAAAGACTGTGTATACCATGCAGAACTGTGAGTCTGATGCTGGCAAAGCCATGCCCATAATCTCAGGTTTCCTTGGTAAAGAGAAATGAAGCTTCATGGAAAACCTTATGCGGCCTGGGTCTTCAAGGCTACACCCCACTCTGGGGCCAAGATGGCAGGAATGTTCCGGAAGCCCCTGGGGATTAGGAGGTCGGCAGTTCCAGGCACTGCCGTTGTCTGCCCTTATTCTTTGCTTCATTTTCCTCTAAAATGTGAATATGTATTTATGTATTCCTCTCACAGCCTCTCTAACTCCCAAACCCCAAACACCGACGCCTTGTATAATTTTCCTGTTTTCTTTGCGGCTGGTAATTTATCTGGAGTGTGGCTCGACTGTCTTATCTTCCTTTCTCTCTGTGACCTGTTAAATTGCTTTGGCGGGTCTCGCCTCTCCAGAGACTGGAGACAGGCACGAAGCTTCACGCCGGACCGAGCAAGGCCCCACATCTGCGTGGGCGTGGGATGAATGCACAGGACAGCTCAGTGAGTCACCGCGATTTAGGGGACAGTGTGGAGGAGGGTGCAGACGACAAGGGCTCTGGCACCTCAGGAGACGGACGCAGGTCGGGCATCTTGACGTCAGCCCGAAGCCAGTCTTTAAAAATAGTCAAGACTCATCTATGAATCAGGATGACCCTGCAGGGAGAAAATGAAATCGATGGCGGGAGGTTACATTGCTCTGTAGAAGAAAAAGTAATTTATTCTTGACCTCAGGGGGGTCAAAGTTACCAGTCAAACTAGACTCGGAAGTACTAAAGTGTTCAGAAACTCTCAAAGCAGTTGGAGCCGACTTACCACCTAACTTACAAAACCAAAGGGAAGTTCTAGAGGCCAATGCACAGAACACACTCAGTTCAGCCTCCATGGCGCGTGGGGCTGGCTCTGCCTTGCTGCAGCATCCACTGTCTCTTGTGGGCCCTTCTGGATAATCTAGGACCATGTATCAGAATATATGGAAAACAGCATTCACCATGGAAGTTGCCATCACTAACCAAGGAAAAGCCTGTGGATCCCAGTGTGCCATAAGCTTGCATAGCTATTTACCCAGGAGAGCCCAGCATGCCAGATTTGGCCCAACTTCAGCACTATCTGCTTTAGTTAATTTAATTGGTTTTCTTCTCTTGATGGAAAATAGATATTAGTTAACTCTTCCAAAATACCCTCCCTTCCAACAAGAAAACCTCTGCGGGCATACTCTGGGCACAGTCTATACACGAAATGGTTAAATTCTCCAGTGAGTGATCCCACGCAGGCATCTAATCACAAAAATAATATTTAAACAGTCCCAAAGCTGGACACATGGCTGACATTTAATAAATACCAAATAACTAGTTGGTGCACATCTGTAGTTTTAAGTGCAAAATCAATTTTGCAATATAAAAGCAATCACCTGTGGGAAGCGGGCGTCTGCTTCATCTAGTGATTCACAAGTTGATGGTAATAAAGGTAAAAATAGGATTTACCTGCGGAACCAAAATTTTCTATTTATAAAAATCTCACAAAGGCAATAATTAAACATGGTAGTTCTTTAAAGTATGGCTTAAAATTACAGTCTTTTCAAATAAAATTAGCTCTGATTTTTTTTTTTAATTATTGTAAAGAGAAAACCCAGGAGGCTGCTGAACTTTTAAATTCCTCTTTCCCCTTTAGGAACCTGGAACAACTTAATAAAACAAGTTAATTTCATTTCCTGTTTTGTTCTTGCCTGTATGTATACCAAGCAGTTATGGTAAAGTTTGAGGTACACTTGATTTTGTGACATTTATTTATTGTATGTGTGTTTCTAGTGCACTCACATGTCATGGTGCATGTGTGGGAGTCAGTTCTCTCCTTCCACTGTGTCCATTCCGGAGATGACACTCAGGTGCTCGGGCTGGGCCGCCAGCACCTTTATCCGATGAGTCCTCATCTCCTTAGCTCCATTTCATGTGTTTTATTCCTTTGACTTAATATCCACGTAGGACTGAATCCCAAGCAGCAAGGGAGGCCGAAGGCAAGCATGCTTCATTCTATCTCTGTTGACTGAGGAAGGGCAGCTACATGTATAGTTTGCTCTGAGAATGTGTATCGAAGAGCACAGTACCACAGTGCTGCCCTGGAGATGATGCGGCTTCAGGGCACCGGAAGGAGAGCACAGTGGGGATTTCCTGGGACCAGAACATGAAAAATTAAATGTTTCAGGTTCCATTAAACATTTTAAATAAAATTTTGGGGGAATATCAAGAAAGGCAAAGAAACTGACGGGGTGACTGGAAGTTATGACTCTAATTCTCTAATTACCACCGAGTTAATATCTGAGGGAGCATCAGGGTGGGAGGGGTGACTGTCTCTTCAAGAGAAGACTCGTGATTCCTGGGGGTAAGCCGCATTCTGTGTCACGCGGTGGAAGAGACAAGCAGTGCCCTTTTCTTCTGGAACCTTCAGAAGCACAGAACACATTTATGACAAAGAGGCAGCTATTGGATTGAAGCAATTTGAATTGCAACAATTTAGAACGGTCTAAGGAAGGAGATCATCTCCTGAGCAGCCTTGAATCCTTTCGAAGTTATTTTGAACAATGAAGTCTATGTGTCAGATGAAATCTTTTAGCCTTTATCATTGCTAAAGATGTCAGTTTAGCTCTGGAGAAATAAAAAGCATCCCGTCTGCAATACTCTTACTTTTGTGATTATAAAATATTAATGGGAAGTATTTTTAAAAACGTGTTTTATAAGAAGGCAATAGAATTCAGGAACTCGATGTATCATCCACAATGTCTGGCATAAAATAAAAAATTATCTGGCATAATAAGAAAGGAATATGAGCAATAATCAAGGGGGCCAGAGTCAGTAGACGCAGATGGAATTTGCAGAAACAGGAGCTAGCTGGAAAGCCCTTCAGAGCACACAATACCTTTGATTAACATGCTAAGGACAAGAGAGCAAATGCTAACACATGAATGGAAACACAGATGTGTGTGTGTGTGTGTGTGTGTGTGTGTGTGTGTGTGTGTGTGTGTGTGTGTATGTGTGTGTGTGTGTGCACATACACATTGTTGTGTATGTGCACTTATGTGTGAGGTCTGTGTGTACATCTGGAGGCTAGAGGTTGGTGTCAGGCATCTTCCCTCCACCCCAGGGCTCTCTCCCTGAACCTGAAGCTCACTGATTGGGCTTGCCTGCTTAGCCAGTGGGTCTCAAGGGTCCTCCTCAGATTAAAGGTGCTTGCCTCTCCTCTTAGGCTTTTATAGGTGCTAGGGACTCAAACTCGGGTCCTCATGCTTGGGTAGCAATAACTTTACCAACTGAGCATCTCCCCATCCCCACAGTATGGAAGATATCAAATGCTTCTGGCAATGATCTCCAACACAGTGGGGAGAATGGGTGGTCAGCACGGTTTGCTGACAGATTCAGGGATGATATTAAAGGTTTCTTGTAACTGTAGTCTTCAGATCTGGACACTGTGCTATCTGTCAGCTTGTGTGTGTGTGTGTGTGTGTGTGTGTGTGTGTGTGTGTGTGTGTGTGTGTGTGAGAGAGAGAGAGAGAGAGAGAGAGACAGAGAGAGAGAGACAGAGAGAGAGACAGAGAGAGAGAGAGACAGAGAGAGAGAGAGAGACAGAGACAGAGACAGAGACAGAGAGAGAATCTAGGGGCCTTGCTTATTTAGGCAACTATTCTATTACTGGGCTATATTCTCAGCCTTTTTCAAACTCTTATTTTGAGATGGGGTCTTGCTAAGTTTCCCAGACTAGCCTTGAATTCTTTGTGGTCCAGGCAGACTTTGCACTTGCCAGCTTCCTGCTTCAGCCTCCCGAGTAGCAAGAGTTACAAAGCTTTACCAACTTGTAGGAGTTCTATAAAAACAAACAAACTCAGATGTATCTTGTGAGCTGGCTTCCCACAGTGATCTATTGTTCTCTGCATCAGGACCAGCTAGGGTTCTCTCCATCTTTGTCTATTGCCAAGAGAGGCTTCTTTGATGAGAGGAGAGAGCTACACTTAGCTGTGGGTGTGAGGATACATTTTGGACCACAGTTAGGAATTGTGCTGGTCTAGTCACACGGCAGTCATAGCCTCTCTTCTAAGATCCATTCCTTCAGTACTTGGTTGGGTTTCTAGTTTCAGGCATGATTTCTCTTCTGTTCAGCAGGCCTTAATTAGACAGCTATTGGTTACTGCCAAGACAGCAGTGCCGCTATTGCAATTTCAGGGTTATCGTGCCATGCTGGTTATTATTGCAGCTCATAGGTGTTGTAGCTGGATATGACTATCGACTGCTTTCTTCCCTTGGCAGCTTACACAGTTACAGCTCCTGCACCCAAGGTTGAAAGAACATTGAGGAGGAGAGGATGGGAAGATTGTAAGAGCTAGAGGGTCACAGAATCTGTGGGATTGTGTCTCCTAGAATTGCTGGGAAGCTTCACCTATAATACCTCAACAATATGGCTGCCTAAACAAGACCTGAACAACGACATCATCAATAGACATGCTAACATGTAAGGGGGATTAAGGGGCCCCACCCCTAGACAAAGAACTACAGGAAACTAATGACTCCAGAGAGAGGAAGAATTAGTTTCTCCCAGTGATGAGTCTCCTGTATTGGTTACCCAATACAAAGTGGCCAGCACTGAAATCATATACACCCAAGGCACTAAATGGACTCAGCAGGTTGTATACACACACACACACACACACACACACACACACACACACACACACACACACGTATATAAAGAGAAAAGAGGTCATCAACCAACATGAGATGGAATGAGAGGGATCATGGGAGCAGGGGAGGCGGGCTAGAGGGAGGAAATGGAAAGGGAGATACAATTCAATTTTTAAAAAGTAATAAAAATCTTAGGAGATATTTTATTTGTATGTTCTGTCTTTTACTTTAAAATTGCTGTCATGTTCGATTGTTATCACCTATCAGCCACTGAGAGGTGCAGTTTCAGGATTCTGATGGGTTTCTTAAATTATGGACATCAACTACAAATTAATGTGGGGGACTGGAGAGATGATGAGCAGTTAAGAACACTGGCTGCTCTTGTAGAGGCCCTGGGTTCCATTTCTAACACCTACATGGTAGTTCACCACCATTTATAACTCAGGTTTCTGGGAACCCAAAGCCTTTTCTGGCCTCTGCAGGCTCCAGGCACACAAGTGGCACACAGACAGACACTCAGACAAAACACTCATCCTCACAAAACAACGTAAAACAATAAAAAAAGAAAGCAGGAGAACAGTTGTTTGAGAATGTCAAAACTGGTATCAAACTATTAATGACAGGATACTTTAACTGGAATATCATTATTCTTTAATTTGAGTAGTGATGTCTGGGCTCGCCACAGTGCTAAAAGTTGATGGCAGTTAGATACTTAGCCAGCTACCAGGTGGACCCATTAGCACAGGGCAACTAAAAATCCCTGCCGAGTGTTCGGAATTTATGTCTGTCAGACATTGCTCAGTAGCTATGATGGAAAATGGGGAGCAGGGGCTGTGCTGAGGGTATCAGCCACCAGAGCCTCACTCGCCCCTCCCCCCTTAGCCTCATCTGGGACAGAAGGATGGTAAACATGTCTCTAAACCCAGACAGGGCCATGCCCTGTTCTCTCACCCTGGTAGCTGAGAAGCAATGAAACTCTCCATTTATGGCTCTCAGTAGAGACTCCAACACAGTTTATCAAACACACAAAAACATTCCTTTTTTCACATCAGAGGTTTCTGATGTCCACTTGGCTCATTTCAATTTCCGGTTCTTTCCAGACCCTGCTGTTGGGAGCAGTACTCAAATGGAGGAGATCATGCGTGTCTCAACAAATATGGTCAGCTACGTGATGTGAAACCCGAGGCTCAGTTTTTCATCTGGAGCCAGGTGTCTATTTCCTCCATTTTTCACACCGTCTTCAGTGACTCAAAGAATACTACTGCTTGGGTCTCTTCTCTGGACCAAGGTTTTCAGGGCTTCTGTGTGGTCCAGGAAATTGGCTTCCTACAAGTTGTCTTGTTAACACATAGTAGACATGAATTTGACTCTACCTGGCTCCCATGTACACAGCCCAGGGAGGAATCCGTGTGCTCCAAGACTGGAGTGGGATGATCTCGTCAGGGCTGTATCTGGCCATTGTCTGGCCCATGAGCTAAAGATGCTTGTGCTAACTTCTGACCTAAAGAGTTCTGCTTTGTGACACAGAAAAAGCCACATGGAACTCACATTTCACAAATAGTCAGGGCACATGCTGACTGTGGTGGCTTTTATGCAGTCACAGAGAGGTGAGTATCTTTAGTTGGTGACCTTTGGGCCTGCAAAGCCTAATTTGTTCACTGTTATAGAATAAGCTGTGTCTGTTCTCATGATGGTGAAGTCCTTATCCCTGTAGATTTGACCTTTTTGGGAAAAGGACTTTGCAGATAAGCAGCTGAGGTGATGTCACTCAAGTCCTAAACCAGGCTGGGGATGGGACATGTTGATGGAGTGAGTTCCTAGCATGCATGAGGCCCTGGGTTGCAGCCTCAGCCCTGACTAAACTGGATGCAGTGACATTCACCTGTAATTCCCCAACTTGAGAGATGGAGTCAGGAGAATCAGAGGGTCAAGGTCATCTTTGGTTTTATAGTGAGTTCAAGGTCAACCTGGGATACTGGAGACCTTGTCTCAAAGACCCAAACCCAAACCAAACAATAAAGTGGGCTCCCAATATGTTCTTATAAAAATGAAAAATGTAGACTATAGAAGTTACCAGAGAGGCTGGGACAGAGGTTCCCTGTCTTCACTCCGGAGGGACCAGCCCTGTGGCTTCTGAAATTTGGACACCTACCCTGCAGCCCTGTGAGGTGCTAAGTGTGTGCTATTTAAGTCCAACTGAGGCACGTTGTTATGGAAACTGGGGAAACTGACATGCTGGCCCAGGTGTACCCCTTGCAGCTCACTGGGACTTAAGAGGTTCTGATGCCAATAAACACCTCGGATGCGTCCTCAGGGTCTTTTTGTTACCACTGGTGGAAAAGCTACTGGGAGGAACCCATGTGGGTGCTTGTGGGGAGGCTGTCTCCCTCGGAACATTCCAGAACTCCCATGTGACAAGCACCTTATTTTTCTCAATAACAAATGAATCAGAAGCTGTCAGTTCACCTCCCACCTGAGGCGGCTTCTCATAGCCTCCTAGTCAAAGGTTATAATTTTGAAGGAGAGACTTTTTTTTGTGTGTGTGTGTGAAGGGTACAAGAAGTGTGAGTGCATGTGACTCTCTCTCTACCAGTGTTTTCAAAAACACACACCATCAGAAGTGCCCAGCGTAACTCCTGGACTGAGAGAAACTTTTAGCTTCTCATTTCAAGATCCCCAGAGAGAAAATGAGAACAGTAAATGGTTCAGCTCCTCGGAAGAACCTGTGAACCTTTGAATCAACCGAACGTGCTTTCAGAGCAGGACTCGGCTTCAAGTGCATAGCCCAGGATGGCCTGAGAAATGCTGTATAATGGAGGATGGCCTGAACGTCTTATCCTGGGGTCACGGGTGTGTGCTATCATGTACTGATTTCAGTTAACAATACTTAATGAAAGAAAATTACCATTGTAACAAACAAGTCCCTTGGTCATTTACAGCTCCTAAATAGGCCAACTCACTTGCCAAAGTCACTCCAGTACAAAAGTCTAGATGTCTATAAGACATAAACTATGATATGATTATTCATATTAATAAGAGGGCTTTGTGACTCTTTTGTAAATAATTGGGTTCAAAATAAATGTTCATAATAAATGTTTGGTGTTTATAAACTATTCTAGAGTATATTTTATTACAGTAAACAAAACCTCGATTAATTACAGAGAAGATTTACTGAGGGGCCCATGATGCCCTGTTCCGATGTTGGTGCTATGAGAACAGAAGATACATGGAGACATCCACTGTGACCTCATTGTGTTTGTGGAATCCATTCTCAGCCCGCTTGTGAAGATTAGAAAAGCTTACAGTTAAAGGTGAAAAGGATGGAGACTAGGAAGCATGGTTGATGAACTGAGCAGTCTTCAGTATCAGGAAACCACAGAGGGCCAGGGGTTGAGCTGCACCTTGAAGGAGGAGATAAAAGGGTTCGAGGGTGCCCATGTGGGTGCCTGGAGCCTACTGTATAGAGAACACCAGCTGTCAAGATCATTGCTATGGCAGACAGGGCTTCTCTTCTTGTTGTTTTGTTTTTGGTACCTTACAGGGAGCTCACTCCTGCTGGCAGGTGGAATCAACCAACGCTCATGAGAGATCTGAGGCAACATTAACAGAGGAGACACAGACAGAAAGAATGGGAAATTCCCAAACATAAACAGCTTATTCCCCCAAAGATTACCTGAAGTAGGAATTCACTTCTTAGAGAAATAATTCCTGTAACTAGCAGCCAGCTTCTAATAGAGAGCTAAGCCGAGAAGTCTGTTGAGGTGAGTTAGGTATCTGTGATGATCCAGAAGGCAGGAAGTCCAGTGTTACCACAGCAGACACATTTGACGCCAAGCTCACACGTCAAGATTCTCAAAGGATTGTTGTGGGCTGCAGTGAGAACCTTAAGGCCACATTCACTAGGGACACTCATTTTATTCTCTTAAGAAGAAAGAATGAAGGGAATAAACCCCATAAAGGAGACAAGAGATTGGCAAAATCCGAAGCCATCAAGAAGCCCGAAAGGAGCCTCTTTCCTACTCAGAAGCCATCTCCAGCCCTTTGAATCACACAGTAATGATCAACCAGTGTCCATCACACAGTGGCCATCATGAGTGACCATCACACAGTCACCACCACACAGTGTTGGCCTTCACAGTGGCCTTCATGCAGTGACCATTGAATTGTGGCCATCACAGAGTTTGCATCACATGTTGACATTACACCATGACATCACATAGTAGCCATCACAGTGTGATCATCACAACATGACCATCACACAGTGGTCAACACAGAGTTACCTTCTCTTGGTGGCTGCCACAATGTGGTCATCACACAGTGATAATCACACTGTGGCCATCACACAATAATCATCATGACCATCACACAATGGTTAGTATACTGTGGCAATTGCACAGTGACCACCACACAGTGACCATCACACAATAATCATCACACAGTGACCATCATACAGTGACCATCAAACCGTGGCTGTGGCACATATTGCCCTCAGGACCATGTAGTTCAGAGACGATGACCCTGCCCTGCAAGGAAGCATACCCTCCTCTTCTGGCTTTGTCCTCTCATAGCAGCTTTGCTGTTCAGAACTCTTCATGTACCAGGCAACCTTGATCTTCCCCCTTCTTCAGCTACTCTCAACCTCACATTTCTGGGTCAGGGCCTCTCACTGAACCTGGGGTTGGGTGGTTCGGCTAGACTGACTGACCAACAAGCCTCGGGGATCTGCCTGTCTCTGACTTCTCATCACTGGGAGTACAGCTGTGCACTGCCACAGTAGAACTCAGCTTACCATGCTTGCAAGGCAAATACTTTACTGGTTGAGCTGTCTTCTCAATCCTTGCATTAATTTTTATTTAAAAATATATATTTTGTGAAAATATTTACCATGATCATGAAGGTTTTTGATATCTACTTACATTTCTGCCTGGACAAATGGCTCAGCTCCTTCTAGTCAGGCAGGGCTATTCCTGTGACATCGTCTGGACCATACATGTGGTCCTCAGGTCCTAGACTAGATCTTTTACCCCACGGGACCTGAGTGTCTCACTTGTGCCCTAATCACAGGATCCTTCTCTTGGAAAGATATGCTGAAGATTTTCTACACAGACTTCTCCTTCTCATACAAGGAAAACAAAAAACCCTTACCCTGTTTACAGACAGTTTAACAGACCTGGGCCAAGGATGGTCCAGTGGAGAGAGAGTTGCACAAGGCTGTGCCTAGTTTGGTCATGGAGCAAGCATCCTGGAGACCAGGATGTGGTGATGGCATGGGTTATGCCCATGGGGGATGTGAAACAACAGCTAATAAAACAGCTCACTTATCTTTATTCTATCCTGGACTTCCTCCATCATCTGACCTGGTCCAGACTGGAACTCTCAGTACCCGTGGCTTCCTGTCTTTCTGTCACTTACCACCATTTGTCAGTAGTCAAGTTCCATTTAGTTATCCTCATTGTCTTTGTTGTTGTTTACCTTGTTTTTTCTTATTTTGGAGAGAAAAATCTCATGTAGCCTAGGCTGGCCTCTAATTTTCTACATGGTAAAGGATGACCTTGAACTGTTCTTCATGCCTCCTTCTCCTGAGTGTTGGGATTAAAGAGGTGCACTAAACTGTCTAGTTTGTGTGGTGTCAAGGAACAAGCCCAGGGCCTTGTGCATGTTAGCTAAGCGCTCTACCAGTAGAACTCCATCTTTATCTTCCTTTTCAGCTGTTGTCAAAGTGGCCTCTGTTCAGGTTCAGTCATCTTATGCCAACATGTCACCAAGGCCTCCAACAGCTTGAGACCTCTCAGTTTGTCCATATGTGGCCTCACTCAATTCTGGTCCAACGTTGCTTATGACAGTCCTCAGACTGAATGGAGAGTAATGCATCTTCCTCTGAGTTCATTCAGTGGCATCTTGCAAACCAAATGCCTTGGGACAGTCATGTAGGCCTGCTGTCTGCTTCGCTTAAGATTGCTACCTGCGGGGAAAAGAATTCACAATAATCTCCCAGGGCATAAATTGCCTTGAGTTTATCAATCCTTTGGGAAGGAGTGGGGGGGGGGCATGGAAAGCTGAGTCTGAGTTACAGTAAGTAGAATGGTAGGGACCTCTCCACTGGGGAGAAAGGTGGAAAGGCACACCGTGTGTTCAGTGTGGATGAGGTGGAGTCTGTACCTGAGCCCTTCCACCTCTCAGGCACAAAAAGGAGCAACTGTGATCAGGCCTGAGACACTTCACTGAAGGAGAGGAGTTCTTGACTCAACGAGTTCTGCTGAGCAGTCCTTTGCATCTACTAGTATTTATTCTGGAATTCTAAATTGATCTCGCAAGTTCTTAAAAAATAGGAATAGAAGTCAACCAGGCTTCAGTGACATATCAGGCCAGCACACTGGGCTAGGAAGCTCACAGAGTTAGAGGATACAAGTCCTCTGTTTGTCATGGGGCTGGGGAGGTGGCTCTGTGGGTAGAACGCCTTTTATGCAAGCATGAAGGTCTGCGTTTGGATTCCTCAGCACCCATACAAAAACTGGGTAAAGATACAAACTTTTGTAAGCCTGGCTCTGAGAGGTAGAGATGGGGGTGGTGGTGGTGGTGGCGGGGAGTCCTCCGGGCTTCCTGGCCAGACAGGCTAGCCTAAAAGGTGAACTTTAGGCTCAGTGAGAGACTTTGTCTCAAAAAATAAAGGTCAAGAGTGAAGGACTGTGGACTGCACAAGCAAGTGCACACGCATGTCCCCACATACATGCACACACATGAACACATGTACACACACACACACACACACACACACACACACACACACACATGAATGCACGAATGCACACAAGCATGCAATACACTTGCTTATCTCATTACTCCACAGAAGCACCCTATATGTATCCATCTTGTTGAGAATTTGAATCATACAACATCATACTTTAATGCTTAAAATTCAAAATAATGTATCATGTATATGCTATCCTGAGCAACTCAGTGGTGTTTCAGAGGAGAAAAACTTTGCCAATCTCCCAACAGCCTCTTCTGCCACCAAGGAGAAAAAAAAAAAACCAACAAAGAATAACAAGGATGAGCTTCCCCAACGTTCCAGAAAGTTTCTGCTCAGTTCTTCCATCGCTTCTGCAAACTGGGTGGCACATGATTTAATTTCAACTTATTAAGTCAATTACCTGAAAAATAGACACCAAATTACAATGTATACTGTTTTTTCCCCTCTCTATAGAGAATCAAATGTCACAGGTGGGTGGGATACAACAGAATTTAAAAAGTTTTCTGCTTTTGAGTGTGATACATAATTTCCAATGACTCATGGTACTTGTTGAGCTAAAGACTCCAACCTGGCTGACTCACAGCACCAAACTGAAGCTTCGAGAAGACTTTCCCATTCTGACAAGACTTGACCTAAGTTATCTTGACCATCACATGCCAGGACTGGGCTATCCGTCATTGAAACCAGCAATCCTGTTGCCTGATGACAGACTCAGCTGCCCCTCTGCTCTCTGCACACTGATTCCCTGACGGTAATGGAGTGCTCTGGCATCTTTTAAGATCTTTTTAAATGCAACAGCTATTGTCAGGCTCTAATGAAAAAGTGGGGCTCTTTATTCATCTGTAATTTTGAAAATGGCTTCATTTCTTCCCCAAGAACATTTGCAGCATTTTGGATGACTTAAGAATACCATGTTTCTTAAAGCAGCCGTGGGAGCAATGCGAAGGTCTGGGGCTGAAAAGCCTGGATTCCTTGATTTGTTTCATTTCCTGTCCCTTCAGAGCCTGAGAGCTTACACAATGAGCTTTTACTTGTGTGTCTATTCAACCAACAGGAAAATAGAACCCAAAGTAATTAAGACTGATTCACACTTCCCAACTCAAGACAATATTCTACTTGCTGATCTGTGACACCTTGGAGAAAAATCAGATCCTGTACATTTCCATGTCCTATTCTGACCTGGAAGGTGGACGCTGTACTTGGGCACAGAACTTCAAAGAAAGACCTTTAAAGAAAAGGAGAGCTGCTAATGTATCTGTGCGAGGGAGGTGAGCCAGCAAGGTTTTGTTCCCTCCTGAATCCGTGCTCACAGGCAGGTTTTCTCTGAGAAAATGTCAATTCAGGGATCAGGAAGTTTCCAGGAGGAAGCAGGAGTCTCCTCTGAAAAGACCATTTTAGAGCTGTTGAGGACTTTTACGTAACCCTCCATTCTCTCTACTGGTATATCCTGAGTCCCTACTGTGTGCCATGAGATTACGGAACATGGTAAAGTGACCTGTGGCCTTGTGCTTCTTCTGCCACTAGGAAAAGCAGATTCTTTATCCACAGAGCTGTGGCAAGTTTGAGTGGCTGTGAGAGATAGGGTACAGTCGCGTTCTTACATAGGTTGTTCACCTGCCTAGGATAGGAAGGGTGGAGAGGTCTCGCCCGTGTTGAGCAGTAAGAATGGATCCCAGAAGGATGGGGGCTGCTGACCTCTACATGATGGGGGGAGGTTGACATCCACAGAAGCAGGGAATACTGCTGTGCTGCTCTACTTGCCTCCATTTCCCCTTCTCTTGAAGCTGGGGGACCAGTTGGTTTCAGAGTCTGGTAAGGATGTGGACTCAAGGGCAGTGATGGTGAATAGACCCCTGTGTGTCTCAGAGTGTGTGCATAAAATATGTGGTCCTAGGCACACACACATGGCTGTGTGCCCAGGTGTGGGATACCCAGAGCTTGTCTAGGAGGCCTCAAACCTATGTGCCATTTGTGTGTTCTTCTGTAGTTAGTTTGTAATGTGAATACCATCCACTTAGGTGGGGTGCAGCACACATCTTGAGCATCTACAAAAAGCTTGCCCGGAAGCGAAGGCAACATCAAATAATGCTTGGTGCTGACTTGTGCTGCCAGGGCACCTATGGAGCTAGAGGGAGCGGTGGAACCAGTTCAGGGAAACAGGATGCCTCTCGCTGCTTTCTCCTTAATTACATGTCTGATTTTTCCAGCTATGTTAAATGTCAAAGGCTGTCTCAATGAGCCCTGTTGCTCTTTACGCCCCAAGTGAGAGCAGATGATAAATGAAAACCCCAGTGTCACTGTGAACGCAGAAAGGGTGGTGCCCACTATGGTGATATATTATGTACCCTAATAAAATTTACCTGAAGATCAGAGAGACAAAGGAACAAGCCACGTCTTACCTCTAGGACTCCTCAGCCTGAAAAAGCCTAAGGCAATAGGCCTCTAGCTGAATGAACTTCCATAGCTGAAAAGGCTTCTAGTTCCTGTCTCCTTATGTGTTATATACCTTTCTCTGGTCAGCCATCACTTCCTAGAATTAAAGGCATGTGTGCTTCCCAAGCAAAGGTATGAACTCTCAAGTGCTGTGATTAAAGGTCTGTGTGCTTCCCAAGTACTGGGATTAAAGGTGTGTGCCACCATTGTCTGGCTCTGTTTCTCTCCTAGACTGAGTCAATCTCATGTAGTACAGGGTGGTTTTGAACTCAGAGATCCAAACAGATCTCTGTCTCCAGAGAGTTAGGATTAAAGTTGTGTACCACCAGTGCCTGGCCTCTATGTTTAATCTAGCGGCTTGTTCTGTTCTCTGACCTTCAGGTAAATTTTATTAGAGTACAACAAAATATTACCACAGCCCACAGGGCCTGGGTTTGGATGCTCTGGTGCCACTGCCCCCTCTGCCTGCCAGCCATAAGCCGATCCTCTCAGCCTCAGCTCTGATGCTTGCCAAGTGGAAAGTGCACATGGTGGGGAGGGTGGAGGGCACCATGCAGGACTGTGTTCTCTCTTTCTACCACATGGGAACTTGGGATTGAACTTGGGTAGTAAGGTTGGGCTGCAAGTGCCTTTACCTACTGAACCACCTTACTAGCCCTTGAGTTTTCCTTTTGAAATAAAAAAATCAGACAAAATAAATTTAAAGTTTTCCTTTATCTCCCTCCCTCCTTCCTTCTTTCCTTTCTTCCTCCCTTCCCATCCCTTATTCATCTTCCTCCTCCTCTTCTTCCCACCTTTCTCTTTTTCTCCCTTGAGAAGGGGACTTATGGAACCAAGACTATTCTTGAATTAACCAGGTAGCCAAGGATAATCTTGCATTCCTGATCCTCCTGCCTCCACCTCCCCAGGGTTACAGGTGTGCACTGCCATGCCTGATTTGAAACTTAAGATTTTCTGAGCAAATACATTTGAAATGCAGAATAGCAAGATTGGAAGATACAACGCATCAAATGTCTCTCCCATCGCACAGCAGCAATTGGAAGGCAATTCCTATGGCACTTTCCTCCTTTGCTGTGGGAAATTAATGTTGAGGTAGCATTTAGCTTTTGCCATGCTTGAACGTGCAAGCACCAGGTAAAACGAGATGGACATGACCCAAGAGCACAGAGCAGCCACAGCACAATGCCAGCACTGTCTCCTGTTCTGTTTGCTGAGTTCTGTTTCTGTGTGTAATAGAGAGAAAGAAGGGAGACATTTGGGAAATAATGTGAAAGCAACCAGAAAAAAAAAATCTGTTGCCACACAGATAGCCTTGGCCCATCTTGTCCAAGACTACATCTGCTGCTGAATGTTATTGTTATTTTTATTGCTAAAGAGCCTTACTGTGTGGTCCATACCTAGTATTCCCCTGCCTCAGCCTCTTACTGCTGGGATTGAAGGTGTGGGCTACCACAGCTACCTTCTTTATTTATTTTAAAATGAGATCTGGAACCCAGAATTAGGACTTCTGTGGTGGTATATTGTGTACCCTAATAAACTTGCCTGAGGATTAGAGGACAGAGCCAGCCACTAGATTAGACATAGAGGTGAGGCAGTGGTGGCACACATCCTTAATTCTATTACTCAGGAGGCAGAGATCTGTCTGGATCTCTGTGAGTTCAAGGCCACACTGGAAACAGAACTAGGCAGTGGTAGCACACACCTTTAATCCAGCACTTGAGATCTTATGCTTTTGCTTGGGAAGAACACAGGCCTTCAATCCCAGGAAGTAATATGGCAGGGTAGAGAAAGGTATGTAAGACATGAGGAAACAGGAACTCACTCTCTTTAGACTGAGGATTTTGTAGAGGTAAGAACTAGTAACTGGCTGTTCTGCTTCTCTGATCTTTCAGCTTTCACCCTGATATGTGGTTCTGGGTTTTTATTAAAAGACCATCTAAGATTATTTTACCCTCTAAGCATTCTCCTGCAGAGGGAAGATATTATATTGGAATGGATATTTCTACAAAATAAACAGAGTAAAAAATTAAAAACTTTTGTGGAAAAGATCTCTCATTTGATTTTAAAAGGAAAATTGAGACTTTGTCAGTTAGCAGGAATATATCCAGTAGAAATTGTAGTACCTTTAACTAATGATGAAATTTATAAATTACAGGCAGAAAGTGAATCTTGGCAAAGAGCTTGCAGTAATTTTTTGGGAGAGATTAACAACAAATATCCCAAAAGTGATAGAATTAAACTTATAAAGAGAAATAACTGGGTCCTACCTGGCATTGTACAGGAAACACCAATATCTAGAACCCCTACATTTCATAAGATGCAAGCCAAAAAGGAAAAGCAGGTTACAAATCAGAAAATTTAAGTAAAGTGGTTCAAAGTCCTTAAATTCTGTCCAAGAATAGGAATTATATGCCATTCTGATGGCATTAATGGATTTTTTGGAAACTTTCAACATAGTTACTAACTCTCAGTTTGCCGAAAGAGTGTCCCTGATGAGTCAGAATTAAATTTGTTATTTATTCAGTTACAAGAAATAATCAGGAATGGGAACCATCCCTTATGCATAACTCATATCTGATCCCATATGGTCTGCTAGGCCCTCTAGCATGAGGTAATGATGAGATTGATAAACTATTGATAGGAAATGTGCTGGAGGCCTCAGAACTTCATTAAAAAAAAATCATGTAAATAGTAAGGGTTTAAAAAAGGATTGTCCTGCCGGGCGGCGGTGGTGCACGCCTTTAATCCCAGCACTTGGGAGGTAGAGCCAGGCGGAATCTCTGTGAGTTCGAGGCCAGCCTGGGCTACCAAGTGAGTTCCAGGAAAGGCGCAAAGTTACACAGGGAAACCCTGTCTCGAAAAACAAACAAAACAAAACAAAACAAAACAAAACAAAACAAAACAAAACAAAACAAAACAAAAGGATTGTCCCATAATCTGGCAACAAACGAAGGAAATTATAAAAAAAAAAGTCCTACTTGTTCTTTTTACAATCAAACTCCACTACAAGCAGGATGTAACCCAAAGGGCACTCAGAGGAATGAAATCTGGGAGATGGATGTGTTTCACTTTGCAGAATTTGGAAAACTGAATTATGTACACTACACCATTGGTACCTATTTAGGATTTCAATAGACAACTGCTCTGAGTTCCGAAAAGGCTGATTCTGTAATCATGTAATTGCTAGAAGTTATGGCCATCATGGGTATACCTGCACAAATTAAAACTGACAATGCTCCATCATATGTCTCTGGTAAAATGAAACAGTTTTTTGCTTATTACAATATAAAGCATATTACAGGTATACCACACAATCCTACAGGCCAAGCAGTCAAAGAAAGATCAAATCAAACTCTAAAGGATGTGCTAAATAAACAAAAGGGGTAACAACCCCCACAAATAGATTACATAATGCTTTATTAACTTTGAATTTTCTCAATGCTAATGAGAAAGGAACAATAGCTGTAGAGAGACATTGGATAAGAGAAAAAAAAAACTATGGAATTAAATCAGCCTGTATATTTTAATGATGCACTAACCTCAGAATGGAAACCAGGATATGTATTACATTGGAGATGAAGTTTTGCTTTTGTTTCTACAGAAGAAGAAAACTATGGATATCATCAAAATTGACAAATGTTTGATTTGAACAAGAGAGACTTCTTAATTAGAAGAGGTGATAGTTTATCAACCAATGTGACCATTCAATTTAAATTAACTTATACAACTAACAAATGCTTTTCATTGATCAGCTATAACTTGCCAAAACGGGAACCTCCCCCAAGTTAGGGTTGGGGAAGGGTTTTTGTTTTTGTCTTTCAGGACAATAAAGGCTAAGGAATCTGAAGAACACTGGACAAATGAAACATCTGAAGAAAAAGGACAAATTATTCAGAAAAAATGTCCTACAAAAGAGATTTTCTGCAGTGAACCATTACCATACCTAATGCAATCTCTGAAGTCTCCAAAAAGATGATGGGCCCCCACAATGATGATTCCATCAGGACAATGATAATGCCACCAAGTTGACAAACACCACCCAAAGATTGGCTTTGGACTACAAAGTGCTCAGGACAATTTTGAGATGGCTAGCTGAGATGATCCAGCCTTACAGACTACTCTAGCAAGGACTTGAGACAAGCCCTGCACTTTCCCATTATGCAGAGACTGGACAACAAATGATACAGCTGCCTCTCCCAGGACTTGACAATTAACCCAAAAATTTTCTTTTCAGGATCCCCTAAAGATGCCTTTGCCCCTAAGAGCAGGAAGTAATTTTAAGAACATGACACCCACGTTCCAAAGAGGTGGGGTGGGTGGATTTTGGTCATTCAATGGGTTATGGGATAATTGTCATTGTTTAGGATAGTTGGTTACAAGTTGTTAATGGATAATGGTCAAAAAAGAAAAAGAAAAAGATTAAACAAATGAGATTAGATTTAGGGTTCTTGTTTAATAAAAAGAAAAAAAGAGGATATAGATATAAGATAAAAGGTAGATTATCAAATCTACTTTGAAAAAAGATACAGAAATGATGGGTGAAGGGTAGATTATTAAATCTACTCTGAAAAGAAAAAAGGGAGAATATAGATATGATAAGATAAAAAGGTAGATTATTGAATCTACTTTTAAAAACCAACTACTAGTTTTAAATATTTTACATTGGATTGGATTTTTGTATATTGTATACAAATTATATATATTGATACAAATTTGATATTGATTTGGTTAGAAAATACTGTATATATATTTCTAATCTTGTTCAAGGTATTATACCTATACAGCTCATTTAACAATGTAATGCAAATTGGTAGTCCTTAAAAGTTATTATCAACTAATTAAGATAAAAGGAAATGCAAGTTAGTATTTAGTCACCTATTACAATTGAACATGTAGTCAGGTTAGGTATGTTTTTTTTAATTTATTTTAATTTATTTTGCAATACAATTCAGTTCTACATATCAGCCACGGATTCCCTTGTTCTCCCCCCCTCCCGTCCCCCTCACCTTCCCCCCAACGCCCCCCCCCCCCATTCCCATCTCCTCCAGGGCAAAGCCTTCCCCACAGACTGAGGTCAACCTGGTAGACTCAGTCCAGGTAGGTCTAGTCCCCTCCTCCCAGGCCAAGCCAAACAATCCTGCATAGGCCCCAGGTTTCAAACAGCCAACTCATGCAATGAGCACAAGATCTGGTCCCACTGCCTGGATGCCTCCCAAACAGATCAAGCCAATCAACTGTCTCACCCATTTGGAGGGCCTGATCCAGTGTGGACCCCTCAGCCATTGGTTCATAGTTCATGTGTTTCCATTCATTTGGCTATTTGTCCCTGTGTTTTATCCAACCGATACATCACCCTTTACTATAGCCACAAATGACATAAAATACCTTGGGGTAACACTAACCAAGCAAGTGAAGGACCTATATGACAAGAACTTTAAGTCCCTGAAAAAAGAAATTGAAGAAGATGTCAGAAAATGGAAAGATCTCCCATGCTCATGGATAGGCAGGACTAACATAGTAAAAATGGCAATCTTACCAAAAGGTATGTTTTTAAGGTCAAATAGAGATACATTTTATATAGACAGCTCATCTTCAAACACTTCAGAGATCTACAGAATATGGCATTTAAGATGTTTTAATGACACAGATTCTTTTTTTATGACAGTGAGACATGTCTGCTCCTGGCAGCACCAATCTACTTCAGGGAAGATGATGGGCATCAAAGAAACTCCTTATGGAGTTTACTTTCTTCATGGCAAAAGTTAGCCATTGGGTAAGAAAATGCCCTTGCTTTGACTGCTGACAGTATGCTGTCCAAAATGGACAAGCAAGACCCAAAAGAAAGGACTGCCGAATCTTGTCAAGACAAGCTAGGAAGGCCCTTCAGAAAATCCTGCTTCACAGATGAGTCTGTCAGATATGCTAGGCCTATAAGTCGAGGATGGATGCCCCAACATTGCAGAGAAATCTTGGGTGACTATTCAGGCAGCCAGCTGTTTCTGTCATTTCTCACATTTTTTGGAAGTTGCTTATTTGCACTTCCTGCTTACTCAGTTAATATTATTTTCTTCTCGGGTCTCTGAAGGAACTAAATATTAGATAATTATAGTTATCCTTATTAACAAATTCAGAAAAGAAACTTACTACAGAGGTATAAAGTGTATAAGTTTGAAGGACATCAAAAGATAGTTTTTGGTTGGTAATACAAGTTAGGTATTGTATTATCTATTGTTGTACCGGTATTGAATTAGGTACAACATTTTGGACTCACCAAAATAGGTTAAATAATGGAGTATTTTCTCTGAATTAGTCAAATGTTAATGGACTGGACATTGTTAATGTAATTCTTGACTGTATATATTATATATGCTTATTGTATTTATTGTATATAGTTTTTCTTATACTAGTTATAACCTTCTTTTATTATTTTAGACAAAAATGGGGAAATGTGGTGATATATTGTATACCCAAATAAACTTGCCTGAGGATTAGAGGACAGAGCCAGCCACTAGATTAGACATAGAGGTGAGGCAGTGGTGGCACACATCCTTAATTCTATTACTCAGGAGGCAGAGATCTGTCTGGATCTCTGTGAGTTCAAGGCCACACTGGAAACAGAACTAGGCAGTGGTAGCACACACCTTTAATCCAGCACTTGAGATCTTATGCTTTTGCTTGGGAAGAACACAGGCCTTCAATCCCAGGAAGTAATATGGCAGGGTAGAGAAAGGTATATAAGGCATGAGGAAGCAGGAACTCACTTTCTTTAGATTGAGGATTTTGTAGAGGTAAGAACTAGTAACTGGCTGTTCTGCCTCTCTTATCTTTCAGCTTTCACCCTGATATGTGGTTCTGGGTTTTTATTAAAAGACCATGTAATAGTCGAACAATGAACAGGCTTCTTCTGGGAGGAGAAGCAGTGGGGTGAGGAGGTGACGCCCACTGGGTGGCAGCTGCCTTAGTTCTAGGGCTTCTGAATAAGACAGAAGAGTTAGTGCATAAGTCCTTGGTTTATTTTTGGTGTGCATGAGTGTGAATGCACATGTGTGTGCACGTGGAAGATAACCTCTAGTCATGTTTCTCAGGGAATTCCCACCCTCCTCCTGGTGTTTTGCTTTGTTTTTTGAGATAGGGTCTTCTCATTGGCCTGGAACTTGGGGATTGGGTTAAGCTGGCTCCTCAGTAAGCTCCAGAAGTCTGCACGTTCCAGCCTCCCTGGTGCTGAGATGGCAAATTCCTACCAACAAGCCCGGCTTTTGTTATGTGGGTTTTGGGACAGAGCTCAGGTCCTCATACCTGTATGGTGGGCGCTCTCCTGAGGCTTCCCCTAAGTCTCTGCTTTACGGTCCCAACATTCTAAGAATGTATTGTCAGCAGATCACTATCCTAGACTCGACAGTGTGATTTTTCTGACAGCCTAGAGTGCTGTGGCTGCTTGAGCTCATTTTGTTCAGTGAGAGCATCATTTCCCACAGGTCAGTGGTGAAGTCGTGTGTGACTCCTGCCTCCCAGTGCCTTCCTCTGGGCTTGCCTGCACTGTGGTCTACAGGAGACAAGTTGACTCCACCAGCCTGTCTTTGATGTTCATGGTAACTTTAGTCTTAAGCAGCAGTCCCAAATAATTACTAAATTTGAATTTCAAATTTGTTCTCACTTAGTAGACATAATCAACTCCAAACTGAAAATTCACATTTCAACTTTAAGCCAAGGTGTACACCTGTCAATCGAAGGTCAACAATCCAATTGCTAACAACAGAAAGTGACTCTGAAGAACTAGAAAAGACAGGCTATTATAGGAAGGGAACCAGAGGTTCACAGAACCACCAAAAAGGCTCAGGGCTCCCAGCTCCTGCACCACTGTGGTGAACTCCTCAATGTGCCTGTTTCTCAGCGTCTGCATTAGTTACTCCTATTTCACTGTGACAGAAAACCTGGCAGGGGCAACATTAAGGGAGGAAGGGTTGGTTTTGGCTCCTGGAGCCACATGACAGCAGTCCAGGGCGGTGGGGAGGTGCGGCTGCTGTGCCAGTTCCACCTGGGGAGCTTGTGGAATGTCCTGTTCACATCTTGGCTTTGTGTGAACAGTAATAGTGTAATTATAAAAGCAAACGGGAAAGTGCATCAAACACAACACAAAACCCTAAAATGTAAGTATGAAAGTGTTCTTCACTTTAGTAGAGAGGAGACAGTTTCAGACCTGAGATGGGAAATTAGCAATTAAGCAGACAGTGATTAATTAGATCCCCTGTGGCTGAGATTGGTGGTGTGAGTTTTATTGTGACGTCATTTCTAGATGGAGTCCCTACCCTGTGCATCCCAAGATCAAGTCTATCTTGACCCCAAGGAAATCCTGCCTCCAGATATGATCACATCCAAAAGTGGGCATTCAAGACCACCTTGCTCACCTAAACCAAGTCAAAAGCACTCTTTTGGGGACGGCCATGATTTGTTCATTGTGGCCACGAAGCTTGTCCAAATGATACGTCTAACTGGAGGTTCCCCTGAACTATTTCACACTGTCTCCTGGTTCTCAAGAAGTAGTCATCTTATTTTATTTTTGTGGTGCTGACGTTTGAACTCAGGGTCCTGACAAGAATTAGGCAAGCCTCCCTCCCCCATGGAGACATACCCCTATCTTTAAAAAAAAGAATCATTTTGAGACAGAGTCTTCCTAAGTGGCTGAAGCTGGCTACCACCTTGCAACCTTGCTGCATCAGCCTCCAGAGAGTCAGCCACTTGGATGCTCCCGATGGACCAGATGATTGTACAATCTTTGGGAGAAAATAAATAACCCTGTGTTTTAAAGGTTAAGCGGATGGCTTAGCAGGTAAAGGTGTTTTCTACCAAGTCTTTTGACCTGAATTTGATTCCTGGGACCCACATGATGGAAGGAGAGAACCAGCCATTCAAGTTGTCCTCTGATGGCCATATACGCACATGGTACACACACACACACACACACACACAGAGAGAGAGAGAGAGAGAGAGAGAGAGAGAGAGAGAGAGAGAGAGAGAGAGAGAGAGAGAAGAAATGTAATAAAATCTTTAAAAAGTAAAGTTTTGAATGAATTACTTATGTTATATCTAAGTGTTTAAGCATTCCTTTAATGAAGAAAGTCATCATTGTAAGTTGTTAACTTTTCATAGAACTGAAATATGTAGATTACTGTAGGCGTAACAGCCTAGAAATAACAAAACAAAATTGCTATTTATCTTACCCATAGAATATTATTTCTCAAGTCTGAGTTATAGGAAAGACACTCTGGTAATGGACTGGAGACCAACTCTACAGACAATTTTACTTGAGGCTCCATGAGAGAAAAGGAAATAGAATTCACCACAAAAGAGGTATTTTTTTCTTCCTTATTATTACTTATTGTTACAGTTACTTATTTGTGCGTTTATTTGTGTGTGTGTTGGATAGAGCATGCACGTGGAGGTCAGAAGGGCACTTTTTACCACAACACGAGGAGCTGTATTAAAGGGTCACAGCATCGGAAGACTGAGAACCACTGCTCTAAGCTGTCTGCCAACCCTGTCTTACTTTTGCAACTGCATAAACTGCCACATCCTAAACAAAGGCTAAAATCTAATATAATCACAGTTATATGACAAGAGAAGAATAGATTTTGTCCCCCTTTTCAAGGGCACATCTAATCCCTAAAGTAGATGTTGCCATTTGGGAATTTATGTATGTATGTATGTATGTATGTATGTATGTATGTATGTATATATGTATGTATGTATGTATGTATTGACAGGCCTTGAACTCCTGATCCTCCTGCCTCCACTAACCAAATGCAGGGATCACAGGCATACACCACTGTGCCTGGCTCTCTGAGATAATTTTAAAGAATGATGTTAGTTGATTGACTGAGATTGTAGCTTAATGGAGCATATGCCAAGCATGTGCAAAGCACTGGATTCAAGAAAGATGGGGCTTGGGGGGAAAGACTAGAAAGAGTATCAGCTATACATTAAAATCCATCCATGCACAGATGACAGAGATTTGGGCAAATTTACCAAATAAATAAATAAATAAATAAATAAATAAATAAATAAATTTAGTGTGTGGACACTATTGTGCCACAGCACATGTGCAGATCAGAGGGCTTGCAGGAGTCAGATCTTTTCTTCTATGTAGGTCTTGAGACTTGAACTCAGATCATCAGGCTTGACTGTAGCATCTTTACCCATGGAGCCCTCTTGCCAGCCCTATCAGGAAGTTTTAATATAGGTGGAGATTTCTGTTATAGATTTTTTTTAGGATCAATGACTTAGAAAAAGGAGATCAAGTGTATAGGAAAAGGCTGGGGTGTACAAGGTAGCTCAGAGATGCGTGCTTATCTAGTACATGAGAGACGCTGGGTTTGCCCCTCAGTATGGAAAATACAGAAAACAACACAAATGAAATCCCAAATCTAAACCAAATGAAAACCAGGGAAGTGGCTCAGTTTTCTAGAAGGGAATCTGTCTAGACTATCAAAACCTTAGTTTACTTGGCTGTACCAAGTGTACTTTCAGGGTACACGTGCTCATACCTCAGTACTGGTGGGGCACTGACCCCAGGACCCTTCCTTTGCAGATACCAAAATCTGTGACCATCAAGTACTTTGCCCATAGTTCCACATTTGTACATGATTGGTGAACATCCCCCTGTAGACTGAAAAAACCCAGCAGTCCAAATGGCTTCCTCTTTTTATTTGAAAATGACCAAGTTTTATAATGCAAACCAGTTAAATATTGTAAAATGACTACCCCCTCCCTCCCCAAAATTCCCACAGGGTGACACAATAATCATGTCTTTGATATGCACTTAAATTCATATAGCTATCATAATGAACTCTCATTGCTTTCATGGACACCTGAGAAAGCAGGGCAGAGAGAAGGGAAGGGTTTGGGCCCAAGAAATAAAGCTAGTAAAATAGGATAGCTGGTGCCAGAGCCCAACAGTGTAAATCCTGAGCATCTCCTCTCAACTGATAGTCTCTGTCTTATGTAATTCTACCTAGTAGAAATTACAGTAGATATACACAAGTACATAAAGAAGTAAATACGCTTATTGCAGGCCTGCTTGTTATCACAAAAAACAAAGCTACATGTGCTGTGGTATTAATGGTGTTTTTCCATTTTGTAAGTTCTAAGCACCATGAGATCAGGGTCTAACTAGATCTACCCTTGGCAACTGAAAACAACCTAAGCATCCATCCCTCCTGTAGACTTGGAGCAGGTGACTTGAGATACTTGGTATGTCATGGAGACTATGCAGACAGCAGCATGTACTTAGGCAGTGATGACAGGGTCCTGAGAGTCCAGACATACTTAGGACACATGCATCTCCCTCCTAAAGTCTTCAGTCTGAGGTTGGTTGAATCTATGGCTGTGAAACCCATGGGTACAGAAGGGTGGGTGTAAATTAAAGACAAGATAATGAATTGATAGAAGGGTTGTGGGAAGATGGTCACTACAGTGCTGCAGACAAAGGCAAATATCACTTACACACGTTTGCCACAGAGTGCTTGGCCAGTGAATGATACACTGTCAAAGGCTTGCCAGGCGCTCATTAAGAGGGAAGCCGGGCTGCAGTATGGTGGTGGCACACACCTTTAATCCCAGGACTGGGGAGGCAGAGACAGGCAGATCTGTGAGTTTGAGTCCAGCCTGGTCTACAAACAGAGTTTCAGGACAGCCAGGGATACTCAGAAAAACCCTGTCTTGAAAAAAACAAAAGCAAAAAAAAAAAAAAAAAAAGGAAATTGGAGGGAAGACATGTGTTAAAACTGTGGTGAAGGGCTGGAGAAATGGCTCAGTGGTTAAGAGCACTTACTTGCTCTTCCAGAGGTCCTAAGTTCAATTCCCAGCAACCACATGGTGGCTCACAGCCATCTGTAATGGGATCAGATTCCTTCTTCTGGCATGTACATAAAATACATGAATAAATAAATCTTTTTTAAAAAACAAACCACAGTGAAGGGATGGGGCGATGGTTCAGTGGATGAAGTCCTTGCCCTGAGAACCTGACTTCAGATCCCCAGCACCCACATAAAACGTTGGGTGGGCATTGGAAACCCATCTGGAACTCCAGTGCATGAGATGGGGAGATGGGATACCAGAGCAAGCTGGCTAGCTGGACTAGTCATATCAGTGAACTCTGGATTGGGAGACTATCTCAATGGAGAAGGTAGAGATTGATTGAGGGAGACTCCTGATGTCAGTGTTAAGTTTCCACACTCTCACACACATGGACACACAGTTATGAACACAAATACAATCATGCACACCACATACATGTACACATGCAAAAAAAAAAACAAAACCCCAGAACAAAAAACTCATGATGAGATATCATTCAACACATTCGAGACTGGCCACCATAAAAAAAAAAAGTCCAAATATAATAATTTTGCTGAAAAGTGGAGAAAGAGAACTCTCATATATTGTTGGCAGGGATTTAAAATGGTTCAGAAACATTGTCAATTCTTTAAAAGTCAAACATAAAACAAACCCACTTTGCACTGTTTCACTCCAAGGGTGCAACAAAGAAGCAACCAACCCCGGGGACTGAAATGAATGATCAGAGCAGCTCTGTTCACAGCAGCCCAGAGTAGAGGCAACGTAATGCCTGTCAGCAGAGGAGACGGTGAAGAATTGTGGGGGCGGGGCGCTCACGTGTGGGCTGGAATATCATTCAGTTGAAAAGCGTTGAAACTTGGACACATACCACAGTGTGGATGAGTCTGAAGACACAAAGCTAAGTGAAAGAAGCCGGGCAGAAAAGGTCACGTATAATGATCCTTCTGGACCAAACATTGAAAAGAAGTCACTTCACAGGGACATAAGCTGGTCGGCATTTCCAGGACTGGGGAGGAGAACAGAATTGGGAACGGCTGCTGCCTGAAACAGGTTTTCTTCAGGGGATGATGACATTGTTTTGGAACTGCATAGAGGAGGCAATGAATGGTCTCCTAGCATTGCCAAGTCACTAAAATGATACTGAACTATTGACTTCGAAGTATTTGGTCTTAATGTCCTCTGAATTTTTCCTTGATATGAAAAAAAAGAATGGAGAAGAATATTTCATAAGGGAAGATGTTCACAGAATATTTGGTGGGGAAAAAATGGAAGGGCAAGTAAATGGTAGTGGGCCTAGGAAATCATCACTGTACTGGCATGTGTGGAACACATATAAAATAAATAGCAGAAGGTTTCATAAACTTACTATAGTCAAAAAAATTTTAAAGTGTGTGTGTGTGTGTACGTGCATGCACGTGGGTGCTCATGTACTCATGCACATGGTTGCCCATGGAAGAGAGTGTTAGATCTTCAGGAACTGGAGTTACAGGTGGTTGTGAGCTTCTGGATGTAGGTGCTGGGAGACAAATTCTGGTCTACTGGAAGAAAAACAAGTGCTCTTAACTCCCATCTCTCCCACTCTTTATTACAATTATTTTTTAAATAACAACAACAACAACAAATCTACCAGAGATGATTTGTGGCAGGGTGATTCTGTGGTGGGATTATTCTTATTCAGAAGGATTTCATTCTCTCCTCATCTAAGTCTGAATATCTCATGTCGAGCATGGAATGTTTTGCACTAAGAAAGAAGTTGCATAAGTGATTCAATAAAAATAGGAACATAAAGTGGAGATTATGCCTCTCAATTCACAAAGAGAGCCCATAGCGTCAGGAATTCCAGGGGCGGCTTTCACCCGAGCCCTGCGTTTCCCACAGGGTGAAGAGCAGGATGTATCATGCTGAACAAACAAGCCGCTTCTCCAAAGAGGCTCCGAGGAGCTTCTGTTCAAAGACTTAAACCTCTTATTTTAAATAATATCGAGGCAATTACAGTCACACAATTAAGTTACATGACTTTCAAATGCACTCAAATATACTTACAAGAAATATCATGTCAAGAAAATAAACCCACAAAGTGCATTTAAATACCCCTTTAATAAACCGTAATTTGCTTAAAAATCATTAATAAGAGCTCATTCTTTTATGCAGCAGGCACATCAAAATATGGTGAATTTAACCAGGATGAAATAAAATAGGACACATTGTTTACCAGTCCCCCACATAGACTACTGTTCAAAGGCCTCCCTAAGTGAAAATATATGTATTTTCATGTCAAGAGGAAAATGGATCAAACTGAAAACTTAGAAAACAGGGAAGCCACGTGACTGCCATTGGTGTTGCTAAAGAAACAGTGAATACACCATGAAAAGAACAGCCCTTTTCAACAGTTTCTCTACTTGTGCAGACTGACTCCAACTTTTTCAGACTCTTTGGTCTCCAGATGTGTAGGCGTTACTGTGAGCAGTCTCTGCTCTCCCGTTCCTGCGTATGATGCCTGCTCCCGGCCTGGGTATTTGCATGTCTCTGTGTGTTCCAGGCAGGGTGCTCAGGGCACCATCTCAGGTCGTGGGCAAAGCTGTCTACAGCTAAAGTAGATTAATATCAACAGAACACTGGTATTAAGAGTTGGAATCCTAACGGGACTGAACATGCACGTTTGAGCCTCTTCCAGGACCAAGGGCTGCCATGTGGACTGGGTGTGACCTCCTGCAGGTGTTCATCTAGAAGTCTGAGAGGGTCTGGGCAGGACACCGAGTATCTCAGGTGCCCAAGTGGTCACATCCCACTGCTCCAAGAACTAGGAACTTTGTAGATGGTGAGACTCAAGCAATGAGGCTGGTGTGAGGGGGAAGAAAGGGAAGTGGAGGGCAAGGGTGGATGGGGACGAGGTCAAAGGACATTACGTACATGTGTGAAATGTATACGTATCTAATCACATACAATGTGTGTGTGAGTGTGTGTGTGTGTGTGTGTGTGTGAGTGTGTGCAAGCCAATTAAAAAAAACCCACTGAGTTATTTCTTCTCATGCTAAAAATGATCTTGGTTGGACCACAAAGCCCACTCTGACCCTGAGAGTCACCTGATCATATCAGGGGTTCCAGCTGGCTTTGGTAGAGGTCTTGCGGGGAAGGAACTGCTGGGTTGCCTGGAGCTTGGGCCCTTATAGCCATATACTCAAGCATGGCTACATGTTACTATTTATAAAGGGAGAGGTTATTCATACTTCAGTGTTCCAGCAGTGTGTGTGCATTCGTGAGTATGTGCGTGCATGCGTGTGTGTGTGTGTGTGTGTGTGTGTGTGTGTGTGTATGTGTATTTGTGCGTGAGATTGCTCACATTCCTTAAGACAGTAACTCATCTCATCCCACTCTGTATTAGAAGAGAGGGGCCAAGGAGTGATGGTCTGTTGATTAAACACTTAGGGACAAACATGAAGACCGAGTTCGATATCAGAATCCATGTGAAAACACGAGGCACAGGCATGTGTGTCTGTGTCCCCAGAGCTGGAGGAGCAGAGACAGGTGGATTCCAGGGGTATGCTGGGCAGTCAGCCTACCTTGAAAGTACCAGCCCAATGAGGGACCCCACCTCAACACAAACAAACAAATCAACAAGCACAGCAGCTACAACAGAGAAAGCCAAGAGACATGGTACCTGAGGAATGAGAACTGACATTAACTCTGGTCTCTGGATGCATGCTCACACAAGTGCATGGGCATCTTCACACACACACACACACACACACACACACACACACACACACACACACACACCACTCTACTGCCCTAAAGAAACAAACAGGAGGAAAAAAAACACCCAAAGAAAACAAATTAGAAAAAGATTCCTGCTCTACTTGCTAAGAAGCAGAGAGCATGGCTGGTAGTCATCTCTGGTTTTGTCTTCTAGGGAGACATCACCGAGTCTCTCTGGAGCATCTACAGCTGTGTTGCTTCTGACATCGCGTCTGAGTGCAGACACATAACAGCACCTGAAAACAAATGGTGGCCTCTTTATTAAGTTTTCACCTTTCCTGTAGATTTCCCTTGGAACACTGGGCTGACAAACCAATTACCATTTCACTCTAGAGATTTAAGTGACACTTGCCACTAAAGATGAAAAGATGAGCCCCGCCCATCTTCTGTACATGCCCGGGGGCACACAGCCAGTGTTTTAAGTTGCAGACAAATGCTAAAAACAGGATTGTAACAAAAAGGAAAATCATGGAGGTGGCTTATCACATTAATTTTTCTTCATAGGTGGGACAAATCACCGTCGTTTCCCTCTTGGCTTCACTTTGGCATTTATTGCAGAATAATATCATAAGTTGGGGTAGACCATGAGTTAAGGGACAGGAAAAATGCTGCAAGTCACTCTCAGATTCCCAGAGGTTGCTGGCATCCATTTCTGCCTTCAGCTCAAACGGAAGTTTGGACAAAATTCTTCTAGGGCTGAATGAGAGCAGGACTACATGACAGAGGGGTCTGATCATTACCTAAGCCATTGCCCTGCTCTGCCCACTGGAGTCATGAAGAACTTAGGCTCACCCAGTAGGACATCAGCTAAAGTCAGTAATCCTAACTTACCAGGAGGGAAAGTAGGATTCTACACAGATCTATCACATAGATGAAGGTTATCTGGAAACGTGTTAAGCCAGAAACTACAAAAGCAGAACCGTAGTTTTACTTTGGGGTCTTAGCCAATATATGTGTGTGTGCATACATGTGCCGTGACACATGTGTAGGGTCAGAAGACAATTACAGGCATTATTTTCTCCTTCCACCATGTGAGTCTCTGATGGAACACACAGGTCATCAGCCTTGGTGGTAAATGCCTTTACCCACTGAGCCATCTCCCTGGGTCTCCTCCTCCTCCTCCTCCTCCTCCTCCTCCTCCTCCTCCTCCTCCTCCTCCTCCTCCTCTTCTTGTTTGTTTTTGAGACAGGGCTTCTTTATGCAGCTTTGGCTGTCCTGGAACTCTGTAGACCAGGCTGGCCTTGAACTCAGAGATCTGTCTGCCTTTGCCTTCCAAGTGCTGGGATTAAAGGTGTGTGCCACCATTGCCTGGCAGTGGGGCGTCTCACTGAACTGGGAGCTCACTTACGCTTCTAGGCTAACTGGCCAGTGAGTTCCCAAGATCCTCCTGTCTCAGTCTCCCTAGCACTGGGATTCCATGTGCATACCACCATGCCTTGCTTTTTTCGTGGGTTTGGGGAGTCTGAACCCAGGTCTTCATGTTTCTATGACAAACACTTCACCCCTGAGCCATCTCCTCAGCCCCTCTAGCTAATTCTTAAAATGCCAGAATCCAGCAGCAGCATATGCTGCTTTCGAGGATATGTGTCTTGATTATTGGTGCCTCTAGACAGACAGGAAACTGTAGCTAGAGTTTTCCTGCCTTGTCCACAGTCAGGACAAATCTTTGTCACCCACCAGTCCCACAGCTGCTCAGACCCAACCAAGTAAACACAGAGACTTATATTGGTTACAAACTGTATGGCCGTGGCAGGCTTCTTGCTAACTGTTCTTACAGCTTAAATTAATCCATTTCTATAAATCTATACCTTGCCACATGGCTCGTGGCTTACCGGCATCTTCACATGCTGTTTGTCATCATGGCGGCTGGCAGTGTCTCTCTGACTCAGCCTTCCACTTCCCAGCTTTATTCTCCTCCTTGTCCCACCCATACTTCCTGCCTAGCCACTGGCCAATCAGTGATTTATTTATTGACCAATCAGCAACACACTTGACATACAGACCATCCCACAGCAGGAAACAAATGATTCCACGGGCTGGTTTTACAGCACTTCCTTCAGAGCTATCTGACTGCATGCAAACAGTGAAAATACACATCAGCCAGAACGCTTATGTAGCTTGAAACGAAATCCATGCCACTCTTTAGAAGGTTTTACATGGAAATGTGGTGGTATTGTGTTCCCCAAAATATTGTGCACCCTAATAAACTTGTCTGGGGTCAGAGACAGAACAGCCACTAGATACAAAGGCTAGAAAATGGTGGCACTCACAACTTTAATCCTAGCACTCCAGAGGTAGAAATCCCTCTGGATCTCTGTGAGTTCAAGGCCACATTGGAAACGGACAGGCATGGCGACACACACCTTTAATCCCAGAAAGCGAGCCTTTAATCCCAGGGAGTGGTGGTAGAAAGCAGAAAGGTATATAAGGCGTGAGGACCAGAAACTCGAGGCATTTGGCTGGTTAAGCATTTGGCTGATTAAGCTTTCAGGCTTCTAGCAGCACAGTTCAGCTGAGAGCCATTGGGATGAGGACACAGAAGCTTCCAGTCTGAGGAAACAAGACCAGCTGAGAAGTTGGCCAGGTGAGGTTAGCTGTGGCTTGTTCTGTCTCTCTGATCTTCCAGTTTACTCCAATACCTGGCTCCAGGTTTGATTTTATTAATAAGAACTTTTAAGATTCATGTTACACAGAACAAGACAGACATTAGGTTGAAAATACAACAAAGATGTACAAGTTTGGAACATTGAAAGAACAAGTTGACTCTTGCCTGAGAAAGTAAAACCCTAGCACGTGGTGAAGGCTGCTTTAATTTGTTCCGGAATTTGCTAGAGGTGAGCTGGATGGCAATTTAAACAAACGGACTGATAAACTTTTTGTATTAAATTATAAGGAAGATTTATAGACAACAAGACGAGATATGGGTTTGACATGGCTTATTCAGATGCAAACAGTTACAATTTAAATAGTTAATCAATTTCATTATATTAATTAACAAATAATCAAGAAAAGACAGAAAATACTATCAGAGTAAGAGTAAAATTATAAAACTCATATCATTACTACAATCTTGTTTTTTGAGAGACCTTGTGTACTCCAGGCTGGCCTTGAACTCACTATGTAGTCAAGGTTGGCTTTGAAGTCCTGATACTTCTGATTCTGCTTCCCTGCTGAGATTACAAGTATGCATTCCTGTGCCTGGCTGTGGCCACAATCTTAATATGTATATTTCGGGAGTGTTCCAACATGGAAGATGCTGCTGGAGGAAGGATGTTCAACTAACAGGTTGATCTGCAAGTAGGTTTTATAAATAAAGTTTTATTGACACCAGACAACACCAACCAATTGACATATGACATGTATCTGATTTTGTGCTTCAGAGGCAAGGACAGCAGTCATGGCAGACCCATTTGCTTGTTGCTAAGTGTAAATTATTTCCTCTTTGGTCCTGGACGACAAAGTTTACTGACTCCTGGCTTTTACTCTCATTCTGAATAGCAATAATTTGTGGGTGCTTTAAGTGTATGGACTGACGAACTAACCCATTTTGCTTCTGTTTGTTTTTGTATACCCAAAACAAATAGTGTGTTTATTTTAGAACTCGTAGCTGATCAATGCTTTAAAAAAAACAAATACCAAGGCAGTCATCAGAACTAAACTTGACGCAAGTTGTTTTTCTAAAAATAAACTAGGCAGAGAGTAAAAATGACATACCATGGATATAAATAATAAGATACCAATTCAGAGCTAAAGACTGCCCTCAGACTGGTAGGCCAGCAGTAGCTACAGGAAGTAGTAACTTCACTTGAACAACACCCCTCTCCCTGGTCCTGCAGATTTTTCATCAAGGCCACATGGCTGTTGGAAGAATATTCAACATGGTGGGAGATCAACCAATATTCCCCCCACTTTTCTTTTTCCCAATGAGAAGACATTAATTCATGGTGGAGAGCTAAAATTTTAACTCCACAGATGTATACCATTGGTTTCAAAACTTGGTGTTTTCTTCAGTACTATATACTGGTCGTAAGGGTAAGAATGAAAATAATTTCAATGTTCAAGGCATAGTGTGTGTGAACTTTCCTGTGTGGGTGTGTGTGGAGGCCAGAATTTATGCTCAGGGTCTTCCTTAACTACTCTCCACCTTACTTCTGAGACAGAGTTTCTCACTGAACTGGAGCTCGCCACTTCCACTGGACTGGCTGCTGAGCAAGTCTCTGGGATCCACCTGACCCTACTTGACAGTTCTGAGGTTATGGACGTGCACTATCATGCTCGCCTTTTTATATGGATGCTGGGGATCTGAACTCAGGTCCTCATGCTTATGCAGGAAGCATTTTATCCACGGAGTCATCATCCTCACCCCCAAGTCATAATTCTTTGTTTTGTTTTGTGAGATAGAGTGTCACTATGAAATCTTGGCTGGTCTGGAACTTGTAATGTAGACCAAGCAGGCCTGAACCCGTAGGGTTCTACTTGACTCTGTCTCTTGAGTGCTAGGATTAAAGGCATGGGTCACCAAGCCTTTAATTTTTAATTAGGGATAAAATTAATTATTGGACCGCCTCTGTAGGTGGGTGGAATGCTCTGGAATGGGCAACTGTCCCTGGTCAAGAGCACCACCAGGGGGCGCCTTGTCTCTTAGAGTTCCCCAGGGGTTGTTCTCAATGGTTAAGATGCCTTTAAGCCTTCCCAGAGACTGGACTAGACTAACTGACTCTGAGGCTCTCTGTTCGCTCCCAGAGCTGAGTCTCATGGCCTAATGGCTCCATGGCACATAGTGGAACATCTATGTCCCCCAAAGTGGGGAGTTTGGGTTTTAACTCATGTAGCCTTCCATCCACACCTTCTTTGAAGCCCTACTAGATTCAGCTGGAGCTCCAGGTCTTTTCATGCGAATTTCGCTTGGGGCTAAGATTTACCCTAGGAAGATCTATTTGTGGAGAGCCCGAGGATGGAGTTTGGGGTTCTGAGGACTTGAATCCACCTGGCCTAAACCTGACAAGTCACCTTGAGCCAAGTACCTTATCTCCTTGGTCATCAGAGTTCCTAGGCACTCCATTTGTGCGACTGTATGAAGAGCGGCAGAAACAGCACTGTGTAATGAATGATACCTCATGCTATCTACCAAGCTGCTTTGATCCTTTAGTGTTTATTTAAAAGCAAAGGAAGGAGAGAAGAAACCCAGGTGTCCATTTTTGCTCCATTTTCCATTTGTAAACCCCTGAGAATCTCGGTGGATTCTTTCAAAGAAGATGGGATGTCTTATTAGCCTTGGTAAGCTATGCCTTGGATTTTCATCTAGTTGGATACTTGGGTCCCGATGGAGTTGAGAGATAACAGGCACTTTCCTCCATGTTGATAGCAATATGTTCATTGATACTTCTTGGGGGGAAGCACTATCTCAAGAGATTCTAATTTCCTCAGGTTTTACTAGAGCCTTAGCATGCTGAAATCGCAGGCAAAGACATCATTGTTGATCTCATGGGATCTTTGTGATCCTATGGGCTCTGCCCAGAGTCCAGTCTTCTCAGGTCCTCTGGATTTCTTACTGGGTTCCAAGACACCCTCTGTGCCTTGGTGTGTGTCACTCCGTGTGACACTGACCCAACTCTATAGGAGAGGAAGCTGGGAGCAGCATTGTGCAGATCATGTATTTTGGAAAGACTTTTTATTAACACTGCCATTTTCCCCCTTAAAAAGATAGCTTTACTGTGGTCTAGAAAATTTGTTTTTTGGTTAAAAGTGCTAGTTGTGAAATCCCAAGGGTAGAAATTTGGATCCCAGCACCACAGAATGAGCTAGGTGTCCCCAGAACATCTGTAATTCTATCTCTGAGGGATAGAACACCCTTTGCAGGCTTCTGTTAATGCTCAGGGGCAGGTAGTCATACACACACACACACACACACACACACACACACACACACACACACACACACACTTGTATACACTCTCATACACAGTAAGTAGATAAATGCATATGTAAACTAGAGCTTTTTGGTGCTTAGGAGTTGTAATAAGGGTGGTGTGAGATGGGAAGATCACTGGAGCTTGCTGGCTTTCAGCCAGTTCCAGGTTCAGTGAGAGACCCTGTCTCGAGGAATATGGTGAAGAGTGACAGAGCAGGACACCCAACACCCTCCTTTAGTTCTCATGCATGTACAGGTGCTTCCCACCCTGTACACATACTTTCTCACACACATACATAAAAAGAAAGCTTTATTGCTGAAATGAAATTAACAACAAAAACCTGGTCACCTTAGAGTGAACCAGTGATGCTCAATATGTCACAGGGTCCTGTAACTACAACCTCCTGTAACCTTAGCTTCCACCTACCTCTACATTTGGCTTACAGAGGACACTCTATACTCATCAAACCTCCAGGCTGGCCCCAGCCCGTCCACCCTCAGTGTATCTGGATTGGCCTGCTGAGCATGCATCACATCCATGAAGTTGGACATCATGTGGTATTTTATCTCTCCCTTTTCTGATCCATCCACACCAGGCATGTGTCGGTACTTGGCTCCCTTTTATCGGTTGATGCTATTCCACTTTGTGTACATACCACAATTTGCTTGTCCAGCAGTCAGTTGACAGGCACTGGAGGTGTTTCAACCTTGCAGCTATTGCGAACAGGACATTTTTGCTTGAAGACCTGTTTTCAATTATTAGAGCATAGAGGCCTTGAACAGAATCACCACATCACACTACAATTCCACATTCAACTCCCTGAGGCCTCTAATTCATGCCTGTTTTAAAATAGTCCTTTCTGTTGTTGAATTATAATAATGTGTTGTGGATTCAAGAGCCCTCATCTCTGTCAGACATGGTTTGCGATGTTCCCCACCACCGTTCTAAAACTTTCTCTCCCCCGTTACCTTTGTCCTTTGGCAAAAGTCAGGCTCATTAAGGTATGGATAGCTGCCTAACGAAGTCGTCTCTGAGTGTACTGTTGTTACGCTGAGCAAATGTGTGCAGCCGTGCAGACAGCTTAGCTAGCACATGCACACTGCTGAGGACTAAACCCAGGGTCTTGCTTGTACTAAGCAGGAAGCAGTATCCTCAGCTCGAGAGCGTTCTTCTCAATGGCAACTGTGTGTTCAGTGTGGCCATTCTACTATAACTTAGTTCTTCTTTTAAGTACTAAATGCCCTGGAACAGCTGAAGTGCAACGTGGGGGAAGTGACTGCTATCATTTGTGCTGAAGCCACTCAGCCTGTGTTGTTATGAATTTCTGTTACGCTTTCTGTTATGAATTTCTCCTTTACCGAGGCCAGCCATAAAGACATGCTTGCTTCAGACGTGGACTCTGCTGTCCCTACAGGAAGGCTGTGGAATGCCAGGGAGTCCTGAGCTGGTAGCAATGCAGAGGCAACCACCATGCCCAAAATCTTCCACCTCCATTCTCCCACGTGCAGTTTTAGAAGAGCTAGAGTGTGGGGCTGATGATCGGGCTCAGGGGACAAAGGTGCTTGCTGCCAAACCTGATAACCTGAATTTCATTCTTGGTCCCCATGTGTTGGAAAGGGAAGAATGGATTCCCTGCGAGTGGTTTTATGACCTACACACACACACACACACACACACACACACACACACACACACACACACACACACACACTCACACACACACACACACACAGAGAGAGAGAGAGAGAGAGAGAGAGAGAGAGAGAGAGAGAGAGAGAGAGAGAGAGAAAACAAATAAGTAAATAAATAAAAGATGTGGGTTGAAACATTCTTTTAACAAGGCTCTTTCTTCTTTGGTTTTGTTTTTTGGTTTTGTTTTTTATTTTTGAGACAGGATTTCTCTGTTTAACAACCTAGTTGTCCTGGAACTAGCTCTGTAGATCAGGCTGGCCTTGAACTCATAGAGATCCACCTGCAAGGCTCTTTTCTAAAAGCAAAACCAAACAAGTCTTACGGCTTATCTCTTGGTCTCTCAAAAGATAAAGAAAATTAAAAAAACAAAACAAAAACAAAAACAAAGAACAACTTTATACACGTGAATGGCCTCACTCTGACAACCATCTGCTGTGGACGCCTGCCAGTACCTCAGAAGCCTCCATCACGGAGTTGTTTCCACTTCCTGAGGCTCCCTGATCCTGCACTTCAGCCAACATTTGGACCCTTATGTGAGGTGGATTGAGTAAATACAGGTTCTTAACCGACTGTAGAATCCATACTGGTTTCTGCCGGTGTGACACAGCACTCAAACCGTGTCAATGACAAAGAGAAGAAGTTTGTCTTGGCCACAGCTCTGGAGGCTTGGAAGTTCAAGAGTATGGCATCTGCCTGGTTCTGGTGAGGGCCTTGTGCTGTGCTGAACCATAGTGGGGACTGTCATGTGTCTGGAAGAGTTATAGTTCATCCAAAGTCCCTCTTGTATTAACTCACTGGCTCGTAGATGAACTTATGAACCGGTCACTCAATGATCACACTTATCTGGGACCCTTGATATATGAATGAGGAATTAAGCTTTTGGCATGTGAAACCTGGGAACATTCTCAAACCATGGCAAGGCCTACAGAAGGGGTTGGTATGTGGTTACCAGGACACAGTGAGTGGATGGCAGGCAGGAGGATGCCCTTTAAATCCTATGATGAGAGGTTAGCAATCTGTGTTGGCAAAACAGCCAGTAGAAATGACACCTTGAGGCTCAGGCCAAATGCCTCTCAGCCTGAGTATGGGGAATAGAACAAATTGGCAGAACACGATGAGTCCACAGGCACGTGGCTCTCAGAGTTTACCTCACAACATTGAAATAATCTGTTGGTGTGTTTGTGGTCTGCACTTGACTGTCATCTCCTGAGAGCCTCGGCCAATCTTTGTGGCCTTGTTTCCATAATGTCCCTGTGATGTCTAAACAGAAGGGGACACTCATCATGTGTGTCCAAGGATACCAGCTGCATCAGTTTCCTCGTTGAAGATGGTTTGGAAACACAAGGTCAGCAGGTGCATGCTGTATGGATCTCTCTCTCTCTCTCTCTCTCTCTCTCTCTCTCTCTCTCTCTCTTCCTTTCCTTTCTTTTCTTTTTTTTCACACTGGATATCATACGGGCCAGACTTGTGTTGAACATGATATGAAGCCAAAGATAACATTGGAATTCCGATCCTCTTGCCTCTACCTTTGGAGCACTGGGATTATGGGCATGGACCACCAGGGTGCATTTATGTAGTGCTGGTAACAGAACCCAGGGTTTGGTGCCTGATAGGGAAGCACTCTGATGGCTGAGCCACACACCCTGCTGTTTGAATTTTAATGTCTGCCTACCATAATTTACATTCCTCATGATTTTTTTCAAGGCAAGTGGGTACTCAGTGCTAAATGTCCTAAATGTTCAGGTTGATAAAAGAGATATTCATTAGTTTTAGACAAATTAAACCCAAGGCATGGTATTCGGTTGGATACCTGGTAGAAAAAACACTGCTTTCAAGGACATTGGGGCACCATTGGCAGAGGTGGCAGCTGGAGGGAGCACCACACAGAGTGCTCATCCTGCTTCCCAGCCCGCTGTTCTTTCACTTCCCCTGGTTCTAATGTAGGTAGGAGGCTTATATCCATGCAAACCCTCTTGAATTTGATAAGTGTATTGTGATTGCATTAGAGACAGTCTTTTTTCCTAGGAAATGCATATGGAGGTATTTAGGGATAAAGAGACATGATGTACGAAATTGGTTCTCAAAAGGTTCAGACAGAGAGCGTTTATGATAAAAAGGAGTGTAGTGAAACGCATGTGATTGGTGCATTTGCGTAAAGGGTTATTGAAGACTCTTTGTAATATTCCTTCAACTTTCATGTAAGTTTAAATGGTCTCCATATAAAAAGCTAGTAAAGTTGTCATTCCTAAGATTATGAGACCTACTTATGGACAAGCTGTGAATAAAGAACACAGACGGCAGGAAATGAGGATGCAGCAGCTGGAACAGAATTCCATTTTTCTCCATCCCTCTATTTCCTCCTTCTCCCCTGCTCATTTCTGATGCTAAGTGTAGACATGAGTTTAGGACCATGTACGGTGGCTGCACTTGGTGATTCTGAGCTCTGAAGCCGTCATAGGCTTTGAATGAAATCAGAGGTCTTGAGTTCTTCACTCATATTGTTTTGATTTCTGTCACCACTCACACCCAACTGTCCTCACAGAGTCATCAAGAAGTAGAGACTGGAAATCCAACAGACAGACATTCAGTCTTTGACATTCTGCCCTCTGAAGAAGCTGGTTTAGTGCAAGTGATGCCTGCACAAGCCTGAGGACTGTTTTCACAGGAAAAGCCAAGCCTGGTGGTGTACATCATAATCCCACCAGGGAGATGGTGGAGACACCTGATCCACAGAGCTCAATGGCCATGCAGCCTAGCCTACTAGGAAGGCCCAGGTTCAACAAGAGACTCTTGTCTCAAAAATAGAGGTGGGGAGCAATTGAGGAGACATTCTGTGCTGATCTCTGATCTTCACAGGTACATACAACCCACATATACACTCGAGTGCTAGCACGTGCACACACATGCACACACATCTCTGTGGTACAAAGTAAGAGTAACAATAAAAACTCATCAAGTGTTTGCTCAGGCCCACTCTGTTCTTGATACTTTTACATATGATTTTCCATTTAGCTCTCTCAACAGTCCCAGCAGTGAGCACACTCACTTCCAATTTCCAGTGTGACATTGAGGCACAGAGACACTAAGTCACTGGACGAATGCAGTCAGCACTGGAGCCAGGACTGCAACCTGCCTGACACCACACACAGTCCTCATGGGGGCTGCTGATAGACAGGCAGAGCCCAGGGTGGGTTAGCTACTGTCACACTTAGGACAAGGTGAAGCTCGGCGCCCCATAGCCTAGAGTGGTGCTGACTGGCATGTCCCAGCCAGACTGTGGCTATCGTCTCCTTCATGTGTCATTATCTCACAAGACATGTTTTTGTGCAAACTATGCACTAGCTTCTGATGATCTAACATGCACACAAATGATCTGTCTTAATAATTCAGAAGATATTCAGGATACAGTAAGTTTAATGAGCTGCTTTATTGACATTAGCTTGCCCTCTAATTTTATCCTAGAATGGACTTACTAGAGCAAACTTAAAGCAACAGATTTGGCTTGTGCTGGATGCCTCTTGGCCTAGATTCAGAGAGAAGAACACGAAGCCAGGAACTTCAGTCATCAAGGTATAGTAGCCCAACCAGCTTCAGGAAGAAGAGAAGACGCGAAGGTGATTTGGGGATGAGACTCAAGAATACACAGAGTAACTGTCACATTCCCATGTGGTCTCCATCCAAGGCCACAGACTCTCAAGGCTGTATAGAAATCCTGTATTTTCTGTATAATTGATTCACATTCCATGTCCTTCATATCATCCATCAGAGATTAATAGGAGCTCTGGACATGACCATGTCCATCACCTTCACCATGAAGAGAGCTTTAATCAACCAAGCCACCTTCAGATGGAAGCCCTGACCTTTGACCTCCAACATTTCTCTCAACATGAATGCAGTGTCAGTGGGCTGGGTGGCTTCCAGGGCTCCCGCTATGCTTGACTGAGTGCCTGAGAACTTGGAGTGTCTATCTCACAGTCTGTCATTTGCCCCAGGGACAAGCCATAGTAGAAGGGTGAAGGGAGATGGCCCCCAATTAGCTGTTAAGTTTTCTGCACCAGGTTGAATATTGCTAACATTTTAAACTCATATGTTATGTGTAGAAACTTCTCTCAGGTATTAGCCTAGAACACCCACCGTCTCCAAAGGTCAGGCCCTCTCTTCTCATTCCCTATCCAAGCCATGGGATTCCACCCTTAATCTTGTCTGGAACCTCTCCAGCTGTCTGGGCTGTGGTCGCCCTCAACGTGGCAGCCAGAAGGGACTCTATTGGTTTTCTGTTCCAATCTGACTCCATTTGATCCAAAATCTGCACTACCGTGTTTTTTTCCCTAAAGTATGGGCCTGTGGGGATGTTGCCACCACGCCAGGCTCACGGCTGGGGACAGGCGTTCTGTCAATGGCCTCCTTCATTTGTAGTCTCATTGCCCACTCCACCCCTCTTCCGCTTTTCAATCTAGAACCTTTGCTTTTCTGCTTAACTTCCGCAGCACCTTCCCCGCCCCACGTGTTAAGAGTCTGTCTAGAAGTCTGCTCTTCCTCCAGGTCCGAGCTCAGCTCCTCTCATTCCATACTACTCTCTTCCTTGTCTTCCTAAGAGATAACTCAGCGCTGTGTTTTGCAGACTGCTCTAAGCCCTGGTGTTCCAGGGGCCAGCTGGACGCTCCAGTGCTGGCTAGCCCCACTCAGGAGCCGTCTTAAAAATGGGTGTTGCAGAAAACAGCTGGGTCAACACAGCTGCCTGGTGCCCTGGGGCACCTTTCCCGGGATCCCGTGGAGATGAAAACCCAGAAAGATCCTCACACTCAGTTCTGTTTGACTTCAAATTGTTCATAGAAAGGGTAAAAGTAGCAAGGCAATGGCAATTCTTCCTAAAGTCTACATCCTTTACTACTGGTCCAGTAGATGGAACATTCATCTTTCCAAGTCTTTCCCTCAGGGACTGTTTTCTTTTTTTTTGCTTATCATTCAGATGGGTGGTCAGGGTGAGAGTGAACCAGAGAGGATAGAACCAGCTAGAAATTAGGTAGAAATAATTCCAGTTTAGCTGTAGAACCTACTGTTTTAAAGCCGTTAGTCATTTGGGGCTTTTCATCATACAACTCTTTCCAAGTGTTAGTCCCAGATTAAATTTCAGGCATTTTGGGAACCCAAGTATCCATCTGAATGACCGACTAGCTGAGGCAGTGAAATGTGTCCTCAAGGAGGTCCTTGTAAATTTCCGTGCACCATGTTATCCTAAGTCCCACGAAGGCAGCGATCTGTCAGAGCTGGACCCAGCACACAAGGAAGGACTGTCTGGAATCTAATTTTATCTCTAACTCTATAAACAGCCAAGTGGCACCATTTATTATTTGACATAAATCAATCCTGACACCAAATTCTTCCTTAAATGTGTCCTTCAGCCAGTTCCAACATGGCTTCAAAAGCTTCGGTGGCTTGAAACAGTTCTGCGGTCTCTGCTCTGGGGAGGGACAGAGGTCCCTGAGAGTGGAAAGAAAACTCTTGCCCAGTACAACTGTCCAACAAGGCTTTGGCCTCCTGAGCCAAAACATCTGGACAAATACAAAGAGCTAACTCAGTGGTGGGTCTGTTCTCAGGCTGGCCAGGTTCCTTTCTTAGGATCATTGAAAAATATCTCCTGGAAAGTAAGAAACTGGAGGTGTACAGTAGTCACTGGTAGGAAAACTCGTATGGTCCTGATCTCTAGTGAGCACACTTGGAAAGTGGCTGGTGTTCTGGAGTCCATAATAGATGTTCACAAGCCACAAGGCCAAGATGGAGGACTGGTGCTGAGTGGGCCATGAGCTCCTCGTGGCTCTAATAGGAAGAAGGGCATATTTTGCATAATGGCAAATGGAAAATCCACTTCCTTCTTCCAGACATGTTTTTTAAACTAATATAATATTATAATACAATTCTCTCTTGTTTATGCCCTTATTTTTTATAGTTAAAATTTTAATTTGGTGTTTAAATATAATTTGAATACTGCCTAGAGCTCTCGAGAGACAAGGTGTTACATCAATTCTCCAGAATGGTATAACTGTGATTCCCACACGGTGTTGGGTGGCAACTGGGGACATCTATGTTATAAGCAGCTATCATCAGTTCCCAAAGTGATCGGTGTGCAAATAAGTCAATTAAAAAACAAATATAAAAATAAACAAACAAACGTAAGACCAGTTTCTCTTCTTCCAAAGTCAGTTTCCAGACCAGAAAATCAACTTGTTATCTTTTCTCACCATACCTTACAGGATCAAACTCTGTCCTTTTAAAAATATATCTGGGAGTCAGTAGACCACTTCCCTCTTCCCATTCAGCTCTGGCCGGATTTTTGTGCAGGTAAATCAGCTGTAAAGCTGAATCCTTCCCTGTCTGATTTTGGCTGCTGTGCTTGGGGACAGATTATATCCTTGTCCTCTTTGCTTGCCTGTCCTTCTCAGTCCAGTGACTTCTCTCCAGCTTCAATCCTCTGTTAATTTACATTGCTCGGTGTTTGACGTCCTTGGGCGAGATCAGAAATGGCAAACAACTCTGAGAGCCTCGTGCTTGCATGACTGTAGTAAATGTTCGCCTGTTGAATGTTTTGGTTTGGGCTCATATATAAGCTGTTAATTGGTTTTTCTTTCTTCTAAACACACTTTATTTTTTAGAGATGTTCTACACTTTCAGCAAAATTCAGCAGAAGATGGAGACGTTTTCTATACACCCATGCTTCCCACATCCACACAGCCTCCCCCATGAGCAACGCCCCCAACCAGAGTGGTGCATTTGCTGTGACTGGGAAGTTGGACGTATATCATCCCACTCTACAGCTTTCGTCAGTATGCACTTCTGGCATATTCCCTGTGAGCTTGGATAAATTAATGACGTGTCTTTGCCATTGTAGTATTGTTCATGGCAGTTTTGATACCCTAAAAATCCCTCTCTGCTAACCCTTGGCAAGTGCTGGTCCCTACTCCAAGTCTGTCATCTTCTTCTGGACTCAAACAGCAGGACTTCTCTCCACACTGGCTCCTGTTTCATTCCACAGCTCACTTTTTTTTTTTTAAACACTGAATAAGGTTTCACTGTCTAGATGTACCACAGTTTATTTACCTGTTCTCCAACCAGAGGACTTCTTGCTTCCAAGCATTGGTAGCTCTGAATAAAGCTGCTGTCCATGGGTTTCCCCGAGGAGGTCAGCTTTCACCTCACAGATAAATACCACAGAGTGTGAAGGCTGGGTCACACAGTACGCTTAATTTTATAAAAAGTTGCCAGGGCACCCTCCAAAGTGGCTGTGCCATTCTGCTTTCTACTAGCAATGAATTCCAACTCGCTGTGTTCCCCTGGCTCTGCCCTGGCAGCCTTTGGCTTTGCTAGAGCTTCTGACCTTCCTAACAGGTGTGTAGTGATAACTCAATGCCACTTGAATTTTTGTCTTCCTCGTGAGGTTTGGTTCAGCACATTCATTTCATGTTCTTATTTGCCATCTGCACACTTCCTTTAGGTGAGATCCCTAAGCAAGGACTTTCGTTCATTTTTTTAAGGCTAATTGAATTTTAAAGATTCTTGGGCTAAAGAGATGGCTGCCAGTAAAATGATTCTCAAACCAGATTGAAGACCTGAGTTTGGTTCCCTAGCACTGGCACACAAAGCAGGACAAGATGATCCAATACTCTGGCAGCTGAGACAAGTGGATCCATGAATTTGCTAGCTGAATTGGGAAGCTCCAGATTCACTAAGAGGCACTGTCTGAAAAATATACCCTCCTAGAAAATTTATTATTAAGATCTGTTGTCACTATATTAGACAATTGATCTCTTGAAATTAGTTCCCCTGTCTAATTGGAATTTTGTATCTTGTTGTGATGAAGGACATCCCCTCTATTTTGAGTTTGTTGAGAAGTTCTTGTCACAAATATGAGTTGGGTTCTGTCAAGTGCCTTCTCTGCATCTATTGCTATGAATTTGTGGTCTTATTTAACCGTTTTGATTTTGAGACAGGGTCTCACTATGTAGCTCTAGCTGTCTTGGAACTGACTATGTAGACCAGGCTGGCCTCAAACTCATAAGAGATCCACCTGCCTCTGCCTCCTGAATGCTGGAATTAAAGGCATGCACCACCATTTCCCAACTTTTTTTTTCTTATTTCATCTTCCAATTCAATGCATTTTATTGCCTTGTTTTAGAATGAACTAGCTTTGTAATCACAGCTGGTTGTGACATGTAATTTCTTTTATGCATGGTTGAGTTTGATTTACTATTTTTCCTAGTATGCTCTATCAGTTATTGATTTTTTTTTTTACCTCTTCAGATTGTTACTTTCTTCTTGTTTGACTGCTAGCAGATTGTATCTTCCCAGACATTTGTCCTTTTCAGGTTTTTAAAGCAATGGGTATAGAGGGAATAGGATTGTTCATATATGAGGAAGTGGGAGAGAGTATTGGAATATACTGTATATGTTCTTTTTTTAAAATTTTTATTTTATTTTTTTTATTTTGCAATACAATTCATTACTACATATCAGCCACGGATTCCCTTGTTCTCCCCCCTCCCGCCCCCCTCACCTACCCCCAGTCCACCCCCCATTCCCACCTCCTCCAGGGCAAAGCCTTCCCCGCGGACTGAGATCAACCTGGTAGACTCAGTCCAGGCAGGTCCAGTCCCCTCCTCCCAGGCCGAGCCAAGAGACCCTGCATAGGCCCCAGGTTTCAAACAGCCAACTCATGCAATGAGCACAGGACCCGGTCCCATTGCCTGGATGCCTCCCAAACAGATCAAGCCAATCAACTGTCTGACCCATTCAGAGGGCCTGATCCAGTTGGATATGTTCTTTTAATGTCTGTGGGATCTGTAGTGATGTCTCTTTCATTTCTGACATTTGTAACTTGTACTATTGTTTCTTCTTAGTAGTAATGCTTATAAATCTTATTGATCTTTCCATGAAACCGGTTTCTGATTTTGTTCATCTTCCTGATGGATTTCCATTTTTCACTGATTCTGGCTCTAATTTTCATTATTTATTTTGTCTGTATCTCTTTTCTTCCTTCTGGTCTCTTTTTCTAGCATCCTGAGGAGGATGTCTCCAGCTTGTACACTCCTCCTGTGCCTCCTGCAGTCTTGTTCATCTGCTGTGCTATAAACCCACAGGAGAAACTTTCTCTTGTGTCCTAGTTCTTAGTTGAAATCTTCACGTCTCTGCCCACACACCTGCCTTTTTGTGCTGAGTACTTCGTTCACTGAGGTTCTTAGTGTTGTCTTCGGTCTGAAGACTCCAGTATCTCTGCCTCACCTGAGTCTTACCCTTGCTCCATCTCTGCAGCAGGCCCACACCTCTAAACTGTGCACTTCTCAGTAATCTCCTGTGAATGTGGGTTGGGATGGAGTTGTGTGTTTCCCTTTTCCTGGCTCAGTTAGATCCCAATAAGGCCCCAACTTTAGCTCTGGTAACTGCTTTCTCTCAAGGGAGGGCCCTGCTAACATAACTGAAAGCTGTGGAATGCCAAAAAAGTGATTCCTCACTCCCACCTCCCCACCCCCAGTGGAAGCACAGTGAGGGTTTTCCCCATCTTTGAAAGAAATGGGTCCAGTTCACAAAAGTATAGGGGTCCTAGTTGGTTCTCATGGGCTGGTTAGTTTTTTTTGTCAACCTGATGCAGACTAGAGTCACTGAGGAAGAGGGAACCTCAGTTGAGGAGTTACCTCCATCAGATTGGCTTGTTAGTATGTTTGTGGAGGCCTTTTGTTGTTTACTGTTGCTGATGGAGGGCCCCGCCCACTGTGGGCAATTCCACACCTAGGCAAGTGGGCCTAGGTTATGTAACAAAGATATCTAAGCAAGCCGTGGGGTGAGGGACAAGCCAGTAAGCCGTGTTCCTTCATGGTCTCTGCTTCAGTTTCTGCCTCCAGGTCCCTGTCTTGGCTTCCCTGGATGATGGACTGTAATTTGTAAGCCAAATAGAACCCTTTCTCCCCAAGCTGTTTTTGGTCAGTGTCTTATCACAGCAACAGGAAGCAATGGGGGCTGTCCCTCTGAGGCTTTTTATTTCTTGGCATGCTCATATCAAGTCTCCACCAACTCATCAGTGATAGCTGAAGCTCCACACTGGCACTGGTTCCCACAGAAGTCTCTGGTCACGAGTGTTTGCTCCACCATGGTATGATTTTCCTATGTCATAGAGTTGGGCTGAGCATGCTGCTCACGGCAACTCACTTAATCCTCCAAAGTTATCAGAGCTATGAGCTCTGGACTTTGCAGGTGAGAAAATGAAAGCTTAGAGGGATTAAATTACATGTCCAGACCCCTAAAGATATTCAACCAGCATTTGAACCTGAAGAATCAGGTTGTGGGTGCCCACAGAGACAAGCAGTTTTCCAAAGTAAAAATTACTGTGAGGTAACTACTGGCTTATTTCTCCAGGCTCCATACACACCAGTAAAGCCCACTCCCCTCCCCAGAGTAGATGTATAGCCCCCTATTGCTGTACTCTGAGGCCTCACTGCCCATAACAGGACCTGGCACACAGGAAGCACTAATGATATTTGCAGAGTAACTGATTCTTATGTTGCTGGTCTCATTTTGAGATTTTTTTCCTCTATTTCATTTCAGAAAACCAATATTGAACTTCACATTTCCAGTTCAGGACGTGAAGAGCTTAGAATTTTCTACTTCTTCCTCACAACAAATAGAAAGTCGAACAAATGGAAAAGTCAAAGACACTTCTTAGATCTATGAGAAGAGGGGTCAAAGGGCAAGCTGCTGCCTCAATAGATGTTGGGTCTGAGCATCCAGCTGTCAGTAGTGTTTGTTCAGACAGCCTTCACCAAGCAGCAGAAGCTCAATATTGGTTTTCTAAAAAAAAAAAAAAAAAAAAAAGGAAAGAAAGAAAGAAAAGAAATCTCAAAGTGATATCGGCAATATAAAAATCAGTTACTCTGCAAACTTCAGTTGGGTGTCTTGTGTGTGCCAGGTCATATCTTGGGAGTTGAGGTTTCAGAGTGGGAGAGTGGAGGGTGATATACATGCATACCTGGTGTTGGATGGCATTGTTTACTGGTATATAGGGAGACTGTAGATACAAACCAGTGATACTGACCCAGCCGGTGACGGGTTCAAATCCTGGCTGGATCACTTGATATGGTGTGGTTCTGTGCACATGAACAAGTAAGCTCAGGCAGTCATCAGTTCAGGTGGGGATGCTGTGTGCACAAGCTCCACTCAGAAGTCCATCTTACACTGAAACAGGGAAGTGGAGGGCTGGGTGGGTGGCAGAATCCGTGAACACAGCCTTGCTGAGGTGAATGGTGGCCTGGTGGTGAGGGACGGTGAAGAGCGACGAGACAGGGCGAAGAGAAGGGACCCTATCAGGGAAGATCTTCCACACTTCCCCAGGTCCCTAACAGTCGGTCACTGACCCCAGAGTCAGTGTTTTGGATATTTTGCAGTGCTTTTAGGGTTACTAACATCTTACAGGATTAAAAAAGTCTATTTAAATGGAAGTATCTTTTTGTACTTAGAAAATCAATTTATTTTTTTCAGAAGGAAGTATCATAATTCATCTGTAAGTGGATATGAAATGGCCCTGGACAAATAAGCAATGACCATCAAAATGAGGAGAAGCATGTATCTGTATGCCATCTCACGTTAGCTGGAGTCATGCTATGGGCCATAGATGTACCATCTGCATGCTTGGACCATGCCGATGGATCAGTGAGGCGCTGCTGGAAATGTTCAATGGAGTTACAACACCCTGATGACAATAAATGAGAGAGGGGAGACACCCGTGGGAATGCTGCCGGGGGATACAGTGCCTCAGCTAGGGAGGTCTCCAGGGACTAGGTAAGACAGACCTGAGACCTGTGGGTTAGACAGGTGCACTACCAGCTAGACAGAGGGACAAGGGTGACAGACTCTTCAAGGAAGACCTCCAAGGACATGACTGCCAAGGGGTGAGAGTCTCCAGCTTTGCATATTAAGGAAGCCTTATCAAAAGCCATTGGACAGTCTTCTCATCCTACTCAGTCTCGTTCAAGGGCAGGGTCAAATGCTTGCACTGGTGGGTCAAAAGCCATTGGACAGTCTTCTCATCCTACTCAGTCTCGTTCAAGGGCAGGGTCAAATGCTTGCACTGGTGGGTCAAAAGCCATTGGACAGTCTTCTCATCCTACTCAGTCTCGTTCAAGGGCAGGGTCAAATGCTTGCACTGGTGGGTCAAAAACCATTGGACAGTCTTCTCACCCTACTCAGTCTCGTTCAAGGGCAGGGTCAAATGCTTGCACTGGTGGGTCAAAAGTCATTGGACAATCTTCTCACCCTACTCAATCTCATTCAAGGGCAGGGTCAAATGCTTGCACTGGTGGGTAGAGCCTTCCCTCATCCTCTTTCTAAATAAATCATTCATATTCTGAAGGTTCTTAAAGGAGCAGGAGCTTCCCATCCTCTCAGGCTTGGAAGGGCCACTGTGAACATCTCTGAAGACCCCTAGATTCAGAGTATGGGAGTCCCTCTCCATTATATAGTCTATATGGACATGTAGGTGACATCTGGTTCTCTCAGAGTCTCTGTGGGACATGGGGCACAGGGAACCAGCAAAGTTATAGTTGTGAGACTTTGCTCCTTAAACTCGTAGGTGTTTACTAAGTACTTTCTAGGTAGAAGATAACAGGAATGCCCCAATTTCTAGGGGAATGTAGCTAAGGTGGGTGAAATGCCTTCTGTGCAAGCATGAGGACCTGAGATTGATCCCCAATACTCACATTAAAAAGCTGGGCATGATGGTGAATGTTTATAATACTAGGGGTGGGGAGGCAGAGTCAAGTAGATCTCTGGGGCTTTCTGGCTACAGCCTGGCCATCTCAGTGAGTTCTAGGCCAGAAGAGAGACCCTGTCTCAAAAAAAAAAAAAAAAAAAAAAAGGAGAGTGTCTGACCTCTGGCCTCCACATGTACCAGCACACATAGGCATGGGAACACACACACACACACACACACACACACACACACACACACACACACACACATACACACACAGAGACAGACACACACACAGTTTTTATTAAAGTAAGAAAATTCAGAGCCAGCAGGGCAGCTGTTAGAAAGTGAGGCTCTGTGGGGTGAAGGGGTTTGCTGAAGGTCAGACCCTTGGCAGATAGCAGAGCTCGCTTGGGTCAGAGTTACCACTGGGGCTGGTCTGCCCCCTAGAGGACATGGACAATGTCTAGAAGCCCTTTATTACAGCTCCGGGAGTGCCATGGCCTCTTACATGCGCCTGAAGGTTGGCAGCACTGTTCACCCCACAGTGTCCAGGACACTGGTCATATGTCACCTCCACCAAATTTTAGAGTTACCCTAGAGACTCTTCTGTTGACAGTGTCCTTGTAACCTCTACCCTACGTGGATCGGAAGTGAAAGCCAACCTGCCAATCATTTGCCCTCCTGAAAGGACCTCAGTGGGGGACATAACCTTTGGAAGGTTTTCCTTTGTGTCTAATAATCCCTGTCTTCATTAGAACATTCTGTAGGGTAACGTCTCACTCACTCCGGGCTGAATGCATTATATTTGTACTTCTTTTGGAAACTGTAATAGCAACATAAGAAAGCAGTGAAGTTTGCTGAGAGGGTGGTGACCGGGCTGCCAGGGCCTGGGAAGTTTCCAAGAAAGACTTGCTCATAGTCTCCACCGTTCCCAGTGGGAGCACCCATGTGGAAAGCCATGGTCTCCTCCAGGGTTCTCCCGAAGGGTGCCTGGGCTCTGCTGTCTTACACGGGGTCTCCTCCAGCGTTCTCCCGAAGGGCGCCTGGGCTCTGCTGTCTTACACGGGGTCTCCTCCAGCGTTCTCCCGAAGGGCGCCTGGGTTCTGCTGTCTTACACGGGGTCTCCTTGGCTGTCCTCCTTGACCTAGCCTTTAGTTTTCAACTAGGGGAAGGTGGATGTCGGTTGGCCCCTACTTAGGGCTGCCAGGCCAAAGGTCTGACACAGAGACCTGCTCTTTGCAGAGCTGGAAACGCTGACTTGGTGGGAAGCCCTGCGGTCCATGGTGGGCTGGGAACACCTGGCTTGTCGGGTGGCAGCCTGGCCCCAGCTGTTTTCTGGGTCTTATCGCAGACCCTCTGTCACTGGCTCATCTGGTTTACTTGTTGGCTCTTTTCCCCCTTTCTTTCTGGTTATTTTTGTCTTCTTAGGGTTGATTGGAGTTGAAGGGTGGTTTGGAGATGGGAGACATGGAGGCGGCACCAGTGAGGGGCACCAGGTGGTCACTACCTTGTGCCCAGCCACTGCCTCTACTTCCTCACGCAGTCACCTTGTATCTGCAGGTCACGGAGTTGCTCCAGAGACACACTTACCCCTGGAGAAGTCAAGACTCCTGTGCCCATTCTTTACTCCAAAGAGAAACACTCTTTTCTTGACCGTCACCCACCACCATGGTCCCTTCACACCATAATGCGACTCAGCGCACCAAACATCGATGAAATGGAAGTCCCCACAGTTGCCTTGTGGTCAGAAGTATGGGTGCACGTGTGGGATCTAGGTTCTAGAATCTTCCTACTTAGGTCGAAGAGAGGGCTGGGCTGGGGCCTGGGCTGAGATATCTAGACCAGGAACCCGAGTCCTCTCACTTGGCTGTACATCAGCAGTCTGCTCTGGCCTGCTACTCTCTTTTTATTGCTCCTGCGAGACCACCAGAGTGAGGCACACCAGACTCTCATCTGGCCCTGTACTCTGTGCGCAGGATCCCATCTCCTTCTTGATCTATGATTTGACAATATAAGCAAGGCAGGGTCTGACACCCCCCCACCTATACCCCCAACCCTCCTGCCCCAAAGGTAGATGTTCAGGAGGGCCTGTAGCTCAAGGGCACCAAGTCCACGGTCTCTGCCACACTCCTGACCTTTCCCTCCCAGTGTGCCACAAACCCTCTGCTTCAGTCCATCATGGAATTTTGGATGGAGGGGTAAGAAGGGAAAAGGTGAGATTCAGAGCAGGAGGGCACACGTGCAGCCTTCTCCCTGGGGATGTTCCACAGCTTGTGGACCTTCAAGGTCCTCCTAGCCTTTGCCCTTCACCTCCAGATGTTCTCCCATTCTCTTTAAATGACCTTCAGATGGTCAATGGCACCCAATACAGAGCAGACGTCTGTGTAACTAATTGTGTCATACTGCTTGGGGACTCATGTTAGGACAAGGAAAGTCTGTTCATATTCAGGACACATGCATATGCCCCATGGGGCTGAAGAGATGGCTCTGGTGCTCTTCAGGAGGATGCAAGTTCTATTCCCAGGATCCACATTAGGTGGATCATAGTTGCCTGTAACTTGGGCTCCAAGGGATCTGATGCCGTCTCTGGTCTCCTGAACAGCAGCACTTGTAGCAGACATACACCCATGCATACAAATAAATCCAGGTGGTGAGTGAGGGTAGAATCCGGTACAGGACACAGGCATCGAGGAAGGAGGATATAAAACTCTTTGTTTTTCTAGTTTGAACTGTCATTGATTTTTAATTGTGTGTGTCTGTGTGTCTGTGTGTTAGATAAATGCACAAAAATTGAAGTGAAGGTGTAAAATCTAGTGTGACACTCTGCAGCTTCAAACTGGCTCCTCTAACTAATTAAAAAAAAAATCTTTAAAAATACCTCACCTTCAGTTGGTTGACTCTCAGAGCCAACTGCATGTTATTTTTCCTTTAATTTAAAAATGTTTTTTAGAAGGAGATCATTGTGTAGCACAGGCTGTCCTGGAACTCGGTATTCTCCCGCCTCTGCTTCTTGAACTTTCATGGAGATTGCATCTGTGAGCCGCTTCTAACAGGTCTTGCAGAAAAGTTTCCCCGGAAGGCCAGTGAGCCACGATGGCTCACACTGTGGTGGTTGTGGTGACTGCCTCCCTCTGCGGAGAAGCTATGAAATGCAGATTTACTGTTCAGCTAAACAGGAACTGTGTTGCTTTCCTGGGGCCATAACACACATTAGTGGGCTTAAAAACACAGAGCTATGTTCTCTACCTTCTGGAGTGTAGGTGTTGATGGGACCTGCAGGAAGGAACTGCAGGGAGGGCCAAATTCCAAGCCTGTCTCCAATTCCTGGAGATTGCTGCCATCCGTGGTGTTTATGATACGCGGCTACACCATTCCCAGTTCTGTCTCCTAGTCATGAGTCCTTCCCTCCATGCATTCCTGTCTCTCTCCTTTTTATAAGGACACAGGTCGTATTGAACTTAGCATCCCAACAAGCAAGGTCATATTTGGAGGTTCCAAGGAAGAATGTGACTTTTGGAAGGACACACTCAGCCAAGCAGAGGAGCCTGTGCTTCTGCTCTGGCCCCTCAAAGGTATGGCAGCTGCCTTTCCCATGGGCCCTCTAGGCATTCTGCATGCAAGTGCCCCTGTGCTTGTGAGCCCTTCCTAGGTCAGAAGGCTGGGTACTCTGCATTGTTCTCTCCATGACCCCTAGCCTCTGAGGTTAGGTCTCAGTGGATTTCTTCTTGGATTTTGAAGTTGGCTGGAAGATAGGGAATTTATTTTCTTGTTCAACTTAAGTCCTGAGTATGGTAAGTCAAATCTTCGCTCGATCCTGTCTGGGCACTAGCTTTAGACTCAGGAACAAGTTCATGGTGGCTCAGTGCTACACATGTTGATCTCACAGGACACTCAACGACCCATCTTCCTCCACTTTGTCAGGATAGGCTGCACCCCATGTCCTCTTATCAATCCACCCCTGCAATGCATTCTTTGGACTCATTGCTTAGGACCCAGCCTAGCCTCTTGAACCATGCTTTGAGCCTGTGTGGGGTTGTACAACCGAACTCAAGTGTAGCATGAATCTTAAAAGGTCTTATTAATAAAAACAAACCCAGAGCCAGGTATTGGGGTGAATGCTGAATGATCAGAGAAACAGAACAAGCCACATCCAACTACACCTTACTAATTCCTCAGATGATCTTGTTTTTTCAGACTGGAAGCCTCTGAGTCCTTATCTGAATGGATCTCAGATGAACTGCTGCTAAAAGTCTAAAAGCTTTTAAAAAGGCTTTAGTTCCTGGTCCTCATGCCTTATATACCTTTCTGCTTCCTGCCATTACTTCCTGGGATTAAAGGCATGTGTCACTATTCCAGTGTGGCTTTGAACTCACAGAGATCCAAACGGATCTCTGCCTCCGGAATCTAGGATTAAAGGCGTGTGCTACCACTGCCTAAACCTATGTTTAATATAGTGGCTATATTCTGTTCTCTGACCCCCAGATAAGTTTATTGGGGTGCACAATATATCAACCACACTCAAGGATTACAAATGATTCATCCACAATAGGTGGTTTCTGAAAACACAACCAATTCAAGATAATTCAAAATCGAATACGTAAGGTGGCAACACTCCCGTCTGAGGCATTTGTGACAGCTCTCACCCATGAGGCAGTCAGGCGTGTCACCACAGCATTGGTGACCACACTTGTGCACATTGTACCACTGATAGGGCTGCCTGACACACCTCACACCTGTTCAAGGCCTTGGCATGTTACAGATTACTGTGCTTTTAAATGGTGCTTATGAAGTTTGCTGCTCCTACAGAATTTCTGCTCTCACAGTTTTTTAATGACAGAAAACAAAGACAGCATTCTGCCCCTCATCCCTCAGTATATATCAAATTAGTCTGCCTTTGTTGTGTTAGAATCTTTAATTTTAAATATTGTTGTTTGAGCATGGAATAAGGAGGGATTCGAAAGACCCTCACCAAGGGCTGAGAAGCTATTGACAGTTGATGGCTCCTGGGGGAGGGGAGTCAGTTTTCTTCAAGGGTGTGGCTCCTGGTAGTTCAGCATCCTCCATGGCCCCACACTGAAGGATGTATGAGCAGCATAGCCTGGACTTGGTTAGAAAAAGAGGGCATTCAGATGGGAGACGTTAGGGTGAGAAGGAGATGGCGAATATGATCAAAATACTTTGTATGAATGTATGAGATTCTCAAAGAATTAATTAAAATATTGTATCAAAATTGCTGTTTGAATTTCATAAGCAGTCAGTCAGTGGACTTTGGCTCAGTATTAGGATAGAATTTCCAAAAATTTCTGAAATGGTCCTAAATATACTTCTTCCATTTTAGATTACGTACTCACTCAAAGCAGTGTGACTGACTTTAATTGCTGATTATAAATTGTCAATTATAAAATCAAAATATCTGTCCACTCTGGAAAACATTGAAGATGCTTTATGTCCTTTAGGATCAAATATTCCGATAGAGATTTAATTCTTTATGCGAAATAAACAAGCATATACATCTCATTAGTATGCAAATTTACTTCCGTCTTTAGTAAGTAACTTAAATTATACCAAATTGTTTTAAGACAACTTTCTTGGGGCTGGAGAGACAGCTCGGTAGCTAGGAGTGCTTGCTGCTCTTGCAGAACACGGGAGGCTGGTTTCCCTGTATCACTAGCTCTAGGGGATTCAACACCCTCTCTGGCACTCATGGGCACTGCATCCCATATGAACAGATGAGCTCCTGTTGCAGAGTCCTGGATGATGCTCTGCCCACACTGGCCTTTGCACCGAGGTGACCTTGAAAACTCCCAAGCCCTGCTAAGAGCCCCAGAGGCATTCTGCAGGACCATGAGAGCCAGTTTCCCTCTGGCCTGGGCCAGCATCTTCCCATGACTGCTCCTCTGTGCCAGCAATCAGGGGGTTGGCCGAGGGGACAACTTGATGTTCTTTGTCTTTCTCTCTTGGAAAGTTGAGTGTTTTGGAGTCTCAGCTTCACAGCTGCTCTGAGGTCAGGGCTTCGTATGAACAGTCTCTGCCCAGGGTCTGAGTGAATGTGGCTTGGCCTGAGAGCAGGGCAGGGATGGACTACTGCCCTCACTAACCCAGGGTTTCATGTCTGATGGGCTTGCAGTGGAGGTCTGGAAGTGACTGGTGACTTGTGCCAACAAGAGATGCTGAGCAAGGACAGTCTGGATTATTGCTGTGTAGACAAAGGTGTCGTCGGAGATTAAGACTTAAAAACAGGACAGAGCGAAGAGTCCCATGTGGGGAACACTTTCCACTCATGTTCCACTTCCCCACTGGGCCCCTTTGGCAGTGTTGTGTGTGTGTGTGTGTGTGTGTGTGTGTGTGTGTGTGAATCCTGATTGTATTCACATGTGCCTGGCTCTGTGTACCATTTTCCATCCCACTGATGAAACCAAGAAAGTTACCAAAGAACACAGGGCCAACACTAGTCACTGTCCCCACTGGCCAAGGATGGGGAAATTTGAGCCACAGTGAAGATAATAACTACAATTATTTGAAACAAATCAGTTGTCCAAGTGACCAGTTTGCCATTAATGATTGCTTCTAGGTGGGGGCATCATTTTTCTTCAGGGTAAGAAAACTGTAACCATTGGTAAGTTTCCCATGCTTCATGTAAGTAAACCCCACCATGCTCATGCAAGTAATACTAAAGACAGGTTCACACGCCAAGGCAACTAGGAAGGAGAGCTCACTGGGGGAAGAGGAGGATCAGTATGATGGGATGGAGAAGAGAGAGGGTAATAGGGGATGAAAATGATCAACACACATTGTAGGCATGTATGGAATTGTGAAAGAACAATAAATAAATTCAAAATATTTTTTTTTTTTCGTTTTTCGAGACAGGGTTTCTCTGTGCAGCTTTGCGCCTTTCCTGGGACTCGCTTGGTAGCCCAGGCTGGCCTCGAACTCACAGAGATCCACCTGGCTCTGCCTCCCGAGTGCTGGGATTAAAGGCGTGCGCCACCACCGCCCGGCCTCAAAATATTTTTAAAGGCCTTGAAGAAAAGTGTTGTGTAGATAAAAATTGTTGGTGAGACTTTAACAAGTCACTGAAGCTGTGTGGTGGATACATGGAGAGATACTTTGTTGTTTCCTCAATGGCTTCTGCGGACTTGATCATTTCTATTACAAAAAGTTAAAATGAAAGCAACACTGTTTTTATAATAACAGCCATTGTGAGTTGTTTCTGTACTTTCTAAATCTAATGTACAAAGCTTTTGGTTTGCTTTGCCCCAGGCCTCCTCCAGGTCTCATTCCATTTTCCGGCCTGCCTCCCCACAAATAGGCCTCCCCATGAGGTTTTAGGACCATCCTTGTCCCTGAATGCAGGATACAGGGAACTAGCCAGTGGTTTTCTAGGCTCTGACATCAATATTTCCAATCCAGCTGTGTGATGTTGGACACCTGCCCCTTACTCCTTACGGCACATTCAAGAGAATGCTCTGCCTCAGTTGTAGACAGCTGCGTGAATATTGTGGGCTGTAATTCAGCCCAGAGACAACAACCCCACATGTAGAGACAGTCTAATCCAGTCTAATTCAGTCTAATCCCACCCCTTGAAAGGCAACATTATTTGGCACAGAGTTACCCCAGGTGTATTTTGTTATGCTGGGGATGGGTCGTAACTTGTGGCTGGAGGAATTTGACGGAGATGATGAGATCACTCAGTGGGTAAAGAAAGGTACTTGCTGACAAAATTCACCACCTGAGTTCCATCCCTGGGGTCCTGTATCAGTTACTTTTCTACTATTGTGATAAAAAGGCATGATCAAGGCAACTTGGGGAAGAGAAAGTTTATGTGGGCTTTTGGTTCCTGAGTTAGAGTCCATGATGGCTGAGCAGAGACATGCGCAGTGACTGCAACAGCAAGCTGAGAGATTTCATCTTGAACCCCAGTCAGGCAGCTGAGAAAGCAAACTAGAAATGGCACATGGCTTTGAAACCTCATTGCCCACTGCCAGTGACATGTTTCTTCCAGGAAGGCCATCTCTCCAAGCCTCCTCAACCAGAGCCACCAGGATGAAATCTTCAAATGGTAGAGCCTATGGGAGACATTTTCATTCCAATCACCACAGACCTACATGATGGAAAGGAGAGAACTGACTCCTGCATGATGTCCTTTGAGACCCACATGCACACACAACACAAACAAATAAATACATGTAAAGACTTTTTAAAGGAGTGAATAGATAGCTGCTCAGGAGAAAGTGATGAACAAGAGGGCAAGTCACTGGCAGTAGAGAAACCAGGCCCAGAACAGATCTCTTCTTCTAACCTCAGAAGGAGCCTTGGCTTCTCATTTCCAGCCTCCAGATCCACATCACAATGACTTTCTCTGGCCGCCCTCTGTGGTACCTGTCCTAGTAGACTGCCAGTTGCTGGGGTTACATCTGTGGTCCCTGAACTTGTATTTCCTATGAGCCTGGTTCCGTCTCTACATCAGGTCCCAAAGGATGAACACAGCTCTTCTTGCCATAGCAAAGGAGATCTTCAAAACTAGAGGGTACACCTTGTGATGTATTCTTTCTGTTTGGGTGTCTTGTCTTGGACATAACTTCTATTTTATTTTTTAATATATATTTTTGAGAATTTCATGTACTATGTTTTATCATATTCTTTCTCCCCACCAGCTCTTTCCAGATCCTCCCCAACCTTCCCTACCCACCCAATTTCATGCCTTTTTTTCTAAAAAAAAAAACCAAAACAACAGAATGTATACACACTCACACACACACAAGCAAACAAACAACAAAACCCATGGTATGATTTGTATTGGCCCACTATTTCTGAGTATGGGACCTGCCCTGGGTGTGGTTGATATTCCCACATTATGCATTCCCATACAAATACACATTCAATGACTTGTCTTTACTCTGCCAGAACAATAGTCAACTATTTACTGGGTCATCCCTGGTATATATAGTAAAGCCTCAGAAAAAGCTGACAAGATCTTTGAAAGAAGGGAAGGAAAATTATTTAGCTAGGCCTTGGTGCAGGCCTATAATCCCAGCTCTTCATGAAGCTGAAGTAGCAGGATCAAGGATGAGAAGTTCACGGTCCTCTTGGGCTGGAGAGTGAGTTTAAGCTTAGACGAGTTAGTGAGACCCTGTTTAAAATAAGATGTGAGAAGAGGACCAGAGATGTAGCTCAGTGGTGTAACAATTGCCTAGTGTGGCCTCTATGCTCATACACACATATTCACAAACATGACTTGCTAGTCAATTGGCTTAAACAAAATTCTTTCAGAGCATTGAGTGAATCCTGAAGGCAAACTCCTATGCCTTATGCATGGATGTTACAGAGTTGGGGCTTGAGGTCTTGATGGAGTATCTCAGAGTTTCTGGTCTGTTCCTAGGCCAAGGCTGTGCCTGGATCCCCAGGGACAGCCCGTTTGGCAGAATTCCCTGTGGCAGTGCTGTTCACAGTAGGTCTCTTGAATGAGTACCATGTCCTAGGTCCTTTCTACTCCCTGCCCTCTTGGAATCCCTTCAGTGACTTAGCAGGTGGCCAGAGAAGCCTCTGCTAGCTACAAGGGACCTCAGGATGGGCAAGAGCCAGGGGCAGCCCCAAGGTGAGGAGCAGATGAGCACAATCCCATTTCTGAAAGTTTCAGTAGACCGATTTTTGATTCCTTGAAGAACTAGGGATTTCTTGTAACTATGGAAACATAAATCTAGGCATTAAGGAGTCAGAGAGAAAACTGCTATTGTTGCCTTGACAACCGATAAACCTGCAAGTCTTTGTTTTTAGGAATGGAGGCAGCGCATACTCAATCTTAGAGTGGGCCTGGGTACCTTCTAGAATCAGAGCATGGTGAAAGCCTTATGCTTTGGGAGAGTGTGTCTAAGGTCTAGCAGAGAAGTGTGCATGTGTGTTGGGGGGCTGTCACAAAAGCCGAGATATCCTCGAGTTGGTCACATGCTCTGAAATGGTCTTATCTTACTGTAGGACCTCACATAAAATGGTCAGTGCTCGTGTTCTGCAGAGGTTGACTGACTCAAGCTGGCATTAGAGGAAATACGTCTACTGGAGGTAGCTAAGATCTTACTGTCATTAGGACACATGCCCAGATGCCCTTTCCTCTCCAAGCCCCTGCCCTCGGTTTTTGCATCCATGATGTCAGCTTTCCTCTACGGCACCCAGCTGGGACTCGGCACTCTGCAGCTTGCTGAGAAATGCCCCTAAGTAGCTGTGGCTCCAGGCCATGGAGAACTGTATTTCCCAGGATCTTCTAAGCCATCATTTGGTTTCCTAATGTGGCGTGAAACTTTCTGAGCTCATTTTAGACAGACTTTCAAAGCCCCATCCCTGAGCCAACTCCAGGGGACTAGTGATAGATAACTTCCTGCTCTCATGGGGTCAATGGTACTCCATCTCTTTGTCTCCATCGCCAGCTGTCTTGGTGGGGAAACGGCACCGAGACAGGAGAGAGAAATGGGAGGAGGGCTTTCTCAAGGTCATCATATCGCCAAGTGTGGGGTAACGGATGCCACTGAGTAAATCCAGAAAGACGCACACATAAATTATTCCCAGCGTGACTGATGGGATGGACAGGTGGCAGCTTCAGCCCTGTCTCCAAAGGGATTAGCTCTCTTCAGTCACTTAAATATATTATGTCTTATGTCAGTGTGTGGAGAAATGCCAAGAAAGATGGAGGAAGGAGTGAGGCCAGCATCTTTCTCCATCCCAAGAGTTGTTTTGTAACATGCTGAAGCTGCATTTCCCCCCACGGACTTCAGAGGTTCCAGACCTCTGTGAAAGGCAACCCAGGCAAGTATCAAGAGAGGGGTCACAGTTATTCCTATGTCACAAAACAGGCAGTAGGGCTCTGTGGTGCAGCCCTTCACCCCAGAACTTGGGAAGTGGAGGCAGGAGAGTTGTAAATTCCAAGCCAGACTGGAGCTACAAAATGAGTTCTAGGCCAGTCTCGGATCCATGGTGAAGCTCTGTACAAAAAAGCCTGTCCCTTCAAAAAGGCAAAAACCAAACACCTTCCTCCCCTCAACCAGACCGCAAAAGCAGATGAAACCTATGGAGAAAAAGGCTTTAGACCAGACCAAAAGCAAATTGTTTATTGAAACAGCCCATCGCCTACTCCCTGACCCATGAGGTGACCGGGCCTCCTATTTTTTGATGGGCTCAATTTCCTCATATCAAATGTAGACAAAAATGGAACCTCGTCATGGAAAATCAGCAGGTTGTGAATTAGGAAATGATCTAAAAGCATTAAAAATGCAGGCGATGAATCAATTTTGACATATTGCTTTTTTGTCAACTTCGTGACCATTGAACCTGCTGCTGATCTAAAGGGTATTTCATAAAAAGCTGCCTTATTAGCACAGGCCAGACAAGGCTTCATCTCATTAAATCAGGGCTAAGACGCATTCTTGGGTTACTTAGGGTGACAGTTTTGAGCCATTGTTTTTCACACACCACTGAGACAACAGGAATGAATCCTCATCAGGATCTGTTTTGCAAGTTACTTTAAAAGCTAAAGTAGAACATGCGGACAGCCTCATGTATCTTTTGTCTGTCCTTCATGTCTGTCTTCCTGGGTTCTCATAATCTTATGTTGAGGTACTTTTTTTTCCCTCCTTCTTCTTCTCCTTCTGTTTAAAACAATCACTTTTCTTTCTTTCTTTTTTTTTTAAAATAGGTTTTCAAACTGGGGATTAGAGACTTGATTATGTGGTGACAGGCAGCTCCTGACATTTCAGGAAGTGGGTGGAAAGCGGGAATTTTAAAGTGGATGACTCATGGGGGATTAGAGAGGAAGCTGCAGCAGCTGGAGGCAGAGGCTTCACAGCAGCTCTCGGGCTTATTCTGAAAGGCGACATAGTACTTGCCTTTGTGAAGGCCGAATGGCAGACAATTGCTGACGCACAGAGAGCAGGGGGTGGGATGGTGGGTGACAGGGTACTGACTGAAGAGACAGATGGATCTTGCCCTGGGGAAGAGGCTTAACCCTCAGCTTGCCTCTGAGGCATGGCTGTCCAAGAGGGTGTCGGGCTTAAGCTCTGTCCCGCTGGAGCAGAGGGCACCAAGAATCACTCTGAAATGATTGCCTTTTTTTTTTTTTACATTGGTGTGTGTGTGTGTGTGTGTGTGTGTGTGTGTGTGTGTGTGTGTGTGTGTTCAGGGGAGCATATGCTGGTTAGGGTGAGTTGACCATAAGTGTCCTTCTCAGCTGCTCTTCGTTTTGGAGACAGTCTCTCACTGAACCCAAAGCTGATTTGGCTAGGTGGCCAGACAGGCCAGCAAATTCCCCGGGATCTTCTTGCTGTTGCCCACTGTGCTGGGATTATGCCATGTGCTTCTTTGCCCAGGAATCCAAATTCAGATCCTCATTCTTGCCCAGCAAAGCCATCTTCTGAACCCATTGGTCTTTTGAGACAGGGTCACATTCTTTCTGGCTGGTCTTGAACTCATGATCTACCTACCTATCAATTCTCAAGTGCTTAAGAGAAACTCAGTGATGACCCCAAATCTCTGATACGTAAACAATTTTTCTCCCATCATCTTTGTTCTCTAGTTCTTTGTTGTTCAAGCATTGGAAATGTCCCAGAATGTTGTGCTGAGGCCATGATTCCTCACTGATGAATTCCTGTTGGGATCACTTGTGTTTATAACCAGAGGGACAAAACGGGGTGTGGCCTCAGGTGCATCTGACATCCTTACTTGGATGCACCTAAATTTGTCTTCAGGAACCTGGCCTGGCAATCCTGAGTTGATCAGAAAAGGCCAGTCTAGGCTGGGTCTCTGTCACTTGTCATCCCAAGAATCTTGAGTAAACAACAGGAAGCTAATACTTGTTGGCTGAGGTAGTTCCAGCGGTGTGGGGAAGTGTCAGGCTTTCATCACACCTGGGCTGCTGGTAAGCCCCGCACTGGTGTGAAGCTTGGCTCACTCTGGGCCTCCACAGTCTCGGGAAGGAGACTGCATCATGGTTCAGAAGATGGCAGTTCTTGTCATCTCAGCCTAGGGTTGGGACTGTTGATATGTCTCAGATTTTTTTAATTTAGTAATTTATTTTTAAGATAGGTTCTCAGTTACCCAGGCTGGCCTTGAACTCACTATGTAGCCAAGAATAACTTTGAACTTCTGGTTTTCCTGCCTCTACCTCAAAGTGCTGGAATTATAGGCATTAATATACCTGGTTTAGGTGGTGCTGGAGCTCAAGCTCAGGGCCTCATCATGTCAGGCAAGCACTCTATCAACTGTGCTACATTCACGGCATTAGAACTTGTTGTTTTTTAAATAGTTTTGACAGCACTCTAAAGATTCCCAGCATTTCACCACAGGAAAAGGTTCACCCTCCGAAGCAAGGCCCTGATTCCTCTCGTTAACAAGCCAGTCACTGACTTGGGCACCTGTGTCTTATATCTCGGCTGGAGGAGGTTGTGATGGTGGCGAGATTGTTGTCTCTGTGTTGGGCTGTCTAGAACTCAAAGAAAAACTCCTTTTTCTTGGTGACAAATTTCCCTTCTCCCTGGGGCTGAGTGGGGGACTGTGTTCTCAGCCTATAGCTCAAATGGGTTTTCAGCCTTCATAGAAGTAACTATAGCTCTGCCTAGGACAGGAAGCCCAGAACACTGTCTCTAGAAGATCAGAGAGAATTGAGAAGCTGAGGCCCCTGCTTCATCTCTGCCAAGGCTGCTCCATGACTACTAAACTCATGTTACATGCAGATGACAATGAGTCTCCTCACAAACAGGAAAGTTAACGAGGAAGATGGCTGAAAAGATGTCAGCAGCCCTCCATCCCTCTCCTTTCCCAAAGTGGAGTCTGCCTCTTCACTGCTTTCTGCTGCCCAAGCCTGGGACTGTCATGTCTGAAGAATGGAGGTTTTGCCAGGCCATCCCTATATCTGAGGACTTCAGCTTCACACCCTCCCTGTCCCTGGGGCTCCCCAGGAACCTTCTGCCTTGCTGGAAGAGCTTGAGACAGCCTGCTCAGAATGGGAATTTTTAGGGGGAGAGAATCTTGTTGTCTTAAGTGAGGTTATCTTGATCCAGTCCACAATCAGATACTTAAGAGTTCTGCTACAGTGGGTGACTCACCAGAATTAGACCTGTGCACATAGCTGATCCCAGAAGAACCATGTAGCTGACCTTCAGAGTTATGATAAATGCTTGTTGTCCGAGGCTATTTTGGGGGTTATTTGTTACTCAGCAAAAGCTAACTATTACAGACATCACTTATCAGGCTTATTGGGCACTGAGTAGGCACTACTGCTGTGGTAAAAGTTGTCTGAACATAATGTAACCTATACAAGTCCGGAAGCTTTGGGAGGTCACTGACTTTGAAAGCACAAGGTATTCTTGTTGCCATGGATACTTCCATTGAGATATTAGAGTGCTAAGAGAGAAATCTAGCGTTGCCTTGACAACAAGGTTGCGATTGGAATCTGGAAAGGACTATAAAAAAATGAAGATGGGATTAACTTTAAAAGCCTTTCCCCAACATCTCTCCTTCACACCCTTGATGGCCTATCAGAGACAAGCATCATCTGAATTGGGAGCTGTAAAGTGAGTGACAGGACGCACTTCCTCATCATGGCCCATCGCACAGTAGGAGAGAACTGCACAGCCAGGAAGCTGCAGGAAGCATGGCCTTGGAGTGTTTCCTCTAAGAGTTGCGGTTTGCCATTAGCCAGATTTCACTCCAAGGGTCAGAGCTTGCCTAGCTAGAGAGGGCTTACAACCTCCAGTCCCATGCTCCTGCCTTCCTTTGGCAGGAAGGGAAACTGAGGCTTAGAGAGGGAAGGAGGTTGCCCCATGTTCAGTAGCATGAGAGGGCTGCGCTCGGCTCTGAAGTCAGCCAGCAATGGACATGAATGCAAGCGAGACCATTCCCTAGCTGTGTGGCGCTGTGCAAGTCTGATGGCTCCTCAAATATCACGGAAGCTGGGCGTCACCTTAACGTTGGCACAGCAAGCCTGGCACAGCCTTTGGCCTGCAGTGGGTCTGAGACCATTGCTTGCCATTAGTTACATTTACCGTCATGGTCACTCTGTCCGACTCTCCAGAATCACTGAAGTCAAACAGAAGAGACCCAACCCGATCCCAAATCTCCTAAGAGAGTCCTGATGGCGCCATGTTTGGGGAGCTCAGGTTTGATGTCACAGTTTTTAAGTTTCAATGCAATTCTGAGTCGCCATTTCTTCCCTGATTGTCAAGCAAGGAGGGGATAGACTGACCAAGTTTTCCACTTTGTCAAAAAGAGGACTGAGCTGCAGGGAGGGCTGAGTGTGCCCAGAGTCTCCAGATAGTTTCTGAAACTTGAGGTCTAAACTGTCTCTGGTCCCTGGACTGCTTCCACCATACCTCACTGCCTCCTGCAGCACAGCACCTCCACTTAGAGGGACAGATGTTGGGTTTAACGAAGGGAGAGAGGAAAGAAGAAGTTTGGGGCATCTGTTTGTGGGAGAAAAATCACCAGTCGTGCGTGGAAATCTTATGCATAACAAATAAATGGTAGGAAAATACCCAAGTGTGTATGCAGAGGTGCGCTGCAGCCAGGAACACCGTCTTTGCTGAAACAGTGTGGCCGGGAGTCTGCGGGGCGGGGAAGGTTTGCTTTGCCTTGGTGGAGGTTCTACACAAGGCTGGAGAAAGGGTCTAGAGGCTGACAGAGTCACCGCCTTAAGTCCACAGCCAAGTGGGAACTGGTGGGCACAATCTGGGCCAGGTAGGGTGGTCAAGGCCAGACCAGCACAACAACAAAGAGAAAAGGGGACAAAGGAGACAGGTGTGGAAGTGACACAACTTCCTAGTCACTGGTGCGAAGGTCACTGGAGCAAAGGTCACTGGTGCAAAGGTCACTGGGGTGAAGGTGTGGGCCTCTGTGAATTCCTGGGAGCCTGAGACTTCCCTGCACTGATCACAAGGTTCAGGGGACCTTGCCTTCCTTGGGTCTTAGCGGCAGGGCTCTCTTCTAACATCCTTCACAGAACACAAACCTGTTTGGAAGCCCTGCAGAGCATGTGTGAAGTGGGTGCCAGGTTAGAGGATACTGAAGTTTTGACTGGTAACTAGCTCAGCCAGGACACAAGCAGGCAACGCAGGTCCCTTCCTGCCAGACATCTGCCATTCCTTGTGAAGGTCAGCGATGTTGGTTCAGGTGTTGAGAGTGGAGGGAATGAGGAGGGAGCCTGATGCAAAATAATCTGTGTTGGTGGCAACATCAGGTGATTCTCTGGAGGCTGAGGGGAAATAAGGGCTCCTCTGCTAAGGCTGCTCCATTCCCAAGATTTGGTGTGTACGTGAACACGACTGTTTCTGTTCTATTACTTCTGTCTCTAGGGTCATTCCTCAGGCCCCACTGGCAAAGAAACATGGTTGCTGTGTTGGTGGCCTTGTCTGGCCTCATGTTAGGACTGGCCAGCCAGAAGCACAACTATGCACAGGTTCTGATTTTGAATAAAATCATTGCTTCTCTTGTCCCTTGGCAATGTACCCCAATGCCATGCAGGGTTTGTTTTTGTGTACCCAGCTCACCATCTGTCCAGGGTTAGCTCTCTGATAATTTGGGTTATCATGATTAGCTATGGGTCTGGCTTTTGTTGACTCTGAGCATCTGGTTGGGGATTACAGATGTACCTAAGTGGGCTTCTCGGTGGGCTCAATGCCTCCTTGGGTACAGCGTGTCCAGGAGCAGCCACTTCAGGCTCTGGTCCTCACATTCTGACAAGAAAAAGGTCCCACGAGGAGACACCAACTTGTAGTGGGAAGTCAGGGTTCTGGCCACATCATGACTCTCCAAACCTCAGCCCCTTCCAGCAGGAAGGATCCTATGAGACGCTCACTGTGGAACATAGGGATCCTGCCCCAGCAAGAATTACTGGTTTGGGTAGCTGGCCTCCTTCACACTGGACATGTAGAAGGGTGAAGCTGTCATCCCTAGACAGGCATGAATTATGACTGATCGTCAGCTCTGGCCATCTCATGCCTTTGATTTGTGCTGGGTCTGACCTATGAGACTCAAAATGATGTTTGCTGAGGGCTATAAGAAAGGCAGCTCAAGCAAGCGAACCACAAAAAACAAAACTAAAAAGAGGCTCAAGGGGGCTGAGGAGATGATTCAGTGGGTAAAGAGGTTGCTGTGCAATCATATAGACATGAGTTCAGATCCTCAGGACCCATGCAAAAAGACCAAGCTAGTAGCTCAGCAATCACGCTGGCACTGGGAGGTCAGACAGGAGGCCGCCTGAAGCTCATTGGCAGGCCTCGCTGACTCAGAGAGCTTCATTTCAGAGTCTGGGAAGCAACTAAGGAAGACACCTGAAGTTGACCTTTGCCCCCACACTCACTCCCACATGCACGAACCCACATTAACAAGTACACATACCCTTCCACATACAACACAACACATACACGTGTATATACACAGTACAGCTTGCACACATGTACACCTGAATGTGTACACATATACACATGCACAAGGACTGAAGGCCGAGAAGGCAGTTGCCTTTGGCTGGAGCTGACTGGCTGTGGTGGCCTTAGCTGTCTTGTGACTGTGATGACCTGGGACACAGAGTCTACATGCTGTGGCTTCAAGATCAGAGATATACAAAGGGACCCAGGTCCTGGCTAGGAGCTATGGAGGCCCTGCCTTTCCCATCTCTGGTGGTGCTTTGCTGTGGTCTATGATACTCTAAAAAAAAAGCCTCCCTTTGGCCATTTTGAAGCCCTAGTTTCTGTTGGGCAATGTCCTGAAGCCCTCGTTTCTTAGAATAAGGCTCCTCTCGGATCTGTGAAGTTAGCACCCCAGGGGCTTGATAGAAATGTGGATCTGAGTCAGGCATATCTGTCATCTCCGAATTTGGGAGGCTGAGGCAGGAGTATTGCTACACACTGAAGCCATGTCTAAAGAGGAGAGAGAGAGAGAGAGAGAGAGAGAGAGAGAGAGAGAGAGAGAGAGAGAGAGAGAGAAAGGCAGGCAGGAAGGAAGGAAGGAAGGAAGGAAGGAAGGAAGGAAGGAAGGAAGGATGGGGGTGGGGGTCTGGGATCTATTCCTTGCTATTTCCCAGGATGACTGGGTGGCTGTGAAGCCCCATATCAGGAGCATGCTTTTTTGTCTGACAAGCCTACTGAGGAGAACTCTGGTTTTGACAATAGTGGGCTTAGTTCCTCCCAGGGATAGAGAAGAAGGCATTGGCTGTGTGGATTGCAAAGTCTCACGGTAAGCCAGAATTGAGCAATGTTCAGAAAGATGGAGGCCCAGCAGGCCTAGAAGTTACTTTCTGATGTGCCCAACTATTTTTCATTGACTCCCATTTGGGTACGGTATCGATTTTAATTTTGAGTTGTGAGCACAGAGAAAGCTCATTAATTTAGACCTCACCAATTCTGAGGTGCTAATTGAGGTGGAGGCTGGGCTGCAGGATAGGTAGAGCTCAGTGGAGAGTGAGTGAATTCCATGGATTCTGGCTCACAGGGCGGATGCAAAGAGACGTCCCCGATTATCGACGACCCTCAGTGTGTTCAAGCTCAGTGGGAGTCATTCTTGAAAATCAATCCATCAACAAATATTCACCGAGTGTTCCTTATGCTCAAGTCCCCAGCTGGCAGAACACACTTCAGTACTGGAGACAAGTGGATGTTTTTAGGAAATGCAATTTCTTAGCCAGTCTGTGTTCCTGTCTTCCACCAGCCTCTCCAGGCACACAGCCACCTCCCTCCTAGTTCATCCCACTCCATCCCCAGCCCTGATTGTGCCCCTTCCAACTGCATCCCCCTCCAAGAGTACTTGTAACTTGCTGTTATTTCTATCACTGTAGAGAAGAAATCTCTCCAGTCTTGATTCCGTGTCTCTGGCTACTCTCTTATTTTGTTCTCTCCGAAGAGTTAACCATTCTCTGTCCCTGTTCTCAGCTCTCACCCCACCTGCTTCCCAAGGGTGATGCTCTTATGAGATCACAGGAGGCCCGGTACCACCACAGACCAAGTCTGGTGGTGTTCTTATCAGTGACCTTAAGCGCAGTTGGTTCCTTTCTTTTCTAGAAACACAGTTTTTGTGGCTGAGAACTGAGCACAGGACCTTGTGCATGCCAGTGAGCACTCTACCACTAAGCCACGGCCCTGCCCTAGATTTGTTTGAAGCAGGGTGTTGCTGTGTAGATTAGGCTAGCTTTGGACTCATTCTGTAGACCAAGATGACCTCAAACTTACAGTCCTTCCTTCGTCTCTGCCTTCCCAGGGCTGGGTTACACATTGAGTCTGCAAGTGTTTTTCTGGTTTGCCCTCCAGACTTGTCCCCTGCATTCTCCACCACCTTAGTGGTCACTCTGCTGGCCTCTCCTCTTCGGTGCCACCATGTTGCTGTGTCCAAGGACAACTTTTCCTGCTTTTCTCTCATGAGGTGTAGCAATCAAGGCTTTCCCTGCCTCTCATGTGCTAGGCTCCAAGTTCATGCCTGATCTTGGGCCTCTTCACACTGCAGCTGTCTTCATACGTCTGCAGGGAGCTCCCCCTCCCACATGTTCACTGTTTGAGTTCATTCCAGTGCTATTTCCTGTTCTGCACGCAGGACTTTTGGAGTGAGCTCTGACTGTGTTATCTAGTTCTCACCCTCCATGGAGTCCACCAGCAAATCCTTCTGGCTCTGCCCTTAGAGAGGAATTTCAATGTGTTTGTTTCTTACCCCTCCTTTCATATCTGCAGGGTTCTTTCCCTTCCTTCCTTCCTTCCTTCCTTCCTTCCTTCCTTCCTTCCTTCCTTCCTTCCTTCCTTCCTTCCTTCTTTTGTTTGTTTGACACAGGGTCTTTCTGGGTAGCTCAGGATGGTCTGGTACTCACTATGTGGCAATTCTCCTGCTTCAGTTTCTAGATTGCTGGGACTATAGAGTTCTAGATTGCTGGACTACCAAGTCCAGCTCTCTTCCCCTTCTCCTAAGCCCAGTCAGACCCGTCCCTTGGGTGATGGTCTTTCTACCCTGATCCCCAGTCTTGACATCCTTCTTCAGTGGGGTGTTGTTTAGACCCCAATCAGAGCCTACCCTAGCTATGGGCACAACTTCCTGGGGCATCCCTCTTTCCTGGGAAGGGTCCCAAGCCCTTGTCTCACCTCTCCCTACCTCCTCAAGCCACCTGAGTCCCTTTGATCTTCTTCTGCTGTTCCAACATGTCTGTGGTTTGGATTCTGGCTCTCAGTTCCCTATGTGTCCGGCACTCACTCCTTCATCCATGCTCAGCACACGGGCCTCATTTCGTGTCTGTTCTGACACCTTACTTGCGAGGTGCTTGTGCTCTGATCCTGGACTTTCGTGCATAGAGTGGCTTCTAGAGCAGGCCTTTGCGGTTCTGGTGACTGTGGTGTCCATTACTTTGCTGAGTACCACATCAGCTGCCAGGTGAGTGGTTCTGAGTGGACTGACTTTCCAGCCAAGACAAGAGGAGGGTGGAGATGTAGTGGGTAGCCATTCCAGCTTTGATCTGGAAGTTCCAGCCCCATTGAGGCTTCGGTAACTGTCATGCCTACAAGGCGGGGCCAAGGGAGGACCCTGAAGACCCGAGATCCGGATGGGCCAGCTCTCTCTGTTCTTGGACCCTGGACGGTGGAGGTGGACCGAGCAGAGCTCCAGAGAACACCGCTGGACTGTGATACACCTTCCCCAGACCCCGCGACCTACCTATCCCTTCATTTGTAAGTTACACCACTAATAAACTTTCCTTTTAACTACGTAGAGTGGCCTTAATAATTTCACCAATATGGACACTTTTATGCTCCATGTGCAGCCAGGCACCAAGCTAGGCACAGGAGATGCAGAATCCCCAGTCAGTCTTTGGCTCACTAGGCCTCATAAGAGCATTGCAAGTGTGTGTGTGCATGTACACACATGTGCGGGTCTGAGGACAGACATCAAACAATAGACGAGGTGGACCATGGCAGCACACCCCATCATTCCAGGAAGACTAATTGTGAGACCATCCTGGACTACAGAGTGAGAGACCTTCTATTAAAAAGCAAACCCAAACAAAAAGGATGATGTAAATCATGACAAATGTCAATCAGCATGAGGCTGGACATGAGCCGGACTGGTGGAATGTTTGCATGCATGAAGTCCTAGGTTTTGTGCTTAGAGTCAAGTCAACTGAGTGTGGTGGCACATGCCTGTAATCCCAGCACTTTGGGGATGGAGGCAGGAGGATCAGGAGCCCAAGGCCAGTCTGGGTTACAGGAGACCCAGATTAAAAACAATTTTTTTTTTGAGGAAATGTCTTTTCCTGTTGCTGTGATAAAATATTCTGATAAAAATGTCTTGACAGAGAAAGGGTTTGTTCCTGCTCCTGGTCCAGTCTGTCCTCAGCTGTGGCTTATGGCTCAGGGTCTGGTCTGTCATGGTGAGGACATCAGGGTACAAGACCTTGAACCAGATGTCACATGCATCCACAGTTAGGAAGCAGAGAGCAAGGACGGCATGCCGTTGACTGGCTCCCCTTCTTCACTTATTACATTGTGGGATCCCAACTGGAGGAATGGCCACACGTCAAGTCACTCAGTCTGGACAATCTTCCATAGACATCCTCAGAGCTCCATCTCCAGACCAGGTGATTCTAGGTTGTCAAGCTGATGACACTAACATTAAAGGAAGGGAGGGGTAACACCAATGAGAAGGGGGCTCTTCATTGTGTGTTGTTGCGTTTCAACCTGGTATAATTCCATGTGGTATAATTCCACTGCTCCATTGGGGTGAAGTGTTAGGTTTGATGAGCTGTGGCCAATGTATATATTCACATCTCTGTCATGTCCACTCTTCTCCATGCCTCATTAATCCTTGAAGGATCTTTGAGGTTGGCAGCTGAGGAAGGTCTCTCTGAAGAGAGATCACCTGAGCAAAGCCCAGTGGGAGAGGAGAAGGAGGAGGGAGAGGAGGAGGAGGTCATGCAGAACTGGAAAGGGTCTATGTGCCCTGTTGGAAGGTCTAGGGGGTGGCAGGCTAGTGAGGAGGGCATAAGAGGTAGCCAGTGGGCAGACTGCCCCGTGGTCTTTGCGGCCTCTGAAATGCTAAGGAATGTGCCCAACCTTTTGAAACGGCAACATGGCATCATCATCTACAAAATCTATGCCCAAGAGCCATGCAATCAAGCTATTAGAAAAAAAAAATCACAAAACCTCAATGCTCCAACAAAGTTTGTGATTTTGTATCACTCATAGCTATCCTAGGGTGCATGCAGCCTGTGAATCTCAGGCTGGACACATCTGCAAAAGTATATGTCTCCATGGTACTAAGAGGTACAAAGAGTTCAACAAGATTTGGTCACATTCTGGACACACTGCTGCCTACATACAAGCATGTATCTATTTAGTATGCACATGACAAAGTGAGCATGTGGAGGTCAGAGGACACCTTTCAGGTGCTGGTTCTCTTGTTCCACCATAAGAGAGCTCCCGGCATTGAACTCAGGGCGTTAGGCTTGGTAGCAAGCACCTTTACCTACTGAGCCATTTCATTGGCCCAGAGGACATTCATTTAATTTCTTTTGACTTAGAAATAATTTTTAGAATCATAAGGAATCAAAGTCACAGAGTTCCCATGAAGCCTTGCCCAACTTCCTGGACGATGCCATCTTACATAACCATACGCCTTGTTAAAGCTGGGAAAAAGACACGGGCATCCAACTAGAGCCGTATCTCCCCAGGTGAATGTGTGCCTGTGTGTGTGTGTGTGTGTGTGTGTGTGTGTGTGTGTGTGTGTGTGTGTGTGTGTGTGTGTGGTGGGAGCACTAAGGTCTTTTTGCTCACAGATAATCACTGCGAATACCAGAAATGTTAAATACAAAGGATTGTCCCTTCAATGAGAGAGATAATAACCTGCTTTTCTACCCAGAAGGCTGGAAATGGAGGTGCTAATCACTTGGTGATCTGTGCTATCTGTAGGGCCAGGCTATAGCAAGCTCCCACAAGCAGGACTGGAGTTGGCTAATAGTCTAGGTGACCTTTGCATTATCTATATTGTGGCGGCTCCCCCAAGATCCCACAAACCAGGACAGGAGGTGGCTAATAGCTCAGATGACCTCTACACTATCTGTATGACCAAGACCACACCAGATCCTTCCCTAGACTCTTAAGATAACACATGTAGCCTATCTCTAGAACGCGTCTTCATGGAAAAAGTGACATGTGCTTTGAGAAGAATTCCATTGTAATTATGTCTCCTTGTGTACAGTTGATTGTGTTACAGCAGGAAACTTTTTTCCAAATTGTACTACCTTAAGTAAGCCTACAATAAACGGTCCAGTGTCAGACTCCAGAAGTTCAAACCAACACCGGGTACTGAGTTGTGTTGCACTGGATTTCCTTCACACGAATCATTACTCTGCCTGTTGTTTGCAAAGATCTCTGCACACACACACACACACACACACACACACACACACACACACACACACACACACCTATGCCATTTTATTACATATGGCATCCCAGGAGCCTGGACATTTCCGGTTCACAGCACTGCCCTTCTATGCTCCCATGCAATAGCCTCCTGGTTGTAGCCCAGGCCAATCTGGATCCCAGGAGCCTAGTGTTGCCTCTCCCTCTCTGAAATTTGTCAATCTGAACATCTTACATGTGTTAAATTGCTCAGTATGTACTCTATATGTATCCCACTCTGCTTGACGTCCTTGAAGTTCATCCCAGTGTCTCAGTGACTATTTGCATATTGCTGACTGGTCTGGGTGAGCCAACCTCTGGCAGAGGATGTTTACACTTCCTAAACTATAAACTAGATGCACATTTCATGCAGACTTCAAGGTGTGAAGACTGTTATGGAGTCCATGACACTAGGGCTGGGAGCATGGTGGAGAGAGAGAGAGAGAGAGAGAGAGAGAGAGAGAGAGAGAGAGAGAGAGAGAGAGAGAAACAAGCATAACTAATCCTCACAGTCTTGGTTTTCTCATTCAACAGGAGAGTGACAACAATCTTTTCCACACAGGCTTGGGGTGTGGGATAGAGAGCCAAGAGGGGCCCTGTATGTAGAAAGAACCCAGCCAATGTTAAAAATAAAGGACCCGTGAGGCTGGAAGCTACAAGGGCTGGGAGAGCAGCCATGTTTCCATGAGAGACATGGCCTTCAGGCAGGGCCAAAAAGCACATTGAAGTTCCGGCCTGCCTTCCCTTCACATGTTTGTTTAACAGGCTGTGAACTGATGTGGCCATTGGAAGATGCGTAGGTTTCCAATATGAAAGACTCCTAGTTTTCAGGGTTCCACTCAACTTTCGTAGGTGTCCAGCCCGGAGCTCTGAGCACCGAGGCACCAGATGTGGGTCCTTTCATCTAACATGTGGCTGGGTTGAGAGCCAGAAAAATACATTTAAGGCCGTCTAGTCCCTTCCCTCTGGATGAATAAGTTCAGCTTTATGGACCTGCCCATGGATATTTGTGGACATGGGTTCCTCTGGAGATATGTGATGCTCTCTTTGGCACAGATCAACGGTGGCATTGGGAGCTGCTGCTGGCAGAGAGATGAACCCAGGTTGGAACCGCATGGTGAAGAAGTGCCCAGAACCCTGTTGGGTATGGAGATAAGCAGGCTTTGGGGGCTTGTGAGGACCCATCATCCTTAGGTTTTAGGTGAGCTGGCCAAGGACCCTGGGGGTGGTTTTCTAGTCTTTGCTTCTAGGACCCTGGAGTGTGGATTCCGGGTTATGCTCCAGCTTGCACTTGTCACGTGACTTTAGCTATCACTCATCTCTGTGGCCTCAACGTTCAGCTCTGAACTGAGAGCTGCTTATCTGCTCCTTTCAGGTGGTTGTGAGGTCCAAATAGGACCTGTGTGATACACAGAAGGAGCTCAGTAAACAGGAAGTGTTTCTGACTCTCCCTGTGGGACACCTCCCAGGGAACCAGACCCTCCCAGTGACGTGCTCCCAGTGACATGCTCCCAGTGGTTTGCTCCCAGTGATGTGCTCCCAGTGATGTGCTCCCAGTGACATGCTCCCAGTGATGTGCTCCCAGTGACGTGCTCACACTGGGGGCTGCTTTCTGGCAGATTGTTCGAAGGCGCACTGGTCCTGCTCCTTCCTTACCTTCTGTTTCTTCTTCTTCTTCTTCAGTGTAGCTCCCTGGCCACCCACTGGGGCCACTACTTCCCTACTTAAAGTTGCCTTTTAGCTGGAGTCCCAAAGTCCTGAAGGGACATGACCCAGGCTAATGACAGTGGCAGTGGTGGTCCCTTGTGATGATGCCCAAACTTCAGTCCCCACATACTAAGTTACGTGTAGACCAACTCAGGGGTTTCTGAGACTGCCGCAAAGGCTCCCCACACATTGACTGAAGGAAAGAGCATGGCTTCCCGTCCCCACTGACTGAGCTGCTTTCAGAGGCTTTGGCCTCAAGGTATCTCTGTTCTGTGCCCAGCAGTGATCTGAGTCCTATTCCTTTTCCACTTCACAGTCCAACACTCCCCCGACCCCACTCACGGGATGGGGAACCCTGGCTTAGAACAGGGAGTCCTGTTTTTCTGTATGGGCATGATCTCGGGAGAGAGGTGGGGCAGAGGGCTCCTGTGCAGCCACAGGGAGGTGAGAGGCACAGCCTGCCCCTGAGCAGTAAATGGCCCTCCAGGCGTATCTCCCGCCGGGCCTGGTGAGAGCCAGTGGCAAATGGTGCTGTTCATGCTTCGTTAAGTTTGTTCCCGTCTTTTAAAATGGAAATGGTTTTTATTGTACTTTTTCTGATTATAAAAATGATGCATGATCATTGTAAAGAACTCAAACCACACAGGAAAGCATAAAGATGAAAATTAAAACCGCTCTGGTTCTCTTCTCGTAGGGTAACATCGGTCCGCTGCTACTCCGGTGTCTCGCTGTGTGGGCACACACACGCCCCATTGTGGGAGCAATTTCGCATAAATGGGAACATGGTCCTGTGCTGTTCTGTAACTTGTTGGGTTTTTTTCTTTCTTTTTTTCCCCTCAATAATACGACATCTTTCTAAGTAATAACAACAAAAAAAAGCAATGTCTTATTAGCATTTTCACAAGCTGAGCCAGCCTCTGTTGGAAATTTCACCATCTCTTCTCTTTATTCGAGAAAGTGATATCACTAAACCATCTCCCATGGTTAATCACAGGGTGGTGTTGACACCCTGGTCTCCCCAAAGCTAACCCTGTATGTGAATTACTTTTCTTGTTGCTGTGACCAAATACAGGAGAAGCCACTTAAAGAGCAAAGATGTACTTTGGTTTACGTTTTGCAAGGGTATGGTCCATCATGGACAGCATGGCTCACAGCTGTGGCAGCTGGAGTGTGTGGCTGCTTGCTCACATCTCAGGGGACCAGGAAGCAGACACAGGAAAGAGTATATAATGCCCAACGCCAAGCCCTCAGAGATCCACTCTAGCTGGGTCCCACTTCTACAAGGTTTCACAACCTTCCTGGATAGTGGGGAGCCAACATTCACGCACATGAACCCGTGAGGATGTTTTACATGTCAAACTATAGTACCATGTGACACACTGTCCATAGGGCAGAAGCACATTCTCTTCCTGGGTAGGTGCACCTGGGAAATACTGTACTTTGCTGTCACTCTGATATATAAACATGGCCACACTGTTTTATCTGCCTTCCTTTTAATGAGTGGAAAGGTGACATGCGTTTACATATTCTCCGTGGATACGGTGGCACATCTGGAAATATCTTTGCTCATTCTCCCCTTCCTCACACCCTATTGAAAGGATGCCTTTTCTTCTTCCTATTTTGTTGTGTGTGTGTGCTTGTGCATGTTTGTGTGTGTGCACACGCAAGCGGAGACCAGAGTTCAACCTCAGGTAGCATTCATTCCTCAGATACTGTTTTTGAGGCAGAGTATCTCACTGGCCTGGAACTTGTGAAGGAGGCCTAAGCTGGCTAGTCAAGAAGTCCCAAGGACATACTTATTTCTGTCTCCCCAGTGTTGGATGGTAAGTGTGCACCACCCTGCCCAGCTTTTTCCACGGGTTCTGGGGACTGAACTCAGGTCCTCATGACTACTAGGCAAGCACTTTAGTGACTGAACCTTATCTCCAGCTCTTGTTCCTACTCCTTGGAAACCTCTGTAAACCCCGAGATTAGCCTTCAGCAACCTTTAAGTGTGAGATGAGCTGAGGAGGTGGTAGGCTATTTCCAGCCTTGCTGGCCCCATGAAGACAAGCCAAGGACTCGCCAGCCTAAAGCACTGCTGCATTGCCACCCCTAAAGCCAGACAGGGGCCCCTTGTGCTGCTGCCTGGGGCCGGCTGCTCAGGCAGTATGTTAGGCTGCATTCACCCTCCGGTCCCACGTGACTGCTGCCTTAGTCTCAGGCAATTTCGATGCTTATTTTTCCAGTAGGAAAACACACGCACCCGTTGAACCTTCACCCAAAGTCAGTTTCCAAGATGATTTAAGGCAGCAAATGCAGTGCAGATCTGTACATAGGCTCCTCTCAGCCAAGCTAGACAGTCCTCCCTGTGGACTGGCTGAGGGGCCCACGTGAATCTCAGTTTAACAGTTGCCAAGAAGAAAAAGTATACAGAAAGGGCTGATTGATAGTTCCAGGCACAGATCTGGCTTCACAACAAGCACAGATGAAGGCTGATGATACAGGTGAAGAATTCTCCCACATGTGAGCATGAAAGTTCCAGGAGGCTTCAAAGTTCATCTTCCCCCCTCACTCCCCTCACATCTCAGGAAACTGAAGCTCAGAGAGGGCTTCTAATTTGCCATGTCAACCGGAGCTAGAGCGCCTTTCTGGTCCCTCCTCTTCTCTCACAAAACTTCCACTCTGTTCGGTCTCAGGTCCCAGAACTTGAGAGTTGATGCCACAAGGCCACTGTGGGGTGACCAACATTCTAGTATGGGGCAACTGGCTGCCCAGGGCCACCTTCTTTGTCTGCAGTGGCAAAGTTTCTCAGTGACCTCTCTACAAGGCCCCCAAGTAGGCTGAGGACTGCTGCAGAGCCCTCTAACACAGTGATGCTCAGACTCTCTCTGGAACATGGACAGAGGGTCAGTGTGACAGTCCACAGTATCCCAAACCCTCTCCCTGCTGCCACGAGGGCCTGAAAGTACCGTGACACAGACCAATAGGACCCCGCCATGACTGAGATACAGCTGAGTGCGGCCTCCCAAAGCTTGTTTGTTGGAAAACTGGTCACCCAGGGAGATGATGGGAAGGGGTGGGGCCCCGTGACAAGTAATTGGGTCACTAGAGTGTGTCCCTTGGGAGGAATCAGTGCAAATTTCTGAGAATCCTGGTCCATGCTTATGAAATTAAGGTAAAGCCTGGACCCTCCCTGGTCTTGTCTGTCACCATTCTTGAAGGCATTCCTGCCAACATGATGCCTCAGTGTGGTACCATGCCCTGGAACCATCCACTCTGGAAAGTCAATACACTTGTTTTCTTTAAGCATTTTCTAGGTTTGGGTATCTTGTTATATATATCCAGGAATGGCGGTCCAGCTCTCTCCATACACAGTTACTTTCTTGCTAGAATTCTCATGTGGGGCCTTTCTTGCTCACCCCGAAACCCAGCACCCAAGACACTGTTAGAAAGTGCCTCAATGGTTCTCTGAGCCATCTCTCTCTAAGCTGAAAAGGGGACATACGTGTTCCTTTCTGGAGAGTCTTGGAGGAAGATGCTCCCAAGTCCCTCGCTGTTGGATGAAGCCAGTTCCAGGTACTTCGAGGACTGAAGTCTGTTTTCTTACTTCCTGTGTACCGGAAGACATCTAAACTTCTAGAGGCCACACTGATGCCTTCTGGCCCCACCAAGAAGGCGGTCAGCACTGACAGGGCTTCCCATGCTCTGTGCCTTGTTTCTTGTTTCTTCTGCCCATGGCGTTACACTGGTCTCAGTGGATAACCCAGAGTTTTCCTATTTAGTCACCTCATGTCATTGCCAAGGTCTCTGTACAGCAGCATGTAGGCTAAACACAGGCTAGAAATCTTTCAGGGGCATCATAAGAACTCCAGCCTTTACATTCACCCCTCCTCAGTAAATGATGGGCAGGACCCTAGCTCTGGCCTGTGCCCCTGGAGCCCAGGTGATATGTGACCTCAGCGTCACACTGAGCTCTTGAGTAGACACTGAATCCACATTCCTCTGTGGTAGATAGCGAGCTCTTCCCTTGGTTTCAACCTCTGAAGTCCTTCACCCTCTGGACTTGTAGGTGAGATGTTGAATTGGGCAATATTCTCTTCTTCCTCACCAGGTTCCAGGCTCCTGGAGGGTAACACGCTGCAGGCTGTCCGCCATTCCCAATGTCTCTTTGGCTCTCACAGCAACCAATCCCCAGAGTTTAGATGGACCCATGATCGTACAGAATAGAAATAAAACTTCCAGGAGCAGGGGAGGGTACCACAGCGAAGAGCACCTGCCGGCTCTTGCAGAGGACCTGAGTCGGGTTCCCAGAACCCACACGGTGGGTCAGTTGCCGGGGATTCAACACCTTCTTCTGGCCTCTGAGGGCACTGCATGCACATAGCACACAAACACAGGTGCAGGCAAACCTACATATAAAATAAAAGTAAACATTAAAAGACATTTCCTGCTTCTCTTGCAGTCAGTTACAGCCTGATGCCGGGATTCTGAGTAGAGAGCCGCACACATACGGATTCCGTCTATCGCTAGCCCTTAAGGAGTGATGCAGGCAACACTGCCACATTGAGTAAGGCTTCCTGGCAGATGAGGACCACATCAACTGAAGATGTGGAGCAAGTCACATTGGACAGAGTAGGTGGGGGGGGGGGGCAGGCATGAGAAGGCTCTTCTCTGGGCATGGATGTGCTGTTCTGAGCTCTGACCCTCAGTCACATCCCTTCCTTCCACTTCTATCCATCCTGGAATGTGGTGGTTGGTGTACCATCTCAGTCCATGGGTGCCTGGCATCCAGATCCACAATCAGACTGCTGTGAGGTGTGTGTATGTGAGTGTGTCTCTGTGTGTGCGCGTGCAGGTGCATACATTTGGCACTCAGAAGACAACCTCACCTTCCATCTAGCTTGAGGCAGGGATTTTTGTTATTTGACAATGCGTACACCAGACTAATTGGTTCTCAAGCTTCTGGGGACTCTGCCTGTGCCTCCCATCTCTGCACAGCAATACTGAGGTTACAGACGCATCTGGCTTTATGTGGGTTCTGGGGATCTGAAGTCAGGTCCTCCAGCATGCACAGCAAGTGCTTTGCCCATGAACTATTGCCTCAGTCCCTGTATTGTACTTTTACATAGAAGAAGGAGGAAGAGAAGAAGCGGAGGAGGAGGAGGAGGAGGAGGAGGAGGAGGAGGAGGAGGAGGAGGAGGGGAAGGGGGAGGGGAGGGGACGTGCAGCAGTGACAGCAGCACTGGCTTCTTGATTAATTCACTGTTGGGTTGTGTGTCTATGAGAAAAGTCCAAACTCTCACCAGGCAGCAGTACCCAGACTGCTGGGGTCACTCACCCTGACATACTCTCGATGCACTCCCAGTGCACCTTACGATTGATTACTTGTGTGGATGCATCTATGAAGGACTGTCTAAAGACAAGAACACCTTGCGTTTTCCACTGTGTCATATGCACTCAGGCCCTCTTTTTGCTTGTTACTGCTAAAGTCAGGTGGAAAACTCAGAATGTAGACATGTTTCTTGATGTCTGTAGGTCCCCCAAAGTGGCCAGCCTCAAACTCCAGCTTTTTCAGCTTCACTCAGTGGTTCAAGCTTTCATGGATATTAAGACTGACAGGAAGTCAATGGGTGACCAGCATGCTTATGTGGAGGAAGACTGGTGAAGTCACCTCAGTCTGTAGTCTCCAACCACGGGGTTTGAGCAGCATGTGGGGACAGCAAGTGGGACTGAGTAGAGGCTGTGGTGGGACTCACTTGTGTTCTTCTAAGTTAGTCTCTGTAGTGGATGAGGATGGCCCCATAGGCTCATATACTTGAATGCTTGGTCCCTAGTTGGAATTGTTTGGGAAGGATCAGGAGGTGTGCAGCCTTGTTGGAGGAGGTGTGTCACTGGGGATGGGCTTTGAGGTTTCAAAACTTCATGTCAGGCCCAGTGTCTCTCTGCCTTCAACTTCTGGATAAGATGTGAGCTCTCAGCAATGCTCCAGCACCATGCCAGCCTGCCTGCTGCCACCTCCTGCCATGATGATAATGAATTAACCCTCTGAAACTGTAAGCAAGTCTCCAATGAAGTGCTTTCTTTTACAAATTGTCTTGGTCATGGTGTCTCTTCATGGCAATGGAATAATTAAGACAGTCTTCCTCTGGCCTTGCATCAGACCCCAAGCCCTCCATTTTAATGCATGTGTCACTTCTGCTTCAAGTTCAAGATCCCCTTCCACTCCTCTCTGGCCACCCCAGGAAGAGCTGTGAAGGTTCTTTGAACTTCACTCACAGGTCGCTTGCTCTCCAAAACATATTATTTTTCATTTTCCAGCCACCAGGTATCAAATGTTATCAATTACTTGATGTATTTAATTATAGGATTAATGCTGAGACCCGGTGATGGATTTAAGGACACACTAAATGTATTATTTTGAAAATGTGATTAATACTGATTTGGGAACATTTTGGAAGACTAATTAAATGATTGAGAACCATGTTCTGGTGTTGCACTGTTTGCTCAATGAAAGCACGTGTGGCAATTAGGTATAACCCAACCATCTCATTACACAATTAATTGTGTAATTCTGTCTGCAGGCATTTGAGGTTCTGGCTGGGATGAAGTTGTGGTTTCTAGAGCAAACTCGGGCTACAGGGCAGGGCTCCTCCAGTCTGTTGGCCTTATCTTGTCCACCCCTGTGCTCCTCATGACCTCACTGACTTCGTGCTCACTTCTGCCTCCGCTCCTGCTTCTCTCCTGCCTCCCTCTCCTTTTGTTCCTGCTTCTGCACCTCCCTCTCCTCTCCTCCACTCCTCCCTTTCCTCTCCCTCCTGCTCCTCCCTTTTCTATCTCTCCTCTCCCCTCCTCTCCTCCCTCTCCTCTCCCTCCACTCCCTCCCTCCCCCCTCCCTCCCTCTCCCTCCGCTCCTCCCTCTCCTCTCCCTCCACTCCTCCCCTCCCCCCTCCCTCCTCTCCCTCCGCTCCTCCCTCTCCTCTCCCTCCACTCCTCCCTCTGCTCCTCTCTTTTCTATCTCTCCTCTCCCTCCTCTTCTCCCTCTCTTCTCCCTCTGCTCCTCCCTCTCTTCTCCCTCCGCTCCTCCCTCTCCTCTTCCTCCCGCTCCTCCCTCTCTTCTCCCTCCGCTCCTCCCTCTCCTCTCCTCTGCTCCTCCCTCTCCCTCTCCTCTGCTCCTCCCTCTCCTCTCCCTCTGCTCCTCCCTTTTCTATCTCTCCTCTCCCTCCGCTCCTCCCTCTCCTCTCCCTCCGCTCCTCCCTCTCCTCTCCCTCCGCTCCTCCCTCTCCTCTTCCTCCGCTCCTCCCTCTCCTCTCCCTCTGCTCCTCCCTTTTGTATCTCTCCTCTTCCTCCGCTCCTCCCTCTCCTCTCCCTCCGCTCCTCCCTCTCTTCTCCCTCCGCTCCCTCCCTCTCTTCTCCCTCCGCTCCCTCCCTCCCTCTCCTCTCCCGTCCCTCCCCTCTCCTCTTCCTCCACTCCTCCCTCTCCTCTCCCTCTGCTCCTCCCTTTTGTATCTCTCCTCTCCCTCCTCTTCTCCCTCTCTTCTCCCTCCGCTCCTCCCTCTCTTCTCCCTCCTCTTCTCCCTCTCTTCTCCTCCGCTCCTCCCTCTCCTCTTCCTCTGCTCCTCCCTCTCCCTCCTCCCTCTGCTCCTCCCTCCCTCTCCTCTCCCCTCCGCTCCTCCCTCTCCTCTTCCTCCGCTCCTCCCTCTCCTCTCCCTCCACTCCTCCCTCTGCTCCTCTCTTTTCTATCTCTCCTCTCCCTCCTCTTCTCCCTCTCTCCTCTCCCTCCGCTCCTCCCTCTCCTCTCCCTCCACTCCTCCCCTCCTCCTCTCCTCCACTCCTCCCTCTCCTCTCCTCCACTCCTCCCTCTCCTCTCCTCCGCTCCTCCCTCTCCTTCTCCCTCCGCTCCTCCCTCTCCTCTCCTCCGCTCCTCCCTCTCCTCTCCTCCACTCCTCCCTCTCCTCTCCTCCACTCCTCCCCTCTCCTCTCCTCCGCTCCTCCCTCTCCTCTCCCTCTGCTCCTCCCTTTTGTACCTCTCCTCTCCCTCTGTTGCATCCTAACTGCTCCTCTCCACATATTTTTGGTTCTTCTCCCAAGCACATGGTGGACGACAATCCACTCCCCCATCCTCTTAAAGCTGGGTATCCCTAGTAACTAAGGCTTCGTGGGCAGAAGGGACATGTGCCATTTCTGGGCAGGAGCTGCACAACCCCATGGAATCTACCCCATTTCTTTTCCTTTGCCATGGCAACTGGAGGTTCCCCAGACAGGAGCTCCTCCATCAGCCTTGGTCTTGGACACCAGGATGTTGAAGTCTGTTTGTGATAAGGAGTAGACAATTGAAGCAAACCTCTTTTATTTTAAGACACTGAGAACTGAAGGTTGTTTTGTGTGACCACTGGATCTCATATGATCTGATAAAAGCAGCCAGGCACACCTTTCTCCTGTCCACCTCCCCTGGGCCACACCTGATTATTTTTGCTTTTTTTTTTTTCTTCATGGTACTTTTTGCCCCTCTGAAACTATTTAATTTGCCCATTGTGTCTGCATTTCATTAGTTCAAAGATGAACATGGCTTTCCATATTTGTCCTTCTCAGTTAGGCTGGGTCATGTGGTCCATGGCGTGTTGTTAACATCATGATGTGGGGGGCTGGGGAAATAGCTTGAATGTAAGCTCTGAGTTTGATTCCTAGAATCTATGCAAAGTAAATAAAATGAATACATAAATAAATGAAGGTAGGCTCGGTGGCATGCATTTGTAATCCCTGTGCTGGGAAGGAGGAGAGAGGTGGACCCCTGGGTCTCACTGCCGGCCTAGCCTACTTGGCAAATTCCAAGCTAGTGAGAGACCCTTTCTAAAAATCAAACAGAACCAAACAGAGCTGAATAGCACTTGAGGAATGACATGAGGTTGACCTCTGCCCTCCTCATGCACATCGCCTTCTGGTGCAGGAACAGGCACACACAGACCATAGCATAGTTGAATTGTAGTGTGTGTGAACATCTAAATGGCCACATGGAGACCTGAAGCTCCATCCTACAGCTGACATGTATCATTCACATACCACAGAGCAGCATCAGAACATGGCATGAGCACGCAGAGTCTGACCATGCAGGCCCGTCTCGTCTCTGTGAGCATCTTGGTTGTAGGAACAGAGTGGTAGACATGTTTGGGCATGTTGCTAAGAGGAGACACAAAGCAGAAACACAGACAAAAATTTATTTAGGAGCCCAGTAGTCACTACCCTTAATCTTATTTTGTTTATTTATTTATGATGTCTAGTGCCTTCATCTGTTATTCTCCATCTTATTTTTTGAGACAGAGTCTCTCACTGGGTCTGGGGCTCAGCATTTAGCCTAGGTCATCTGGCCAGTGAAGTCCCATGATCCTTTTGTCCCCTTGTACCTTCCCTTCCCACTTGACTATTTATTGACTTATGTGGGTCCTGGGGATCTGAATCAGGGCCTCCGACTTCATGCACTGGGCCATCTCCCCAGCCCCTCTCTTAAGTCTTTGAAGGATCACTGCATCAGGAGTCCTGGCAGATGAGAACAGAGCACAGACAACTGCTGGCATGAGTTTGAGTTGAGAGTGACTAGTAGTTGAGTTCAGTTGAAAGGACTATGATCATCGGTTCTGTTTGCATCTGTGCTTTTATGTACGCCCCAATAGTAATATGTGATAAAAAGCTGTCTAATTAAGTCTCAAAGAATTCTTTCAATAAGTAAAAATTTAAAATTCTCAGTGATAAGAAAGCATTGTGTCACAGTTAATTGACAGCATATTTTTTTCTTTCATAGGCGAAACAAAAACTAATGACGCTTTCTTGAAGTTATGGGACTCGGGCTGAGGAAATGCGGCATTTCATCAGAGGCTTGCCCTATCACGAAGACATCTGCTGTGTCATCCCATTCAAGCTCAGCTGAGTTGAAACAGGGCCTCTGGAAGACTGGAAAGTTAGTTCCGTTGGACTGTGAGGTTCCTGAGGCATTAGAGTTGACTCAGCTGCACTGGAGAAAGAAGTCAATGTCTTACCTGCAACACGGCTGGGCTCCTGAGACACAACTGCTGTGAGATCCCGCCCCAGCAAGGGCACCCAAGGGCAGCCATCGAAGAGCACACTTGTGTGGGTGCCTCCACCACAGACGTCTCCTGTCCTCTCCTTCGTTCCTCTCTTCCCCTCTTCCTCTTTCCCCCTTCTCTTGTTCATTACCCTCCCCTTTCTCTGTCTTTGATTTCCTGTCTTCCTTCCTTCTCCCGCACTTCCATCTTTCTTTCTTTTAAGAGACAGAGTCTCATGTATCCCAAGTTAGCCTCAAACTTCATATATATCCAAGCATGACCTTGAACTTATGGTCCTCCTGCTTCCACCTCCCAAGTGATGGGATGACAAGTATGTTCCTTTATGCCTCCCCCCCATTTTTTTTTTTAAAAATATGGTTCTGTAGATGGAACCCAGGGCTTCATGCATGCCTTACAAGCACTCTGTCAACTGGACTACAGCCCAACCCTACAGTTTTTATTTTCTATATTCATCAATTATCTGAAGTATATACAATGAGTAGCTTTTTTGTGTGAAGTCTTTTATTTCTCATTAACTACAGGCCCACTGGAATTCTAAGAGTCTAGAGAGCTCCCACCAGATCATTCACCCAGCTTCCCCAATGTCAACAGTTTAGTTTTTAGATGGGGTGTCATTATGTAGCCTTAGCTGCCTGGAACTCTATGTAGATCAGGATAACCTTGACCTCAAAGAGATCTACCCTGCCTCTGCCTCCTAAGTGTTGAGATCAAAGAATTGCACCAGCACACCTGGTTAATGTCACAGTTTTAGGATACTAAAGTATAGTATCAAAAGTAGGAAACTGATATGGGTACCATACAATGAACTGTTCCTACAGGCTTCAGTCAGCATGCAGGTGTTCATATTCTCACATCTCTCTCTCTCTCTCTCTCTCTCTCTCTCTCTCTCTCTCTCTCTGTGTGTGTGTGTGTGTGTGTGTGTGTGTGTGTGTGGTGTGGTTCTATGTCATATTGCCACTCATTTGGAGTCATGTGGCATTGGGTTCTGTCAGTTACCAGAGCTGCCTTTCTAAGTGAAGGTGTTCCTGGCCTACAACCTCATGATCATACCCGGCTCCCATTGCTCCTCTGTCTCCTTAGCTGTGTCATTGTGAGGACAGTATTCCACTGAACATGCTGTGGGACTGCTCTTCTCCATTCAGTTCTTGAGATCTCACCATTTGGTTGGGTGTGTCTTCAGGGTTCCTTTTGTTCTGAAACAGTTTTCCACAATCTAAGTGCAGCATAACCCAACTTAATCCCTTACCTGTGGAAAGATATTTGAGTTGTTTTAGGTTTGGACTATTGAAATCAAAGCACTCATAAATGTTCAGATGCAACTTTTCTTATATTTTGTTTATGTATTTAGGGGACACCACACACACACACACACACACACACACACACACACACTCACACGTACAGCACTCTCCTGCAGGAGAAAGTATAACTTGGAAGAGTTGGTTCTCTCCCTCACCATTGGGAAATGGGAATCAAACACATCATTGGCACTGGTTTCTACCTCCTGAGCTACCTCACTGGCTCCAAATAGTTTGGATATGAAATGCATATTCATTTTGCTGAGTTGTCTGGTAAGGTATGTGTGCTGGGACAGTTTTGTGTCAACTTGACACAGCTAGGATCATCTGAGAGGGGGAATCTTTAATTAAGAAAATGCCTCCAGCCAGGCAGTGGTGGCGCACACCTTTAATCTCAGCACTCAGGAGACAGAGGCAAGCAGATCTGAGTTCGAGGCCAGCCTGCTCTACATAGTGAGTCTGGGGACAGCCAGAGGAAACCCTGTCTCGAAAATCCAAAAAGTAAACAAACAAAAAACCAAACAACAACAACAACAAAAACCTCCATAAGGTTGGTCTGTAAGCAGACCTGGAGGGTGTTTTCTTAATTAGTGATTGGGGATTGTGCCTGGGGCTCCCCATGGGCTGGTGGTCCTGGGTTTGATAAGAAAGAAGACTGTACATAGTCAGTAAGCATCACCCCTCCATGGCCTCTGCATCAGCTCCCGCTTTCAGGTTCCTTCCTCTGTTTAAATTCCTGCCCTCACTGCTTTTGATGGTGAATTGCTATTTGAAAGTGTAAGTGAAACAAACCCTCTCATCCCCAAGTTGATTTTGGTCATGGGTGGTTTCATCACAGCAATAGAAATCCGGACTAATACAAATTGATACCAGGAGTGGGATATTGCTATGACAGACCATATTATTTGGGGGAGGACTTTGGAACTTTGGGCTAGAGAAGCCACTGAGTGTTGAAAACTTGGTGGGGCTATTCTGTAGGAGCTTGGAAAATAAGAATTTTTAGAGCAGTGCAGACAACGGAGGCCTGGCTTGTGACATTTCATTAAGAAGCAAAGACTCTATGTGGCCATTTGCATAGTGAATCTGTGGTGTCTGGTCAGCTGGGACTGAAGAATCAGCTGTGATTAACAAGAGATAAGACCACTGAAGGGAAACCTTTGCTTTGCTGGGACAATGGATTATGGTCAGCTGGCGCTGAAGAACCAGCTGTGGTTAAGAAGAGACCAGCATCACTGAGGTGAAATCTTCTGGGAAATGTTTCCTCAGGGACAGCACCCAAGAGCTGAGTTCCAGTGGTGGCCCAGATTGTACTTCCTATTGGCAGCCAAACTTGGTAGTAATAAAGAGTCACCTAGATGGTACTGGTTTCAAAGCAAGGAAGGGTCATGGAGAGCAGCTGAGGCTTGGAATCATGTGACAGGGCTGGAGTCCCAAAAAAAGAGCGTAGGGGAGGCTATTGGTGAAGGTGCAGCCCAGTTGTTGCAGAGACCCCAGCATTTTGGAGATGCTCGTACTGTAAGATGACCACCAAGAACAGCAGCAGCAGAGGAGTGGAACCTGTCAGAGCCTTGAAGACAAGCTGTGTGTGCTGCAGAGGGTGGTCCAGAAAAGTGACCTAAGCCCTTTGGGAGGAGCCTAGATATTGAACATTGTGTTGTTTACATTGTTGGAGTTTGTTTTTTTTTTTTTTAAAGATTTATTTATTTATTATATACACAGAAGAGGGCGCCAGATCTCATTACAGATGGTTGTGAGCCACCATGTGGTTGCTGGGAATTGAACTCAGGACCTCTGGAAGAGCAGTTGGTGCTCTTAACCTCTGAGCCATCTCTCCAGCCCCTTGGTTTTGTTTTGATCAGATTGTGACTGTGCTCTGGTTCTTCTTCTTCTTCTTCTTCTTCTTCTTCTTCTTCTTCTTCTTCTTCTTCTTCTCTTCCTCTTCTTCTCCTCCTCCTCCTCCTCCTCCTCCTCCTCCTCCTCCTCCTTTTTGTTTCTTTGTTTTTTTTGAGACAGGGTTTCTCTGTGTAGTTTTTGGTACCTGTCCTGGATCTCACTCTGTAGACCAGGCTGGCCTCGAACTCACAGAGATCCGCCTGGCTCTGCCTCCTGAGTGCTGGGATTAAAGGAGTGTGCCACCACCACCTGGCCTGGCTCTTCCTTCTTGAATTAAGAAAGTATTTAACTTAATTTTGAATTTTATAGGACCCTGCAGTTGAGAGACTTTGAGCTTTTAAAAGAGATTTTGGATTCTTTAAAGAGACTAGACTTTTTTTTTTTTTAAAGAGACTGAGCTTTTAATGTGTTTGAGTTTGTAAAGACTGTGGGACTTTTAAAATTATGTTTTATGTTTGTGATATTAATATGGCATCTTGGGGATAAATGAAAAAGGAAAGGTTCTAACTTTCTAGAACTAAGGATTCTAAGAGTGATATGTTTGTGTGTCAAGTTGACAAGGGGCCAGTTTTGCTGGCTAGTTTCACATCAAGTTGACACAAGCTAGAGTCATCAGAGAGGAAAGAGCCTCAGTTGAGGAAATGCCTCCATCAGATACAGCTGTAAGGCATTTTCTCAATTAGTGGTCAATGGAGGAGCACCTAACCCATTGTGGGTGATTCCATCCCTGGGCTGGTGGTCCTGGGTTCTATGAGAAAGCAGGCTGAGCAAGCCAGTAAGCAGCATAACCCCATGGCCTCTGCATCAGCTCCTGCCTCCAGAATTCTGCCCTGCTTGAGTTCCTGTTCTGACTTCCTTAGTAATGAACAGCATTGTTGAAGTGTAAGTCAAAATAAACCCTTTCCTTCCCAACTTGTTTTTTGGTCATGGTGTTTCATTGCAGCTTATAGAAACCCTAAATAAGTCAAGCTGGTACCAGCATAGTGGGGTATTGGTGCGACAGACCTGGCCATGTTTTTGGGAGAATCGTAGAAGGACTTCAGAACTTTGGGCTGGAAGAGCCGTTGAGTGTTAAGAGCTCTGTGGGATGTTCTGTGGGAACCTGGAAGATAGGAATGTTGAGAGCAGTGCAGAGGATGGAGATGTGGCTTGTGGAGTTTCAGAAGGAAGTTTAAAGACTCTATCAGGACCATTTATTATTTTGAATTAAGATCCTGTGGTTCTGGTCAGCTGGGGCTGAAGAATCAGCTGTGATTAACAAGATACCAGAACTATTAAAGCAGAACTTAGCTTTCCTGGGATACTTGGTGCTGGTCGGCTGTACCTAAGAAATTAGTGGTGATTAAGAAGACACCAGCATCACTGAGGTGAATCTTCTGGGAGTGTTTCCTGAGAACACAGAGAAGCTGTGTTCCAGAGGTGGCCACGGTTGTACCTCACGCTGGCAGCTGGACTAGGTAATGTGTCAGAGTTACCCAGGTGGCACTGGTTTTGAAGGCATAAAGGGATCATGGAGAGCAGCTGAGGCTTGGCACTGTGAAAGGCCAGAAGAGGCCATTGGCAAAGGTCTGGCCTCAGTGGCAATTGAAGGCCCAGGACTGAAGAGGTCATGCAAAGAAGTTGAGGCTTGGCACCATGAAGACAGCCTATGAGAGGCTATTGGTGAAAGTGCAGCCCAGTTGCAGCAAGGAACCCCAGTGTTTTGGAGATGCCGGTACCATGGGATGAGCAGCAAGAAGAGCAGCAGCAGTGGAGTGGAGCAGTCGGAGCCTGGAAGATGAGCTGTGTGCTGCGGAGGGTGGAAGAGTCCCGGAGATCATGAGTGAATCCCAGACAACTGGACATTGAGTTACTTATACTGTTGGAGTTTGGTTTTGCTTGGTTCAGATTGTGATGGAGCTCTGGTTCTTCCCTCTTGAAGAAGGTATTAAATTTAATTTTAATTTTTAAGGAGCCCACAGATGAAAAAGACTTGAACTTTTAAAAAAGATTGGATATTTTAAAGACTGAAATTTTAATGTGTTTGAATTTGTAAAGACTGTGGGACTTTTAAGATTATGATTTTAATGTGAGATCTTGGGGATAAACAGGAAGGAAGTGTTGTAGCTTAATAGTGATATATTTGTGTATCAAGTTGACAAGGGGTCAGTTGTACTGGCTGGTTGTGTGTGTCAACTTGACACAAGGCAGAGTTATCAGAGAGGAAGGAGCAACACGTGAGGAAATGCCTCCATGAGATCCAGCTGTCATGGAGTTTCATTGAAGTATTAGAAACCCTAACTAAGCCAGATTCCTTGCAAAACAGATGATTGGAATATTGATGAAGTCTAATTTAATGATTCTTTTTCATTGATTGTATTTTTTGTATAATAGCTAAGAACGCTTGTCTTTAAACCTAAATCTCAAAGTTTTCTTCTTAATTCTTAACTCTGTGTCTATGTTTTGTATAAAGAATCTCTCTCTCTCTCTCTCTCTCTCTCTCTCTCTCTCTCTCTCTCTCTCTCTCTCTCCTTCTTTCCTTCTCTCCCTCTCTCCCTTCGTCCTTCCCTGACCAAGTAAAATTGTTTCAGCATTGTTTGTTGAGAAGATGACACTTCCTGAATTAAATTTTTGCCTCTTTGAGACAGTCTGGCACAGTGTCTGGACTCATTTCTGTATCCTCTATTCTGTGCTATTGAGATGGGTGTCTGTCTGTCAGTACCACACTGACTTGGTTGCTGTTGCAATAAAGCAAGTCTTAAAATTAGATGGCAAGGAGATCCTTCCAATTTTTTTAAACACCATTTTTATCCATTTTGGGTCTTTTGACTGTCCATGTAAGCTTTAGTGTAACATTACACACACACACACACACACACACACACACACACACACACACACACACACAAAAACCCAGAAAACAAAAAACAAACAAACAAAAACCCCAACAACAACAACAGAAAAAAAACAAAAACCAACAACCAAAAAACTGATGGTTAATACTTTAGGGACATATACCAGTTTTATATGTCAGATCTGTACTGTCAAAGTTACGTTAAGTATACATGTAACTATTATAATTCTGAGATTTCATCTTTGAGCCATGTGTAACAACCTCAGGAATTGATTGGTTAGCCAGGATCCCATCTCCCAGCACCCTTGTTAGAAAGCCTGTGGGAACTGGTTTCTCTGAGGAAGCTCCCTTTGCATGGCTCTGTTTGTGTCTTGTGCTTACTTGGTATAGCTGATGGTCCTGTATGTGCAAATGAGGATGGCTTCCAGTGATGGAATGCTGAGGGAGAGCTCTGCTCAGCCAAGGACCTCCATATGGACCAAGTGAGCCCTCCAGAGCCTCCCTCAGCACAACCCAGCATCATATGGAAGTAGAGGCAATAGCTGGTAGTGGGATCTGGTGGAAGACATTAATAATCAGGGCTGAGAGGGTCCAGGGCATGCAGAAAGCAGTCCCCTTCCATGGAAAGAGAAGCAGACTCCTAGGGTGGGAAGCTGGTGGTTGCTGGGTCCTGGCAGAAGCCTTGGTGCTGTCCCAGGTCCTGAGCAGTCTCTGAAGTCCCTGAGATCTCGCTGTGTCTTTGTCCTTCCCCACAGCCCCTCCTAGTGACTCCTTAGCTTCAGATCCACCAAGGGAGAGGGTAGGATAATCTAGAGTCCATAGGACCTGGCATTAAGGAGTAGAACATTGCGTGATGGAAAATTTACCCTGTTCAATGGTTTTGACCAAGAGCAGTGAGAGGAGGTCAAGACCTGGCCTTTCCTCATGCCCTTCAACACAGACAGAAAGGCTCCAGGGGCAGAGTAAGAGAGTGGGGCTCCCAAAGCTCAACTTTAACAAGACTCTTCTGTTGTAATGGTGGGGTTTTTAAAAGCTCATGTATGTGTTTGTTCATGCTTCTGTATATGAGTGTACAAGTTGCCATGTGTAGGAAGGTCATAGGTCAACTTCTGATATTGTTCTTTGGGCATTGTCCATTTCTTTGGGTCAAGGTCTCTCATTGGCCTGCAGCTCATGGATTAAGCTAGACTGGCTGCCTAGTGAGCCAGGGATCTATTGGATCCCTCTGTCTCCTCACCAAGGCTGGGGTTACCACCACACACAGCTTGCTGTTTTTATGAGGGGATCCAACTCAGGTGATCATACTTGCTGGACAGGCACTTTACTATGTAAACACCCCTGAGCTTTCATTGTTTCCACAGTAGTTTAGCAGCCAGTAATTCCCTCCTTAGGTAGCATGTGGTGCAGAGCGAAGGTTACAATCGTCAGCCAACAAGTGATTGACTTGGGTCACTTTTGGATTCCTCTTTGATTTTCTTCATCCCAACCAATTGTGCCTCTTTTGAATTGGGTTCCTGGGGCCTAGCAAAGCTCAAGTCCAGGAGACCAACTGCTTAACCACCAACCAACCACCCTTTCATGTTCCATACAGGAGCTAGAGGAAGCTGCATAGCAATGGAGCTCACAGCCTGGCACAGGGTCGCCAGCAACACCTGAAGGCTGTCTAGCTCTGTTCTGAGCTGCCTTAGAACTTGGCTGCTCACTCTTCCTCCAGAGTCTCTTTTTGAGGGTCCCTCACACAGTCTCTTTTCCCTGTGTCCAAGTGGGCTTTTCTGGACCTCACTGGCCTAGGTTTTCCTAACTCTATAGGGCATGTACCACTTGCTTTTTTCACTACTCAAAAAGAAAACTCTTTCCTGGGCCTGGACCCTGAGTTGGAGGTTCTGTGGAAGAGGGAGGCAAGAGTGTGACATGGTCTCCTCTGAGGCTGCGCACTCTCCAGAACATCAGTCTGTGCTGTTGCCTCCTTTGATTGGCTATTAATAATTGCCATGTGCCAGGCACTACTGCAACTCCTGCTAGCACTTGACTTAAAAGAAAATCCTCAACCAGGCCTGACACATTAGTGTTGTCAACATGACCATTCACCTCCTTCAGAGTGAAGGTCAACAAATAATTTTCAGCTTTGTTTAAAGCCTTTTTAATGGAGTCTAGAAAATGCTTTAATTATGAGTGATTATCTGCTGAAGTGCTCACAAGCTTTTCAAAGCCTTGCTAAGCTTTTCTATACTATTTCACTCTGCTCACAGAGTTCAAGTTGTTGGAGGCACTTCTAAAAGATGAGGCAGTTTTTTCTTTCCTTGTGTTTCTTTCTTTCTTTCTTTTTTTAATCATGCAATTTGGACTGTTTACAAGGAAGGCTGGCTCTCTCTCTTTTGGGTTTGAAACAGGGAGACTTTATTTCCCACCCACTTCCATCCTCTCGCCCAAGTGAGTGAAAGCTCTCAGGATGACCTGGAAGTTTCTTTCTTACCTAAGGTATGATTGTCTTCTGAGGTTCACAGAATGTTCACATGTTCCTCACCTGTACCCCACAAGGGGTCCCACTCAGCACTAGTGATATTGGGGACTGGATCCTCTTTGTGGGGCTGTCATCTGCCTGGGAGACATTCAGCAGCAGCCCTAGTTTGTGCTCTTGGCCCCTAGCCGGAAAAATCAAAAGATTTCAGACATTTGTGTCCCCTGAGGAACAAAATTACCTGTAATTGTCAACAGTTGACTCAAACCATTCTGTGCTAAAGAGAGGCACCCATGAGAAGGGAGTGGCCCTGAGGGTTGGGGGGCCACCTCTTATCTTACATGATTAGGTTTTGTCAACTCAACACAAATTAGAGTCACCAGGGAAGAAGGAACTTCAACTGAGGAATTGCCTCCATCAGATTCTTCTGTAGGCAAGACTGTAAGACATTTTCTTGATTGATAATTGATGTGTGATGTGGGAGGTCCCAGACCACTGTGGGTGGGACCACTCCTAGGCAGGTAGTCCTGGATTCTATAAGATATCAGGCTGAACAAGCCATGGGAAGCAAGCCAGTAAGCAGCACTCCTCCATGGCCTCTGCATCAGCTCCTGCCTCCAGGTTCCTGTCTTGACTTCCCTTGATGGTGGACTATAATCTGTAAAATGAAATAAACCTTGCTTCCTCTGGTTGCTTTTGATCATGGTGTTTATCACAGCAATAGGAAGTAACTAACAAGGACCCCTTACATGTACTGATGACCTTCAGACATCCTCAGGCTCACAGGAACCTCTCCTTTCCTCTCTTGTCCGGCTGTACCAACATCCCCAGCTACTTTCTCCTGTCATGTCTTCTGCCTCCCATGGGCTCTGAACTGTAGAAAGGAAGCAGAGACCCACCTGGAAGGGAGGTGCAGCTGTGAGAAATCAGAGTTGTCCATATTTTGCTCTTGTTCGTGATAGAGTCTCAAGTTCATTGAGTGTGGCCACAAGCAGAGAGAGTCCTGAACTGGTGAACCCTGACCTGCCTCTGGTGAACCCTGACCTGCATCTTGGCACTAAGACCTCTCTCATCTAGGGTCTTACACATTCTGGAAATACCTAAGTGAAGTGAGACAAGTGTCTTTATTGCAGGACTTTTCAGAGCTGTTCCCTGCAAAGAACTATGATTAGTTGTGGGCACAATGGCATGTGACATTTCTCAAAGAGGTTTGAACATGGAATCTGTTTCCTTTCCAAGCAGTATCCCCTACCACTGTTCACGGGATGTCCTTTGGAAAAGGAGTCACTCAGCAATGACAATGTTCTCACCCAACTTCTTGCTGATCTGTTCTAAGGTAGCTTTGAAATCAAGAAAGACGACACACCTTCCAATATGGAAGCCTAAGACCCTTTTCAGCCGCATGGCTTCGAGTGGGACCCTGGAGGAGAATGTTGTTTAAGTGAATGGATCCCAAGGTTTGGTGACCATCTTGCACACAGGCTCCTGTCTACACACAGTGGTGGTCATGGGGGTGGAATGGTGGAGGAGATGGGGTCAGGGGAGCTCTGAGGGGCCAGCAACCACCCTGACCTTCCTCTAGGGAAACTCTGGAGCAGAGGAGAAGGGTAAAGTGTGGAGAGAAGGGAAGCAGAAGTTTCCATTTGTGCCCAATGGGTTTGTTTTTTTATCTGTTTGCAAATGTTCAGTGTAATGGTTTGAAACCCAGCCGTGAGCTGCCGCCGCCCACACAAAGCTGCCGTGGCGCTGAGCTCCGGCAGGCAAGCCGTCTCCCCTGTGTCGGCCATTACCCCGAACCCACACCAGGGCAGGCTGCTTACCACCCCCCAGTGTCCCTCTGCCACCCCCCTACCGCTTCGGCACCCCCGACTCCCACCACCCTCCACACACACCATCCTTCTTTTTTTAAACCTCCAGCACTCGGTTTTCTCTAGAGGAGGCACAAAGAGAAGGCAGAGATGGGACGAGCAGGGAGAGTACTCCTCCCTCATCGGAGCCACCAGCTTTCAGGAGAGCGCGGCAGCCCCCCCTGCCTGTGGACTGACCACTGAAAGGTGAGAGAGGACTTTGGGATTTCTTTGTGCACCTGGAGGTCTGGGGCGCAAGGCAAGGTGAAGGGCTCTGATCCTTATGCCTGGTCTGTCGCCTCCGAGTGTCTGTGAGGCAAGCATGATGGATGCCTCCTTCCAACATACGCAGTGGTTTCTGACACAATCCCCCACTCAGGGGCACACAGGAGCTCGGAACCCAGGGGCTCCTGGTTCCCCGCACCCCTCCTCCACCTTCAAGCACAGCCTCCAAACCCTGAGGTGTGGAGCAATGTGTGAGCCTGCCTTCTCCTTGACCTGTTGATTTCCGACTAAGGCTGCTGGCCCTTCCTCCCTGGAGTGAGCAGTGACCCACACTTTGGGGGCCATATGGAATAGTCCTCCATCCACGGGGCTTTGGGAAACCTCTTTCCCTAGTGGCCCCAAGCCTGATAATCAGAAGCAATCAGACCCAGCTGTCCAGCTAATCTGTATGAAATAGGCTTCCTTCCTTGCCGAAATCAACAAAGTTTAAAATAGATGGGACTGGAATCGGAAACGAAGCTATAGAGTTATATGTGATGTAACAGGCAGGGGCATCCGCATGGAAAATATTAAGTACAAATGACACGGTTTAGGACCATGAGAGCCAGGAAAAGCAATGATTTCCTTGCTTATTAAGCATGTTTATGGGTCAGAGGGTAGCTGAGTGGGACCATCACTTCCGGAAGTGAAACCTCCCAACACAAAGAAGAGAAGAACAAAGATGGAGGGAGAGAGAGGGACAGAGAGAGAGAGAGAGAGAGAGAGAGAGAGAGAGAGAGAGAGAGAGAGAGAGAGACATAGAGAGAGAGAGACATAGAGAGAGAATAAGACACATGTAGAGGAGAAGCTGAGAGAAAGGCTCTGAATTCTGTGCAGAGATGAGTCAGTTGGCAAAGGTCTATTTTTAGTTTTCAGACTCGGCTGTTGCAGTTTGCCTGGCATTAATTAATGTCACAGGCATGTTCCACACTAGGTTCTGAAGGGCCTTGGCGTGCCATTAAGACTAGAGGTGTTGATCTTCGGCACAGACTCTCCACAAGGCCTTTCGGGCTGGTCTCTGACAAAAACGTGTCCAGAATGTCCTGCCCTCTGCCCTTGGCCTCTCCGGGTGTATCCGTTGTCTCTTGGCTTCAGCTCTTAGCTGCCTGGCCATTGGCCAAGGCAGAACTACAATTGTTATGCCTTGTTTTTCCAAAAGGAAAGGTTGTACAAGCTGAAATTAGTGTGTGTTGGGGGGAGATGTTGGGTCACGGCTTGGAATAAGAAAGGGGGGCCCTGGGGGATTTCTACCTTTGCTAGGAAGAAGGACGCTGACTTTGACAAAGTCAGTTTTATTACCCCCCCCCCAAGCCTGTTTCTGTTTCAAGAGGTAAGTCTGTTCTTATAAAGAACCATATTAGAGCTGGAGAGGCCGTTGTCATGGAGCCCTGCTTTGTGGGGAAATGGAGGCAATGGTCAAGTTGAGCATAAGGCGGAAGGAGAAATGGAAGGCCAGGTGGCATCCAGTATCTGAGAGAGCCGCCTCAGTGTATTAACACCATCACTAGACCAATGAAAACACAGGAATCTCTCCACCATAGTCCTACTTGAAGAGACCCCCTTATGTTCTCCTCAGTGATCTCAAGTATTTTCCTACAATCTAAGAGTGAGCCTGAACCACCCATGGTTGTGTCTTATATCTGTGGAGCCCTGTACACAGGTTTCATCAGTGAATAAATACCTTCTAGTTGGCCAATCCAAGGCCCGGCCTTTGATGAACTCTTCAGAGTGGGATGGGAGAAGTCCCATTGTGCCCAGTGGCATGTGAGAGGCCCTCTGTTGAGTGAAGAAACTTGGAGTGTAGAGAAATTCTGATGATCATGGCCAGTTTTATTTCCTGGTCCTGGGGAAGAATTGCCTTCCCTAAATTTCTGATGCCTTCGAGAATAATAGACAGAACTGAGGGTGTGAGCCAGCAGGACACTGGCTTTGGTCTCATGTCCTTACCTCCGTTCTAGCCTGGCATTTAGATGGCTGTATCAGGGACCCTGAGCTGTCTCAGATTCACAAGCCTAAGTATGTTTTATCCCCCTAGACACCCCCAAGTTCTCTGGTCACTTTCCCACAATCCTCCTCTGAAGCACTTTCAGCCTAGGAGAAGGGCCCCCATAGAAGCTGTAGGCCAGAAACACTGTCCATGAGGGGCAGAGGCAGAGGACAGGTCTCCATTCATTGGTCATGAAAGTCCCTAGTCCTTCCTAGACTGGCCATACTTGTAACTGCAGATATGTGGTTACATCTTGCCAGACCGAAGAGGAAGTGGCTTTCAGGTGCTTGGCCTCTGTTGGAGGTCTGATCTCAGCACACCATTAGCAACCCTGGTGAGAGCCCAGTGGCTTCCTCAGTGCCTGGCTGCCATTGTTGCATGGGTTTAACCATTCACACGGAAGCATTGACTACTGGCGCAAATTCAGCGAGAATATAAGTTCCAAGAAGGAAGGTCCCATCAAGGCTGGTGGTAGCAGGGAAGGTGGTTTGTGTTACATCATCTTTGCAACTTGCCTGGAGGGTGGGAGCCTGCCCAGCACGACGTAATGGGGAAGAATGTAGAGTCCTATGTTTTACTTTTTGGATTCTATCTGGTAGGTACTACACTCCATAACATATCCACTGGTCTTACTGTACAAGTTCTCTGCTCTACAAATCTTGAAAGAAAGTTGTCACCTTGGGTGAGGCACATGTTTACCAATAGTGTCCATGTTCCCCAGTCTGCAAAGCCTGGCTTGGCAAAGCCCTTTGGTGCAGACCTAACCCTCCCTAGTCACCACACAAGGCTCATGCCCAAGCTTGATGCGTGTTCTCTTCTCTTTCTCAGGTCTCAGGCAGCCTAAGATGGCCTGAAACTTGCTATGTGGTTGAGAATGACCTGGAAGTTCTGATCTTCCCGCCTCCACTTTCCAATGCTGGGATGACAGGTGTGACAGACAGTGCTCTAAGTCACTAACCCAGGGCCTTGTGCATGCTAGAAATGCACTCTGCCACCCGAGCCACATATCAGTCCCCTAGCTCCTTTAATAGTGGTTCTGAGTAACCAATGGAGTTCAAGCTGGGCCTGAACTCAGGTGCTGAGCTCTGCCCCACACTGCATGGTGCCTAGCTAAGATAAAGACTGTAACCAAGTAAGTCTAGTATCACTCTGAATGCTCTAAAGGGGTCCAGAGAATTGAAGGCTGATGCAGGGCTCTGTAGGTAACCACAGGTTGGACTCCTGTTCCAGCCCCTGAACTGAAACAGCCTGGCCCACATGCCCCCCTCCCCACAAGCTCCAACCCCTGCCATGGCTCGCCTCTTCCTCTGTGACCTGTCACGGGCCTCACATCCTGTGAGGAGGCCCTAGAAACGGGCTCTGTTGATGAAAACACGCATGCTCTTCACCACAGGAAGCATGGCCTCACGTTCGCAGTGATAACTGCCAGACTCCTCACAGAGAGCGGAGGGGAGTACAGTCAGGCTTTGTACCTAGATTAGGAAGTACATATTTTCTCCCCTCCCCCCTCCGCAACTCTCAATTTGCCTCACATGAAGCCTCCTTCCACCCCTTCCTATCCCAGAGTAGGAAACAGGACATTTAGGAAACAGAGACCATGTACCCTTGAGCTTTGAAAGAGCAGTGAGAAAACAGGATATTAGTAATAACTGGAGCCCCTGGGCCTCGGCCCCAGGTACGATGTTTTTATAAAATCTAGGTCACCAGGCTAAAATACAAATTTTAGTTCAACAGTGAATTTTGCTTTGATTCCCCTTGAAAAATAAATTTAACCAAGAGCCCTAAAGTTTTGTGTTTGTGACAACTAGTCACCGAAGCCTAGGGGACCCACTTCTTCACCTAGATGCAACTCTTGGCCCTCTGACACACATAAAAAGCTCTACATGTTAGTGGTACTTCTCTGAATGCTTTATGTCAGGAGTTTTTATATGCAGAACTCTTGGTGTCTGTTGTCCAGAGGAGAAACTGAGGCTGGGAAGTTGATGTGAATCACTGATCTGCCAGCTCCCAGCCTGTCTCCATGCATAGTACTCACTGGCAGTGGGTGGGTAAGCGGCGCCAACTTCAGAGAGGCGGTAATAACAGGTTAGCATGGGAAAGCTCTGTGCAGAGATGGGGAGGGCTGTGTCAACACATGCAAATTATATGCAAAAACACTTGGCCCTCCTGGCAGGCTCACCTAGGTAGGAGACCCATGAGCACAGTCTCCAGTTGTCCATGGGTTTCTAGGAGGGGCAAGGGTAGCAGGCAGATAGCCGCTGGGTACCTGGAAGGCCTGAGATCCCTGTGCCTGTGGGCTGGGGTAAATGCACACACATGTTCTCGTGTTCTCTCGGTGTGGATGCGGATGTGAGGGGGCTGATGTGGAGGTGGATGCACGAGGCTGTGGGGCGTGGTGATGTGTGCGTGACCTGCCACCTTGATCTGTGTATTCCCAGCAAGCCACATGGCTCCTGTCTCCTGGGATAACCTCCCCCAAAGCTCTGGCATTGCTTTATGGAGAGAAGGAAGCAGTCCTCCTTTCTGGTGTTCGTCTACTGAGGTACCCTCGGACCGGAGCCCTTGGAGAATAATCCTAACCACAACAACACTACCACTAGCATTGGTAGGGATTGATGGCCCTGGGGCGAACACTTTGTACTTAATTCTCTGGGTCGGGGGTTTGTGTTGCCCTAACTGAATATCCAGTACTTGATATTTGATGCTTAGATACAGAGACACTGGGGGAGGTAGGGCCATTTGACCACAATTAATGGCACGTTAAGCAAAGATTCAACTCTTTGCTCTGTGGTTTGGCCAGGCATCTTACCATGGAGGAGCAGGAGAGTATGACATGCTGCATCCTGGTGTGGATTCAAAACAGAGAGAAGGTTCTATGGTACTTTGTATTAGCTGTGACAGAGGTTCTTTGTTGTTGTTGTTTTTCAATCTGTGCACTTAGTACGATTGGCCTCCAATATTGATTCTTACTGATATCCTATGTTGGGAGATACTCTCCTGGATGGGAGGCTGGGCTAGAAGGGGGTCACCAGGAGAGGACCCTTCCTGGCGCTTCCATCTGGCAGTATGAGGGAAAGGTCTCCACCAAAGATCAGCCTTACTTTTCTGTAAGAAAATGGGCCATGAAGGAAGCCTGGGCCCGTAATTGTTCTTGTTGATCCCTTGGTGGCTGGTTTAGGGCAAGTCACTTCATGGCTGTGGGCTTCCTATCTTCATTTGTGAATCGGTGTATTTGGTAAGGCACTTCTGTCCTGCATAGCTTAGAGGTCTCACGGGCACATCACTAGCTGGTCATACTTATTAGTGTAGCAATAAAAAGGGGCGTGTCTCCCAACTTTGAAGATCTTAGAGGTCTGTGAACAAAGCTGAGCCCACTGCAACCCAAGACAGGCAAACATTCACCTAAGAAACTCATAGAGGTGGTGTTGGGAGTGTTCAGGAGATGAAAAGATCAGTCCTAGCTGGGAAGAGGCTCCTTACGGCCTTTCTTGAGGAGGCAGCCCTTGGGGTCCACCATGCAAGGGAGGATAGGCTTTGAGTATGTGAATCTAGGAACGGATGGTAGTTCAGGCGGAAGGGGCAGCAGATAACAACTGTGGAGGAGAATCAGGGAGAGGAGAGGCCGTTGCTTGACTGGAAGGTGCATTTACCCATCCACCTACCAGTCATCTACTTAAGTGAACCTAGCCATTCACTTACCTGCCGATCCACTCATCATCCAGTCAGCCATCATTTATATACCCATCTAACACCCGTTCATCCATTCAGCCATGCATCTCTCCACCATGCATCTACCCACCAACACATTCATCTCTGGCCGTGAGTATGGAACAGGTAAGAGAATATGATGCTCCATGGGACCCAAGAAAATTACTAAAAGACAATACATTTAGTAATTATCACTGAGATGGGTGCATGGGGATCTGAGATGGTTGAAGCAGCATCTAGGGCAGTGGTTCTCAACCTGTGGGTTGAGACCCCTTGGAGGTCACAGATCAGATACCCTGCATATGAGATATTTACGATTCGTAACAGTAGCAAAATTAAAGTTACAAAGTAGCAACAAAATAATTTTATGCTTGGGGGTCACCACACCATGAGAAACTGTGTTAAAGGGTTGCAGCATTTGGAAGGTTGAGAACCACTGATGTAGGGCTTTCCTAAGGATGTGAAAGGTCAGTGGGAGGTAATGAGAGATGGAAAGAACATTCCAGGCCATGAGTGTGGATCTCTGGGGACCCCGACACAGGCAGGAGTTCAAGAAGCTAGAGGCCAGTGTGTGGCTTTGGTGTAGATGACCAGAAATGGGGGTGGTAGGCAAGTGGAGGCAGCAGATGTAGAATCATCTGGACCAGGGACCATCACTGTCTCAGAGCAACAGGGCTGTTGAGAGATTTTCCCTGGGATGGAGGTATAGCTTTATGTTTGCACAAGGTTTCTCTTTGCCCCTGAGGGGAGAGGCAGGTTCCCTGAATACTTTGACCAAAATCTCACTTGGCTTCCTGCACCGTTCTCAGTCTGGTGTCGTCAGAGGCTCACCAGACAGTGTCTTGGACAAACTCTGTTCCTAAGCTCTCTGTCCCACTGGGCTCCCAACAGCATTGCTTCAGAGAACACGGTTCGGCTCTGGCCAGCTAGCTCTGAGCCTGTTCTACTTCAGCCAAGTCTCAGGGAACTTCACCCAAAGAGAACAGGAAGTCCACAAAATACTAAACATGCTTAAGACCTACCACCTGGCTTTCGTGAAGGTCAGAGACTGATTTCTGTCTGGCCCTTCTTGCTGGCCTGGGTGTATCCTCATGGAGTGGATCCCCGAGGAGTAAGAGGTTTGGCAGAAGTTGTGATTGCTTCACGCAGAGTGGACTCTACGGCATTCAGGGTGAAATGCTTATTGTGCCACACTGTCTGGCCTGTCTAGGCCTCCCACAGCCAAGATCTCAGATCATGAGGCTGGAAAAGTGACCACTTCTCCCCAGGGCCATCAGCATGTTTTAGAAAGTACCAGGCAGTGATGGCGGACGTCAAAGACAGGGCAGAAAAGGAGAGAAGATGACTTCCATGTTCTTTGTGTGATAGCGAACTCTTTCTTAGACAAAGTCACAGGCAATCTTCACTTCTATGTACGGTGGGCTTCCCCGGGCAATTGTTTACCATGTGCCCACTTGGAATTAGCTGAAACAAGCTAGATTTCTCTCTCTCTCTCTCTCTTTTTTTTGGTCTACATTGTCAAGGAGTGCATATTTTGGTGGAGAGGTTGACCCAAGGTGTCAAAGTTTTGAGAATGTGCCAGGGATAATGAGACCCTAGAGGCAGGCGTGACTCCCCATGCCTGTTGACTGCGTCAGGCCTTATAGAGAGGAACAGTTGGGGTCTGGATCTGTTTTTCTCACTTCACAGGGAGGAAACAGATGCATCCAGAAACTGGCACCTCTCCAAAGATACCTGATATACATTTCCACACATGGCGGTGAACTCTATAGAGTGTCCACGTAGCCCTACAGGAAATGGAGCTCCAGTCTCTGTTCTCTGAACAACGAACTCAGAACTACAAACAAAGAGACTTGATGACTCTTGTTTTTTCTAGTGTCTCTTGTGAAGAAGCAGGTCCATGTCAACCTTCCAGAACATCAGTTTTAAGCACCCTGTCTGCTCATCCCATGGAAACTCTGACATCGTGTTCTTCCCCTTCTGTCCTGACCCTGGCATTTCAACCATTCCCCAACTCCGCGCCGAGCCCTGAACTACTTGGCAGACCGTGTCTCCTTTCACCCCGGAGACTCTGTGCCACTTGCCCTCTGTACGCAAGCCTCTGGCTTCCCCAACATTGTCCTCACTAGCCTCTGGTTGGCTTTTGCGACTTGTAAGCAATGGGCCATCTCAAGGTCTTTGTGTTTGCTGTCTTTGTGTCTTCAGATGCCTGTGGCTGGGCCTCCTGCCTCATAGGTTCACTGTGATGGCCTTACTGTGCCAACTTTCACCTCTACTCCTCTCTCCCCTGCATTCACCTCCACTGGAGTTTATTTAATTTAATGTATTTTCTTATTTGTGGGTGTCTCTATCGGACTGCCAGTCTGTATAAATAGGCACCCGACCCATCCTCTTCCCCTCTGGTCCTCTGGCTTCAAGGAAACTTAGGAATAATTTTCTTTTCCACCTGTATTTGTTGAGCAAGTTTGTGACGGTTGAATGTGACTTGTAGGGTGCCTGGGAGAGCATGTGTATTCTTCCCTTGCGGATTTTTTTGGGTCAGAGGTTGCCTGTTTAGGTTTTTGCCGTCCATTGTTCTCTCTAATTATCCTAATTATGCACCACACAAAAGATGATAAAAGAGTTTAGCAAAGACAAAAGTGTCCTTGGCAGGAGGAAGGAATTGGAACAAATTGGAAAAAGTTAGAGCCCCTTTTAGCCACAAGGAAGTGGGCAAAGCTGGACACAAAATACACTGATGTTTTTTATGCGCACACACCTGTGTGTGTGTGTCTATGTTTGCACGTGTGCTCAGAATACACTGGTCTGAACAGGAGCACTGGAATGATGGTGGTGTGGTCAATGGTTGAGGCTCTGGTGAGAGGCGAGGCTGTTTCCACTTGCTCATTAGCTGGTCAACTTTCTTCTCTGTTCCACGGCCTTTAAGATAAGAAGGTGACAAATTGGTTTTAGTTCATATGCTAAATCTGACTGGGAAGTGAAGGAAAAATCATGTCCCTCAGTGACATCTGCCTCAAGTGTTAAGGAGGAATGCTGGGCTGGACTTGACCTTGCTGGATTAGATGACCCCCAAAGCATGTTGGTGCTCAATTCTAGACTCCTCTCATGTCCTGGGAATAAGAGTTAAGTTGGAGACTCTGAGAGGAGAGGGGATTCTCTGTATCCAGGGCTCGGCTTTGGAGGACATAGGAGGAAGATCCTTGGGGACAGTGGGAAGTGACTGTCATCTGGATGATGAAGGGATGAATCTCACTGTCTCTCTGAATTCTCAGTACTGAAAAGTGAGTCCTTAGAAAAACTTTATGTACTGGATCATTTTGGATACACGTGCGCGCGTGCACGCGCACACACACACACACACACACACACACACACACACACACACACACACATACACACACACACACATACCCTATGAAATCTTCATAGCACTAAGGTGACTGGAACATCTGCCATCTTCTAAAGTTTTCTCTGTCATTGTGACAGGGGCAGTAGGAAAGCATACCTTAGCTCCACCCCTTCTCTGTAGGCACCGCAAGGCCGTTAGCTGCAGTGGCCATCTTGTGTAGCTCTCTGGAATGTATTTGTGATGACACCTGTTGATGTTGGTTATCAAATGCAAGGACCTAGAATGACAAACAAGACAAGCCCCTGGACACACCTGCAGGATATTATTTAGATTTGGCTAATTGTGGGAAGACAGGTGAGTGTGGGCAACACCATTCCACAGACTTGGGTCTTGGCCAGAGCAAAAGGACAAAGCAATCTGAGTACAAGCATGCATTGTTCTCTGTTGCCTGACTATGAATGCGACATAACCAACCAGCTATTCCAAGCTGTTGCCAGTGCGGCTTCCCCACAGTGATGGACTGTACCCTTGAACTGTGGGCTGAAATAAACTCTCCTTCAAGTTGCTTTTGTCAGGTTATTTTGTCATAGAAACAGGAAACTTAACTAATAACTAATTAGCTAATAGAGCGTCCATCCCCCTGACTGTTTCTGCCACCGTGCCCTGCTCATCACCATTTAACTCTGCTTGGATGAGTGTCTTCCATTGCCCATGGGACAGGATGCAGAACTTCTGGTCTTCATGCCTGGCTTGTTTCCCTTAGTGCACTGCCATCAGTGTCTCTGCCTGCTGTGGAGGCCACTGTGCCTTCTGGTTTTTAAAGGATGAATGAGTGTTTCCATAAAGTGCTTTTAATGAAGAATAAAAATATATGAAAATAAAAACAAAGTCCTAGTGAGAGCCAGCTGGTGAGCCCTGTGCTTAGGGAAGAGATGGACTGATGTCTCCCAAGTGCTTCCCTTCTTGGGGATGTGCTACTGAACTTTCTTGTGCTTTGGAGCCAAATTGAGTGGATTGGTCTATGTTCTGCCTCTTTCCAAAAAAGGATTTGAAGGGACTTGGAGTAAGAACACAGCCAGAGGACAGACAGTGGGAAATAAGCCACAAGAAGAGCTCAAGAGACCACAAATCGAGGTCCCAAGAAGGGTCAAGACCTCCCAGACCAGTCCTTTGATTCAAGGACCTGTTGTCAATGGGTTTCTCAAGGATTGGAGGCTTCTTGGCTTGTAGAGATGGCTGGCTGAGGCTAATACACAAATCTGTGTTTTAATCTGTTTATTGAAATGTTAAAACATACTGCTTTATAAATATACCCAACAGGCATTGATTAACCAGCTTCCCCACCCCACCGTGGGTGTGGCAGGGTCTTAGCCAGCCATATTGTTCCCCATCTGGACTGATGAACTCATTTCTTAAAAATAAAAGGAAAACAACTTCTTACTTAGGGAACTTTGTGAACATAAGGAAAGGGAGCAAGGTTTTGTTTATTTGTTTGATTTCACTAAAATTTCAAGATTTTTTTTTTCCCTTTCTTTCTGGCCTCAAAAATTTAATCTACCAAACAGTGGGTGATGCCAGTGAAATCACTTCCGGTGCTGAAAAAACAATTTCTTTTTTACACTCTGTGATTAGAAATGGGAGAGCCAAGTGCTCAGGAGCCACATCACAGCTTCCTGAACAGGGACACAATCTTAGGGATGTAAATGCTCTGCTTTCCCCTGATTTTTCAGCTGTCACTCAGCCACTTTCATTACGTGTGGCACTGCGTGAGTTCAGCCCGCAGCGATAGTTTGGGCAATTACCTGCAAGAGAACATTGGTGTACAGCCCTGGGAGGTGGGCCATTGTGCCTTTCCCTAGAGAATCAGTCACAGCCTCCCTCTTGATGGAGCCAGCTCTGCCAATGTGAGGGGAACTGTTCCAAAATGAACCCTGGGGGCATTTACTTCCCAAACAGCCTTGGCTGCCCAGGGACAGGATGGGGCCCAGGGTCAGAGGAGGTGAGCGGGTGCATTGTGGGTAAAGTTGACTATTTTGGGGTCAGAAGGATCCTGTCTTTTGAAGTTCTACCCATTTTGGGCCCACTGGGTCTCTGTGATGACAGTGTGGAGTGTCCATCTCTCTGCTGTCTGTCATCACTGTCTCTACAGGGGGTTTGGGCCAGAGAGACCAACCCCAGTGCAACCCACCTGGTTGTTGGATGTATGTGGGATCTCAGATATGCAGTCTGGTCTGACAGTCCCCCAAGACTGGTCTGCAAAGCTCTATGGGTACTGGGTAAATTTTTCTTTTTTGCTTTTATAACTTCTCTTTTTAACTTTAGCAGGGATTTCTATTAATAACAATAATAATTATTACTAATAAACACATTGCTAAATTACTATTAAATATGTATTAAATATAGAAATTATTATTGTCTTTGAACTTTTTATTTGGAATTATTTTAGATTTACAGAAAGCTTGCAAACTAGGAATCCTTATTCTCTTTGACACTGTGACCCTCATGTGACATGGCCATGGCTGAGGAATATACAGGTTGAGGCCCAGCCTTCTCACGTGTACCACCAGCCTTGCTGGATGTTGACCTCTGGTTCGCATTCCAAGCTGCAGCTGATGGCACCTTTTACAACACAACTCTTCTTTTAAAAAATATTTATTTTTATTTCATTCACACTGGTGTTTTGCCTGCCTGTCTGTCTGTGAGGGCATCAGGTCCCCTTGAACTGGAGTTACAGACAGTTGTGAGCTGCCATGTGGGTGCTAAGAATTAAACCTGGGTCCTTTGGAAGAGCAGCCACTGAGCCATCTCTCAAGCCCCATACAACATAACTCTTTAAAAGAGGTGTACTACATAGGGCTGGGGAGAGGTGGCTCAGTGGATTAAGTGACTGACTTGCAAGTGCAAAGGCCTGAGTTCAGATCCCGAGCACCCATGCCAAACACCAGGCATAGTGGCACATGTCTGTAATCTCAGGAGGACCGATCCCTAGAGCTTGATAGATGGTCAGCCTAGCTGCTTCAGCGATCTCCAGGTTCAGTGAGAGATCCTGTCTCAGAAAACAAGGCGGAGAGCTATTGAGGAAGGCACCCAATGTCAACTTTCATCGTCTACATGTGCATGCAAGTGTGTGTCTTCTTCCTACACAGAGGAGCACACACACACACACACACACACACACACACACACACACACACACACACACAATCATTATGGAACATTTCCATGTTATTACAAAAGTACAGCTTGGGACAAATGAAATGATAGAAGCAAGTCAGTGGGAATAAAGGTGTCATACATACAAATAAGAAGTCACAGAGAGTGAATGTTTGGAATGGGACGTTTGTTTTTTCCACAGATCCCCTGGGAGGTTGGGCTGCTTCAGGGCCACTCTGCAAGGTGGGAGCCGTGTCCTGGCTGGGGTGGGATTGGGCACTCAGCACAGCATCCCTTCCATGCTTCATGGGGACCTGAGCCCTGGTTGGGGAACCATGAAAAGAAAGGAGGAGGGAGCAGAGAGAAACTTTCAGGAGGAGTAAAGTTTGTTTCAATTATCCCGCTGACCCTTCACCCCCATTTTCATGGGTAATCAAAAACCGGCTGGATGCATCATGCTTTAAATAAAGACATCATTTCCCTGACAAGGGAACAAGCAGACAGGTAATTGCATGGGGTGCTGGTCCAATTACACTTCGGGAGAGGCACTTTTCTGTGTGCTGGTGAACAACAGCCCTCAGCACGCGGTCACACATCTGTGGAGTGCTTCTCCTTAAAGAGACTCCACAGGCGCAACCTGTTTTCTCAGGACACGAGGATGGTGATTAGTACCTGCTTTTGACACTGGAAGGAACCCTGCAGAGGCTGTCAGGGGGACCAGACCCCCAAAGGGCTCCAGCTCAACGTGAAGTCCTGATATATGTGTTTACAAGGTAGGGCATTGTCGAGCCCCACAGGGAAGCCTAACAGGGTTTTGACAGCTCTTGTCTTTGTTTCCTGACCGTGTTTTGAATCTTTTGAGGTCTCTCACTATACAGAGTTTCCACCTGGTGTGTCCATTCTAAGCATCTCCAAATCATGTCAGGGAAAGGAGAGTTTTGACCTAGCCTTGTTCAGTGGATGTCGCCTGAGAGTTAACTTTGTTCTTGGAAGAGGTACCAGGGACCCCAGAGCTAAGTGGGCAGCCCTTTGTGTGAGATGGATGCTCAAATCTATGATGGCACATGGGGTTAATAAACCAGAGAAGGGGTAGGGACGTAGACCCAGGGTCCACTGCTGGTCGTCCAGAAGAGAATGAACGGCTGTTTCCCACAACTGGATGTGGAGTGTGTTGGCTTTTCTGAAATTGTGCCCTGTGCTGTGAACACCAGTACTGAAACAAGTGAGAATATTCCCCAACTTGACTCATTTGTTGAGCACATACTTTGGAGGTTATGAATTTGGTATTTGAAGAGTGGGGAGAGATAGTAGCAAGGTGGTGACTGGGCCCTGGCTCCTGGAAAGAGCACAGGGGATGTGTCTTACATGGATTTAACTCATGGGGATACCAGCAGCTTTGCACATTGCTCCAGTTTGTGAGTCCATCTTGAATGCCCATACTCAGCATCTGTCCATGTGGGATTAGGGAAGCCTTGCAATTGAACTCCGAGCTCCCAAAGCCAAGGTAGCCCATTGGTGCTCCCAACATAGCTTCGAATAGGAATGAAGGTGCCAGCCATGGTGTGAGAACAGCATAGCCTGGACTGAGCATGCTCTTTCCAGCTGTGAATCTTGAACACAGGCTTCTGGTGTCCTCTCATAGCTTGTGACTCATTCATTTAGCAGCATTAAACAGTTTGACCTTTAAAGACAGTCTATATGAACTGCAATTTGACCAAAGAACCTTGATCTTAGTATGGAGCCATTTCTCTTTATCCTTGAGGGAAAAAAAATGACCTTAGAAAGCAAGTTGACTCTGAAAATTTTTTCTTTGATGACTATGGCCATTGAAGCTTCTTGGGTGTCTGTTGCATGTTGTGGACAAACTCTATGGTAGTGCTTAGAAGAATTATTGAATATTCTGATAGAAGTCACATATTATACAACTCACCCTTTAATTTTTATTGTTTTATCAGGTTTTGTTTTTTGATAGAGTCTCAAGTATTTCAAGTTGACTTCAAATTCCCTGTGTATCTGAAGATGACCTTGATGTCTCCTCCTGCCTCAAATCTCTTGAGTACTGGGGCTACAGATGCACAAAACCTCATATGCATTTACACCATGTACACATGTGCACCATGAACACACTCAAGCACACTTGGACATGGACACACACACACACACACACACACACACACACACACACACACACTCTCCTAGCAAGTACCAATAAGTCAAAGGGCATGCTGATGTAAGAGACTGGTAGCTTTCCCATGTGCTGAGCTGCAGAGGAGACACTGGAGGCTGTTATGAAACATGCTGTAGCTGCATCAAGGCCCTTTGCATGAACCAAGGATACTATACCTGGCCCTGCAGCATCTTAACTGCCCCAACTTCACATTCCTGTAGCTCTTATATCTGTGATGACTTGCATGGCTCGAACATGAGGCCATGGGCATTTGCTCAATTTGATCCTTCCGAGGCTCAAAGGAAACACCCCCTATCCTAATCTATCTGAATACAAGGCTGAAGCTTACAACCACCTGGAGACAACTGACATCAAGATGGAGCAAATCTGTGGCCGTCTTTTGAGTTTCAAAGTCATGACCATTCATCCTGCATGCATTCATAACCAGCAAGACTTCTGGCCTACCATGTCTCGGGACATTTTCTTTTGACTAGACCCTTCTCTGCTTCTCAGATTGCACCTAGAGAAGCTCTGATGTTTGACGGTCAGTAGAGTAATTACTGCTTCACTCCTGACAAGGTCAGAGAGAGCAAAGTGGGGACTGGGGCAGAAGAAGAAAGTCCTCTTGGGGAAGATCATTTTAGTGCACTATTCTAAGATGAAAATGATTGCAAACATACCCAGGTTGAACAAATTCACAACATTTTAACTGAAAATGGCACCTCAGGGACTAAGGGATGCTCCCTGCTCCCCTGCCATGGCCATTTCCACAAAGGAAATACTCACACTGAGTCTTGTTGATGCTCATGTCAACCCCATCCCCAGAAGGACCAACACTCTGGCACTCTCTCAGCCCTGGAACAGCCTCATCTCTAGAGCAGAATGTTGCATGAACACTTTCTGGGCCTCTTGGGTTTCCAGATCAATAGTCACGGTCCCCAGAGACTTTTGAAGTCTCTGCCTCAACCTCTTCCTGTTTTCTGAGTGTTGTCCCCGCTGCCGTGTTGAGTAACGCATAGAAAACAATTTACTTCCCTTTTCTGAGCCAGACCGAGCTTTATATCGACTGGAGTGTCCTCCAGGTTTCTTAAGATGCTTTATTTTGTTTTCTTCAGGGAAACATGGAGTTGACTCAATTGCCAGCTTCAGGGACACTGTCTTGTTCTCTTTCCTCCTCTTTGCTGAGGTGTGGGGCGTGTGCAGGGTATCTCTCTGTGCTGAGATTCTGCTTAGGCATCAGGCACCGATAGAGAATGACAAGATACCTTGCTGGCAGACTAGCAACTTCCCCAGAAGATGAGGGGGGAGGGGAGGGAAAGGGAGAGAGCAAGAGCGAACTTCTAGGTCCCCCTCACCTCTGTGGACCTGTGGCTGTATCTCTCAGGACTGGCCTGGGCCACCTGGCTTTAGAACAGAGCTTCACTGGCTGAGAACCCACCACCCTTCGTTAAAGGTATGTGAATATTGCAGGCCATCAGCATATAGAAGCTTCTTGTAGTGTTTTTAAACAACAAACTCCTTTGCCTCCAGTGTGTTTACCTCCATGGCTGCGTCTGTCAAAATGTTTACTGTAATTCATAATGGCTGTCAGAAACCAGGCCCACAGCTGATGTTCTGCTGAACAGAAAATGACAAGGAAGGGAGCTGGAGAGGTGTCTCAGCAGTTAAGAGCACTTGTCACTCCCGCGGGGGACCTAGGTTGGGTTCCCAGGACCCACAGGGAGGATCACAGCCATCTGTGACTCCAGTTCCAAGTGAGCCAATGTCCTCTTCTATCCTCTTTGGATAGCAGGCACATACATACACATAGGCAAAATACTCATACTCATAAAGTAAAGTGATCTACATTTTTAAGGATTAATAAACAAACACATTAATAAGCTGAGCTTCATCAAAAGTGGCCTAATTAAACCAAAGATGTGAATCGGCTAGAAGTATACATTAGCCCAAGAGTTTGGAAAATACACCCTCCACACACACCCATAACTCCACATCCACCCCTAAGTATCCAATGACTTGATAGTATTTACAAGCATTCTGATCCACTCTGCAGAATCATTTTTCAGAGAGATTTCCAAGGGCCCACAAACCATACATTTATATACATGCTTGCCTTCCCAGACTTCCAGATGGCTAAGAGTTGGAGGGAATCTCAGATAAGCCTGGGAGGCAGGTCTAAGGGAGACAAACCTCCCCTCTCCTTACAGAAAGTATATAGTTTAAGGCCGAGATGCTAACTGCTGACCCAGCAAAGGACAGGATGTAACTGAGAGAGGCAGCATGAGCTCACAGGCAGGCAGAGTAAATGTCTGGGCTGATTTAAAATAATGCTGTGGCCCCTAGCCACCCTACCCATTGTCCCTGCTAAGAGAAAGTTTGGGATCACAGGTGAATGTCAATCAGAGTGGACCTTGAGCTCTGGATCGATCTCAGTATCTGCAAGGAGACTCCAAGGCTGGGGTGCTGGCTTCCTTCAGCACTTGGCTAGGCAACCAGGGGAGGGGTGGTCACAGAGGAGGAGCTGTCTGCTTGCAGGGTTACCCAGAAGGACCTGAGTGACTATTGCACAGCTGCCTGGGGAAATGAGCTCACGGTGAGGGGCCAGGGGTCACCAGCCAGAGACACCTTTTCCCTGGCGGAGGCCACAAACATTGTGTACACAGAGTCGGGCCTGGAAAAGGAAGGTGGGAAGGCCTTGACTTGATGCAGGGGCAAGCCAAGGGAGAGTGAGCCTGGGTTGCCAGTCACAGCTGCTGTCTCACCGAACCCTTTAAACAAAGGCCTGAGAGCCTATTGTGAGGCACGGCGAACACCCCAGAGAGCAGAGTCTCGAGGTTTGTAGGTTGAGAAGATACAGGGAGGGCTTGTCTCGGGGTCTCAGGACTCTGTCACCCCTCAACCACGGGAATGGCATACAAACGGTCTTGAGATGGGCGTGTCCGTTTCTCAGCAGGTCTGCAGAGTAGGCGAAGCAATGGTTGACTACTGTAGGGAGGGTCTTGAGTGTCTCCTTCATATCAGTTGAAGTTTGTGATGGTTTCCAATTCACAGCCACACGGAAGCATTTCCACGTGTGGCAGTAAGATGAATTTCCTTTCAACATCAGGGAACTCAGAAGAAGGTAAAGTAAACCAGAATTAAGAAAACCAAGAGTGGGACATGAATTTTGCCAGTTATTCTGGTATGGGAGCTTGAGGCAGGAGAATCACTGGGGAGTTTCATGCCAGCCTGGGCTATAAACCTGCCTATGTTACAGAAAATGGCCTGTCACAGCCAGTCAGTGGGACTCATGGCTGGGGTACAGAGTCAATATGCCGCGCAGGTTCACTAAACAGCATGTGCTCAGCAAGAACTTTCTTTTCATTTTGACTCTATTTATTAACTTGCTTTTATTTTAATGAATCAGTCTTTTACGGAAATAATTGTAGATTTGTAAGAAATGAGCAGACTCCCTATGTGTTTCCACACTGGCAGTGGTACAGACTTTCCTAGCATGTCAACGACCTGCTAGTGGCCAGCTGACTCTCCCCTACTGCCCCATTCCCCTGCCCTCTTCCCAACCTGGTAACCATTGTTCTGTCTCCGTGCCCTAGAATTTGTCACTTTAGGGATGTTTATAGTGGGATAGTGGGATGGCTCAGCAGGTAAAGGCACTTGCAGGTGAGCTTGTTAACCCGAGTTTGGTACCTGGGATCCCCACGGAAGAAGATGTTCCTCTGGCCTCCACATTTGTGATGTGGCATGCTCATACCCACACACCTGCATACACACACACCAGATAAACAAGTACACAAGCAAACAAATGAATGTGTTTAAACTCCAGTTCTACTTCATAAAATTTTTAAAAGAATATTTTATAAAGAAGGTTACATAGTGTGTAGCTCTTGGGCTCTGGCTTTGCTCATTCAGCCTAATTCTCTAGAGAGTCACCCAACTTATTATTTCACCTTCCTATTTTTATTTCTATTTTAAATTTTTTTGGTGTGTATGCTCCTGCATGTGTAGGTGTGGGGCTGGGAGAGGCATCATGTTCATGCTTAGAACTTGCCAAATAGATTAGGATAGTTGATCAGTGAGCCCCAGGGACCCTCTTGTCTTTGCCTCTCTGTTGATAAGGTTACAAGTGTGTATCATCATGCCCATCTTTCTTCAGTTGGGTTCAGGATCGAACTCAGGTCCTCATGCTTGCCTGGCAGGTACTTAACCAACTGAGATACCTCCCAGTCTCCAGTTGGTGTCTTCTTATTGCTGAGGAAGATTCTATGACACAGGTATGCACAGTTAGATTAAACGTGCATGTGTGGAAGACCAAGTAAGCTGCTACTGGCCCTGGCTATGAGGAATGAAGCTAGGATAAACATGTGTGGTGCAGGCTTTGGTGAGAGCATGCTTTCTTCTCTTTGGGAAGCACTCGTGTAAGATGGTAGCTGGCTGCATGTTTATTACAACCGCATTTTCTAGACTGCTCATGGAGCTGGCTGCCATGAATACATCTTTAGTGACCTCTCTCTTATGCTTTTCACTAATTTTCTACCTGGATTATTGTCGGATTTTTTTTTCACAGTTAAGTTTTCATGACTCTTTATAAATTCTAGACAGGAATGCTTTGATAGCTCTGTTGGTTGCAACCATTTCCCCCATGTTTGTGGCTCTGTTTTTCTTCTCCTTCTATAAGCAGAGGCATTCACAGAGCAAAGCATTTTCATTTTGTTGAAGTCTAACATAGCAAAGGTCTAACATTATCTCATAGTTTCTGCTGTGTGGTTGACTCTCCCGCCTTAGATGTGCGGGGTTTCCCTGGTCCTTCCCCCTCCAACACTTCACAGTTTCACAATCTGTACTTCTTTACTCTACATTTGGAGCTAATTTTAGTCTAACAGAGGTAAGCACAGGCTGGAATTTCTCCTTTTGCTTTTGTGGACAAGAATAGATTCCCTATTCCATAAAGAGTTGATTCCTCAGTACAATATGCGACAGTGCTAGGCTTTCTCCACTGAATTACCTTGAACTTTTGTCAAAAATCGACTGGAGTGTGGTGGCACATACCTTTAATCCTGCACCAGGGAGGCAGAGCAAGGTGGATTGTAGCTGGAGTTTTCTCCAGTCCTGCTTGGGCCCACAGCTACTCAGAGCCAAGTAAACACACAGAAGCTTATATTACTTATATACTGTATGGCCGTGGCAGGCTTCTTGTTAGCTAGATCTTACAGCTTAAATTAACCCATTTCTATAAATCTATACCTTGCCACATGGCTTGTGACTTACTGGTATCTGTACATCTTGCTTCTCATGGTGGTGGCTGGCAGCATCTCCTGCCTCAGCCTTCCACTTCCCAGAATTCTCCTCTCTGCTTATCTCACCTATACTATAATTCCTGCCTGGCTACTGGCCAATCAGCGTTTTATTTATCAACCAATCAGAGCAACACATTCACAGCATACAGAGCAATATCCACAGCACTTCCCCTTTTTTTTTTCCAAAAGGAAGGTTTTAACTTTAACATAGTAAAATTACATATAACAAAGTAATTATGAAGCAGGAATTACAGTTACAATATCTAGTCTATTTATAATAGTGGATCTCTGTGATTTTGAAGCCAGCCTGGTCTATACACTGAGACCTTGTCTCAGTTGGGCACTTTATACAGGTCTATTTCTACTTTGTGTTATTATGATGACATGTCACTGACCAGTATGTCTATTCCTCTGAAAACACAGCCTTGGTTACCATGGCTCTCTAATGAGTTTTCAAACCATGTAAATCAGGGTTTTCTTCTTTTATTGTCCTTTCAGATGTTAAGAAGTTCTTACTGGGATTTTAATAATACTTGATCTACACTTTTATCCCAATTAGGGAGATAATTGAAATTTTTACTGGGTTGAATCTTCTAATCCAGGGACCCAATAAGTCTTTTTATTATTTATATTTTCTTTGAGTTATTTCATCAGTGTTCTGAAAGATGCAATCTGTGAGCCCTTGGCATGTTTTGTTAGAGTATTACATAAGTGGTTTTGAGTATAAATGATATTGTAATTTGAATTTTGATGGAATTCACTGGTAGCATAGAAATCTAATTAATGTTTATATGTTGATCTTGTGCCTGTGGAACCTCTTATTAATTCTGAAGGTTTGTTCTTTAATTCTTTAGGAGTTTATACACAGACAGTCATGCCACCTGCCAATGAGGACACTTTCATTTCTTCCTTTGTTGTCTGTGTGTCCTTCTGTAGCCTGTATTTTGTAATATTTTTTCCCACTTTCTTTCACCGACTGAAGCTTCAGAAGTGTTGGTTCAGTTCAATGGATACCTCCCTCTCCCTCACTAGCTCATCTTGCTGGCTAATGTTCACTTTGCAGTATTATGAATGGTAATTGTCACACCAAGAAGATGACATTTTTCTTCCAATAATGGGTATTAGATATAATCATGTGGTCTCCTTCTTTATTCTGTTAATGTGATGGAACACATTGAATATATCCCAAACCCTTGGTCATGGTGTGTGATTCTTTTTATATCTTAGCATTTAATTAATAAGACTTTGCCCAGAGTTTGTGTCTAGATTCATGAGGGGTATTGTTTCTGCTTGACTTTCTTCATACTATAGATGTCAGGATGATATCTGGATGCATAAAACATGGTCTTCTTTCCAGCTTTCGGATAGAACTGGTATTAATTTCTCTGTGAAATTAATTCTCTACACCAGCACCTAGAGACTTCTTATTTGTGAGTTTTGAAATCACAAATTCAATTTGATAATAGTTAGAGTGCTGTTCATATTATTGATTTCAGATGAGGTGGATTGTGGCAGTTTATGCCTTTTGGAGAACTGGTCCATTTCATGCACATTATTGAATGCATGGGGGTTGAATGATTCCCTTGGGAACCTTTTGAAGTCTGTGGGGTCTGTTGTGATAGCCCCTGGTTCATTTCTGATATTGATAGTTTGTGTCTTGTCTGATTTTTTCCTTTGTCTGTCTTTGAAGAGATTCTAAATCAATTTTATTAAACTTGTCTAAGAACAAGCTTTCTGTTTCATTGATTTTTCCCTCTGTTATTTTTGTTTCAATTTTATTGATTTCTTTCCCAGCCTTTATTATTTTCTTCCTTCTGCTTGCTTTAGGATTATTGTACTTTTGTGTATGTGTATGTGTGGCTACTTTGCAGAAGGAACTTAGAGCTTTCACCTAAAACTGTCTTTTCTAATGCTAACGTTTCATCTACAAATTTCCCCCTCAGTATTCTCTAAGGTGTGCTCCACAGATTTTGAGCTGTTGTTGTTTTTTTTTTTGCTTCTATTCAGCAGTGTACTTTGGATCGCCTCTGAGATGACTTCTTTGACCTGTAGGTTGTTTTCAAGTGTATTGTTTAGTTCCCAAGCATTTGGAGCTTTTCCTCTTTCCTTTCTCTTATTGATTTCTAGTTTTATTCCATTATGGTTTAAGAACACACTTGGTTTTATTTTAATTCTTTAAGTCTGTTTAGGCTCCTTCATGACTTAGGATGCAGCCTCTCTTTGTGTAGCTGTTTGGATCTATTGAAGATGCAGAGGCCTCATAGTAGGTGTAACAGGAAACGTTTAGTATAAGAATAACTAGCTCTTCAAGAGTCGCTGTAAGACACAAGAGTATCCCCATGGATGACAAAGAGATCACCAAGGAAAGAGAAATATGGAGAGAAACTAGACCCTGGGAAAGCAGAGCTATTGGCTTGTTTAGCATGACTACAACTCGTACGGAGCTGCTAAGCAAACAGTAGGTAACATTCCAGCATGTAAATTGGAGACAGCCCATTCACAGCTAGAGATGTAGGTGTGTGCTGAGAGCCTGGGTATGGGGCACACAGGTCTTTCAAGCTCACAGGTCACAGGTGAGAACAGGACTATTCTCCATAGATGTGCTAACCAGAGCCAGACTACCCAGAATGGCAGATGTTTGTGAGTTGCTGGACCTTGGGAGGCTGCTGAGGCTGAGCTCTGGGTCTGTGCTGTGGGTTGCTTCTTGGACAAGGCTGCTGTGGTGCTCAGGAGGTGTGTTTTGAGGCCCATGGCTAGGGTAGTTCCATGGCCCACACCACTGACCCTCAACTTGGAATGTTCAGGAAACTTCTTTCTCTTGAAGTGTCCTTTCAACATTCTCTGCTGGGAAAACTTAGCTCTGTGCACAGTGTAGGGAAAAGCTGGATAGAATTGCACCGTTTCCCATACAGCAAATGTGGAAGGGTGTGTGGGGTGCTGAGCCCCGCTATGCTTGTAACTGACACAGCTGGAACAGACGCTCAGCAGCATGCACCCTTCTACATGTTGACCTTCCTTCCAACAGTGCAGGGCTCTGCCTTTGCCTTACAAGAAGCGGGCATCTCTCCTGCCAAAGAGGTTCTTACCTGTCTTCAGGGTGAGAAGGTGGAGGTGCTCTCTGCTGCAAAGGCTGTGCTCTTTTACTTCAGCGAGGGTCACGCTGAATATTTTCCTCGCTGAAGACCAAGTCGGAAAGTTAAGTGCCAGCATCTCATGTATAAAACTTAACAATTAGAAGCAGAGCCGAGAAGTGCAGCCTAGTTAAATAGAGATAAAGATATCCGTGCGAAGCTTTCATAGAAAACCCATGCAAAGCCACCCTGGTGGCTTACCAATTGTGTAACTGCTTGTGAGTTACAGTACACCAATTTGGCTTCCTTCTTCAGTAGCCATCCCATAATTTCCTCTCCTTTAGCTCATTACCTCTTGGAGAACCTGGTAATCCCCAAAGAGTCTGAGGAATCCCTCTTCTGATGCCACAGATATCCTTTGTGAGGATTACAGCAAGAAGTCTGTGTGTCTTTGTAGCCCTGGAGGGCCTCTCTCCAGGGCACTTGGGCTCACCTTCAGTGGACGGTCCATCGATCTGTGACTTCATCCTGAGAAGGCAGCGGGGAGAAAGCTGTGGCTCCCCACGGGGGGACTGGATTCAGGCTCCTTGCTCTTTTCTCCTACAGAGGTAGCACTATCTAGCAGGCTGATAATTCTTCCACTGCTAGGGATGCCACGGCTTGGCAGTTGTTACAAGTCTCCATGTGCCAGAAAGCTTGCTCTGTTGGTGTGCCACTGTTACCTATGGTCAACATGCCCATCTTGCCTTTGACAACCAAGTGCTACCACACAGGGCCCTTCCTCTACTGTTCTGAGATTATCTCCACCTTGTGGTGATGGAACTACTCTTCATGATGACATCACCCATCGCTCTCCCTGTCCACAGAGTTGTGGGGGGATGTGGGTGCTCTCTTGAACCTCTCAGTGCTCCATCTAGGAGCACTTGTGGTTCTTCATGAGAAATGTAGTTGACCTAGGCCTTTAGATTCCCTTGTCCTTGTCGTGTGAGGGAAGCCCTGGTGCTTTCACTTCATTAGTTGGAGGTCACTGTCACTTCTAGGTCTCTGTCTCCTAGCCTAGGACACAGTCAAAGCTGTATCTTGCTGTGTAGCCAGCACAAAGACTCTCTGGGGAAAATACCTGTGTCAGTGAACTCTTGGGGGTCACTGCTGTGGGTCCCTGCTCTCCCTCATGGAAACTCTCAGACTCATTTGCATATGGTACGTGGTGGTCCACTGGTAGGTGCTGCAAGCATGGGCTCCTTGGTTGTACCCCTATTTCTTGCTGGGTTATTCTGAGTGCCTGGCCCCAGCCACCCTGCTCATGAGTTTCAATGCACACAGGGGAAGGTCATGGTGAGTTCCATCTCTTACAAGGTATCTGCCCCAGGTGAGGGTCTCACAGGGATCTCCAGCTGAGGAAGGTAACTCTTCTAAGACAGGGAGACTCGGGAGGGTTCAGAGCAGCTGACTCAACCCAGTTCTTTCTCATGAGTCTGAGATACCCTCATTCCAAGTTTCAGGATTCCCATTAGCCGCCCCCCCCCCCCCCCCCCCCCCCCCAATTCTCACATGAAAAGCTTGGCAAGACTTTGAACTTATCAACTTGCACCAGTAAATTCTGTGTGTGATCTTCAGCTATGTCAGCCCCCCAGCTCCAAGGAACAAGAGATTCTTCAGGGCTGTCATGGAAACTGTCTGACTTTCAGAGCATGACTTGAGGTGCGAGTTAATGGAGCTGAGATTGTCATTTTCTCTGTGTAAGCACTCAAGGACACTTAGGGAAATCCATTTAACACCACAGTCCTCACACTCGCCACTACTGCTGTGTGCATGGCCATGCCACTCCAGCTCCCAGGGCACCTGCTCTACTTGTCACTTTAACTCAATTGACCCCAATTGACAGCTTGATTCATTTTAATGCCCTGGCATGCCAGGGGTTGCAAGACTCAAATTTCTCATTGGAAAGGAACTTAGCATCCTGTTTGAGTCCATAGCCATGATAAAGTCCATCCCAATGTCCCATAGGGATCTACCCTTGGGACCACATATTCAAGACCAAGTCTGTATAGACCACCTGTATCCAATCAGAAGATTAGCACCACCCTGGAAGCTATGTTGGGAAGTGTAACCTATAACAATTAATGATGATCAGAGAACAGCTATTAGATGTCAAGGGGCTCTAGGCAGTACCCTGAAAGGGCACACGTGGGTGGACTTCTGAACTCCTGGAGAAGCTGTGGTTTGGACTACCAGAGACGGGTGCCGGTCCTGATATGAGCAGATAGGGCTGGTCTGGGTGCTGAAGGAAGGACTATCATTGCCTCTGGAAAGGAGTCCCAGCAAGTGGGTTCCGGGGGATGGTCCTATTCCAGTGACATGATTACCGTAAGTGTCATGTTAGGTACAGTATGCCCTCTGAAACCACAGCATCTGTGGATTCAAACAACTCTGGCTAGAACATGTTTTAAAAGGCTCAGGAAAAAAAGAGATATCTCTGTAGGTACAGTGCCTACTAGCCAAGCATGAAGACTTGACTTGGGATCCCCAGCACCTATGTAAAATGTCTGATGCAGCAGCATGTGGGGAGGCAGGGGTTGGCAGATCTCTGGAGTTCACTGGCCAGGCAGCCTAGCAAATTGGTGAGCTTCAGGTTCAGTGAGAGACCTGGCCTCAGAAAATGAGCTGGAGAGTGACTAAAAGTGGTGACACCCAACTTCAACCTATGGACTCCATGTTTGCTTGCATATATGTCTGCTTACATACGTATGTGCACATACACCAGACACACATGAAGAAAGGAAGAACCGAGTCAGCAAAGACTTCTTCTTTCCTGTCACTCTCAAACAAGACAGCACAACAACCATTACGTAGTGGCTACTTCTGCTATGTACCGTAGGTCCTCTGGCTATGACCTAAATGTAACAAAGGATATGCATGGCTTCTATGCAAAGCCATAGTAGGTCTACATGAGGGACCTGAGCAACCCTGGATTGGGATATCCTTGGACTGATCCCTGTGCACTCTGGGAGATGGCTTGGTCTGCATGTGTGCAACTTGCCACAGGGGTGAGTGTTACTGATTCATTGCTGGAGCAAAGTGTACAAAACTTTTTAATTTTTTGTGCGTGTGTGGTTCCGTGTGTGTGTGTGTGTGTGTGTGTGTGTGTGTGTGTGTGTGTGTGAATGCACGTGTACATGTTATCACATGGATGTGGAGGCATGAGGTGGATGTTAGGTGTCTTTCTTTGGTGGCTCTCTGACTTCATTTTTTGAGACAGAGTTTCTCGATGGACTGGAGTCTCAGCCTAGACTGGTTGGCCGATGAGTTTCAGGCCGATGGTCTTTGTCTCCATCACCCTGATCCTCAAAGTCAGGGTTACAGGAACACACTGCCATGCTCAGTGTTTTATGTGGGTTTTGGGGACCAAACTCAGGTTTTCATGCTTGTACTTAACCTGCTGAGTCAGATCCATAGCCTGCCCCACTTTGTACATCACCACATTTATTTTCTGCACATATACTTAAAACCTTATCAAATCATATTATAATGCTTGTCTTTACCATCAAACGTAATGTAAAAACTCAGAAGTAAGTGTTTTTACCCATACTTCTTCTATCATTCTTGCTCCTTTCTGAAATTCTAGGAGTTTTTCTTTCTTACTTTATTCTTTCCTCTATGACTTTCCCACTCCTTTTGAAGAGCTAGCCCAGTGGTTCTCAACCTTCCTAATGCTGTGACCCTTGAATGCAGCTCCTTATGTTCTGATGGCCCCCAACTATAAAATTATGTCACTGCTGTTTCATAACTGTAATTTTGTCACTTGTTATGAATCATAATATAAATATCTGATGTGCAACCTCCAAAGGGATCTCGACCCACAGGTTGAGAACCACTGCTCTGGCTCATTCCCTTATTTGAGATCATCTTGATTTCTTCTTGGTGTTTAAGAGTCTCACTGGATATGGGGACAGAGTTGGTTGTTTCTTTCTTTCATCCCATGGAAAATGTCTTACCCTTCCTCCTGGTCTCTGGATTCGGAGAAGCCGCTGTCCAACCTTCCCTCCTCCCTGGCTACCCACGATAAAGGTGCTCCACGCTCACTTTGGTCAAATTTCTCCATCTTCAGCGGCAGAAGTTTGATGCTGGGTGATTTGGTGAGGGATTCTTTGGGTTAGGGTTGGGGTTAGTTGTTAGGATTAGGGTTAGGGTAGGGTTAGTTTTAGGGGTTAGGGTTAGGGGTTAGGATTAGGGTTAGGGGTTAGGATTAGGGTAGGGTAGGGCATAGGTTAGGCTTAGGTTTATATTTGGATTAACGTTTGTATAAAATGATGGGTTAGTGTTCACTTCGCTTTTTGCACATACAGATTTATGCCTTTTGCTGTATTGGAGTTTCTTTTATTCTTTCTTGAAAGCTTTCTTTTTTTTGATTTTTGTTTTTTGAGAGACGCTCTTGCCCTATATCCCAGGCTAATGTTGAACTTGCAATCCTCCTGCCTCAACCTCGTACTTGCTAGGATTACTAAACTCATTAATTAGCCAGTTTTTTTTTTCTTTTTTGCCCTCATTTTATTTTTTTTTTGAACATAAAAACATATTATGTACAACTGCAGGAGAAATAAGCTGTTTTTTTTGTGTGTTTATAAATGCATTTTTTAATATGTATGACGTTCATGTGTCTGCACGTTTATGTGTGTGAATACAGATGCTCACCTGCTACGGTGTGCTTGTGGAGGTCAGAGGGCGACCTTGGGTGTCCATCATCACGTCTGCCCTGTCTGTGGAAGCATCTGTTTTGCTCGTTGTTGTACTGGCCAGCCTAGGCAGCCTCCTCAACCTTGCTGCAGTTAGCCTGTCTCTGCCCCGGCCCCCTCCATGAGTGCTAAGATTGCAGATGTGCTACCACACCCAGCTTTACCCAGGTCCTTTGGCATCAAGATCAGGTCTTGATTGCATGGCAAGGACTTTTATCCACTCAGCCATCTTCAGCCATCTTCAGCATTTTGTGAGCCCTACTTTCCTTTTCCTGTTTTTCCAGAATTCTGATGTCACAAATGTCAGATCCTCTTCAGTCTCCTGGGTCCCTGGTACCTCTGTCTCTGCTTCCTCATGTGTTTCTTTATGTTGTCCACAGAGGTTTGTCTTGATTATCTTGTTTCCAGAGCTCTAGTTCTTCTTGCTGCTTGGTCCCTTCCGTTTGCTGGTGAACTGCCTAGTGAGCACTAAAACTTTCGGTGACAGTGTTTTTTCCTTCTAAAAATGACTTACTTTAAAAATCTTTTTTTTTCTTTGCCAGTCTTCCCATTTTCCATGTGCTCAGGATTTATTTGCAAATGTTCACTGAAGGCGTCTACCATGGTTGGCTTTCTACTGGCCAGATAACCAATGCCTCTCATCTTTGGGACTGTCTCTCTTGCTCTCTGTTCCCACTCACTTTGAACTATTCCTGAGTCTTGATATGACTCGTGATTTTTTTGGGCATTTGGAGGAGTCTGTTGTGAGAGTCTGCATCTACTGAGCCCTCTGCTGTAGCTGATGGTGTGATTGTCACTGTCCGTCACTGACTTGATTCGGTCATGAAACATCTGAGATATTAGGAGGGGTCCCCTGGGCACACCTGTGAGGGTGTTTCTGGAGAGGATTGGTTGAGGGTAAAAGACTGACTTGGACATGGGAATCCCCATTCCCTGGGCTAGGGGCCCAGACTGAAGTAAAATGGAGGTAGTGCTGGTACAAGCACCTTCTGTATGGTGGAAATACAGGATCTCAGCCATATAACACCACTGCTGTGCTTCCCTTGTGCTTCCCCTGCCTTGGTGGACAGTACTGTATCACACCCAGCCACGCCAAGCCATTTCCCCAATAAACTGCTTCCAGTGGAGCGCTTGGACACAGTAATAGGAAGAGCAATGCTAACTCCCATCTTCCTTTGATCTGTAGGGAAGGGTGGCTGAGGTGCAGGCTCCCTGCTCAGCTCTTCCATCTCCTGCTATTCATTCATGCCTCCCTGTCTGAGACAGAAAGTGTTGCCTTGTCCTTGTCCCACGTGGCCTCCCCTGACAGTGTGAACACCCTGGAGCACACCTACCCAGTGGAGTTACACTGACAATGAAAAGGAGTGTGCTACCGAAGCACACTACAGCATGGGCGAGTCTCAATAGCACTGTCTCAAACACAGAGGTTGGATTGAGCAAGCAACTTCATCCGTGCTTCCATTTACACAATAGTCTAGAAAACTTTGGGCCTAGGAGCAGATCTTTGGTCACCAGGGTTTAGAATGGGAGGAAGGGGTTCACCACAGCATGGTCTGGGGAGCTTTGGGGGGAATGTTCTTTGTCTTCATTGTATTGGAGGTTACACTACTATACCTGCTTGTCAAAACACACAGAACTGTACACCTTGAAAAAGAGACTTCATTGTATATGCATGGTGCTTAATTAAAGACCAGCTTTCTGAAGGGACGGGGGAATTTGAGAAGCCATGTAGCATGAATTGTTAGGAGGTCTTATTAATAAAAGCAGACCTCGAGCCAGGTATTGGGGTGAACTCTGAAAGATCAGAGAGACAGAACAGGCCACAGCTTCCTCACCTTGCCAATTCCTCAGCTGATCCTGTTTCCTCAGACTGGAAGCCTCTGAGTCCTCATCCAGAATGAATCTCAACTGAACTGCTACTCAAAATCCTAAAAGATTAACCAGCCAAATGCTCCTAGTTTCTGGTCCTCACACCTTAAATACCTTTCTGCTTCCTGCCATCACTTCCTGGGATTAAAGGCGTGATTACCATGCCTGGCTGTTTCCAGTGTGGCCTTGAACTCACAGAGATCCAGACGGATTTCTGCCTCTGGAATGCTACTATTAAAGGTGTGTGTGCCACTATTTCCTGGCCTCTATGTCTATCTAGTGGCTGTTCTGTTTTCTGACCCCAGATAAGTTTATTAGGGTGTGCAATATTTTGGGGGACACAATATCACCACAAAGCTGACTACTTCTCTCTCTCAGTCTGTAGTCAAAGGATCCTGGTTTCAGCTTTTCAAACGTAAACCCTCAGCTCCCATGATACATTTCTATGTGATGTGTTTATTGTAGAGGCAATGTTTGTATGGGATGTACCTATGACATTCTGTGTTTCCAGAGTGGACAGCTAACATGGTGTACTGACTACTTTCCATGTCCTTCTGACAGAATACTTGACGGAAGTAATGGAGGAGAAAGGATTTATTTGGCTCAGGGTTTGAGGGTTCAGTCAATCACCGCAGATAAGGCAGATGAATTAAAAAACAGAGATAAATAAATGCTAATGTTCATCTGACTTTCTCCTTTTCCATTTTTAGTCAGTCTGGACTGGTACTTCCTGCATTTGGGGTATGTGTTCCCTCCTGAGTCAGCCCCTGGAAAGGCCCTCAGAGGTGCACCCAGAGATATCTCCCCCAGGTGATTCTGAGTGCAGTCAAATTGACAATGAAGTCCCGCCACCCAAGCCATACTTAGAGCCACCCATGCAGCTAAGAAATGGTAAGCCAGGAGTGTCCAGGCCTAGCCTTTGGGCTACATGAAGCCCAGGATAACTGTAAAGCTACTATACACAATCGTAAACATTGTTTAAAGTGAGACTTGTTTTGTTTTTTTAACTTGACTGCCCAGTTTTCAAGTACAAACTTTGTAGATGACAACATGGCCCAGAGAAGCCAAACATTTTTCTTAATCCAATCAAGGTGACCGTGGAAATTAGCCGCCACAGGGGGTTAACGCTTCTAGAATTCTGACTCACATGGGCTCTGGGGACTTGTTCCCATCTCCCTTTGAACTCAGCATGCTATCTGTTTGCTGGTTTCCTGGCAAATTATTGTAATTATATGAAACAATAACCATCCCCAATACAGCGCTCTGAATTACATTATCTCCCAAACTCTGTTTATAGCCCAAGGCAATCGGGAGCAGCATCATTTTATCTGACATGTTCTAGGCTGCAGGGACATATGGATGGCCTCCAGCTGGCCTAGGGGTCTGTGAGGCTCTGTGTTCACTGGAGGAAGGAGAGCAGCCCTGGGTGGTGGCTTTGGTCTCAGCACCCTCCTCCAGCAAGTAGGAAGACTTAAGACCTGCTTTCTCCACTTACCACTCAGAACAACTACCCAGGCCTGAGGCTGGTCCCCCTCCCTTGTCATTGAACACAGCACAGTCTCAAAATCCTCCCTCCCTCCCTCCCTCCGTCCCTCCCTCCCTTCCTCCCTCCCTCCGTCCCTCCCTCCCTTCCTTCTTTCCTTCCTTCCTTCCTTCCTTCCTTCCTTCCTTCCTTCCTTCCCCCCTTCCTTTCTTTCCCAAAGGCCCATAGAAATGAAAGACTTGGCCAGAAAGAAGGGCAAAATATTGTCTAGCATCTACAAATGTAGTTCCTTTAACTTAGAAGGCCAAGCCTCAGGGCCAACCATGTGACTCAGTGGAAGAGTACTTGCTTAGCATGTGTAAGGGGCTGAAATCCCCACGACATGATATCTGCACATGCCTCAAACATGTGAGGCATGCTCGTGGCTCAGGGTCATTGCCTGGCTCTTGTCTGCATTTGGTTCGGGTCTCCCATTTGCATTTTCCCCCAAGTGCTTGTGTTTGCTCCTTTACCAGATTTCCACCAGGTCCGTTTCAGCCTCACCCAACCCACGCCCTTTAAAGCTGCCACCTTCAAACCCTTCCTTCTCTGCTCACACTTCTACCATGCCTTTGGTCATCCCCTTTCCATTATGTTTTCCAGCACATTATATAATTATTTTGAAAAAGCAGTCTCTTGCTGCTTCACTAAAACAGGAGTCTCCCAGTAGGAGACTTTTATTTAGTGTTGTCCGGTAGTGCCAACTCATAATCTGACAAGTTCCGCATCCTTGGAGCTTCCTCTGTCCCAGCAAAAATGGGACCCATGACCGTCAGTGTACAAGGCTGTGCTTTGCTCTAAGTGGGCATTCAGCAAACACTGGAAGAGAAGAGACAGATTTTTTTTTGCGGGTGGAGGCTAAATTGAAATGGTTGTCTGGTTTTTATAAGTCACAGGCCTGTTTAATGTCCTTTGGAGCCACTATATCAACTTAGTGATTTGTGAAAGTAAGAACCCTCAGTGGCACTGCACTGGTCCCAACTAATGAGCCACAGTGCGGCAGGCTGTGTGTGCTGCAGGACCTAAGCCTTGCCATCTCTAGGCCGCCAGCTCCACTATACCACTTGGCATCATGTGGGGCCTCCTCTGTCCCTCCCTCTTGCTTTCTTGAATTCTAGCAAAATGTCTGACTTGAAATGATGTCCAGAAGTATCTAAACAGGGCTGGAGAGATGGCTCAGCTGTTAAGAGCACTGGCTACTCTTCCAAAGGACTGGGGTTCAATTCCCAGCACCCACATGGCAGTTCACAACTGTCTCTAACTCCAGTTCCAGGGGACCTGACACCCTCACACAGACATATATATAGGCAAAACCTCAGTGTACATTAAATCAATCAATCAATCTTTTTTTAAAAAAGTATCTAAGCATTGGCTGAGGAGATGCTTGCTATGCTAGCAGGAGGGCCTGCATATAAAAACTGGGTGTGGTGGCATGTGCTAGGAACCCCAGTGCTGGGGAGGCAGAGATGAGCAGATCCCTGGGGCTTGCTGGTCAGGCAGCCTAATCTGATGGACAAGTTCCAGGAGAGACCCCCAACTTGATCAAATAAAGTGGACAGTACCTAGGAACTATATCCAAGGTTGACTTCTGCCCTCTGTGTATATGTCCTTATTCTTGCACACATGTGAACACATATGCACACACACACACACACACACACACACACACACACACACACACACACACACACACACACATACACCAACCCCCAAAAGGAAAAAAGGATGCATGTGATTGAGCTGGATGGAGACAAGAAACCAAAGAAGAGAATGCTCCTGATGTTAACTGCTATCAGTAGAGTGTCCGAGGCTCTTGGGGAAGGAAGCAGATGGGAATACACAGGCTGCCGCACTGCCCTTGGGTTCTCACAGGCTGAAGGAACTCTGCTTGGGCTCATGTTGTGCAAGACCTTGGGAGAGATGAAGATGCACACTGCTATCTCCATGGTCCAGGGGTCTCTCAGACCTGATGATACCTTCTAACATCCATTAGTTTGTGACCTGTTCTAGCAATGCATCCTGGGAAAGTGAGTGTCAGCTGGTGGTAAGGCAAAGACACCCTTAGTCCAAATGACCATTGATGCTCTTTAGGAGGCTATGCTCTTGTAATTCATTTGGACCTTGCTGTCTGACAAACACCCTAAACACCGCAGAGCAGAATGACCATCTTGTGTTTGACCCATGTGGAAGTTCAGAGTGGCTTCCCCAGAGCTCTGTTTTTGTGTGGCTAGACTTTTGGGTATGTCTGTGGTTGAGGGCAGATCTACTGGGATTTCATGTGGCCACTTACCAGCCAGTGCACTGGCCTGCACTAGTTCTTCTGACCAAGGCAGGGCAGAATACTATAAGCACCTTGAGTCCCAGGCACAGCCTCATGATGCTCATGGACCAGCCAGCACTGAGGGGTGGTGAAGAAGCCACCGTGTCTCTATGCCAGGACAGCCAAGCTGCGGGGTAGGAATGGAGAAGTGGAGGTTGGGGCTGTTTGGGCTGGCTACACATAGTAATTTTTAGTACTCTGACCCAGCTGGGCTGCCCTCCAAGGTGAATTTCTCCATATTCTTTAAAACATTTTTTTCACTGTATTTATTCTCTTTAGTGTGTGTATGGAGGGTAGCAGCCTCTTATGTGGAGCTCAGAGGACAGCTTGCAGGAGTCAGGTCTCTCCTTCTCCCAAGTAGGACCTAGGGATATAACTCAGGTTATCAGGCTTGGTTGGCAACAGGTCCTGCCCTGTCAATTCAACAGATGTAGTGAAGGCTTGTGTGTGACGCTCACTGTAGCCTGAATATATGTACACTGGAGCAGCATTCAGTACCAGTGGAGGAAGTGGGGACTCCACTTAGGGAGTCTGGGCCAGCATCTCCTCCTTTCCTTTGGCTTTGTGCTTACTGGCTGCTGACCTGGTGGAAATGACTGTCTCCTTTTTGTGTGTTATCCATGGGTGAACTCTGGAGAATTCAGTTTTCATTGTTGGGAGTTCCAGGAACTCAAGAGAGGAGAACTCTATGGCTCCATGCAGACAGAGGAGTGCCAGCTTCAAGGTGATTGTGGTAAAACTGAATGTCCTGGGAAAAGCAAAGTGTGTGAATAGTTTTCAGCAGATCGCTCACATTCGGCTGAGAAAGGTACTTTGGGAGAGCACCCGCGTAACTCTCACTGACCCCTAAGGCTCCAGAAGCTTCCTGAGCTACGGAAGGCAATAGCGATTACCAGCTACTCGTCTCTCTGTAGCAACAAAATGTCTGACGAAAGAAACTTCAGGAAAGAGGGTTTGTCTGGCTCAGATCCCCTGTATTGAGGGGATACAGTCCATCACTGCAGGAAAGTCACAGGAACGTGAGGTCAGAGAGCACCTGCAGCTGGGAAGCAGTGAGAAATGGGTACTGGTGCTGCGGGATGGTCCGTATGTCAAATGTGTGCTCTGGTCAATCAATAAAACACTGACTGGCCAGTGGCCAGGCAGGAAGTAGGTGGGACAAGGAGAGGAGAATTCTGGGAAGTGGAAGGCTGAGTGAAGGAGTCTGCCAGCCACCACCATGACAAGCAGCATGTGAAGACGCTGGTAAGCCACGAGCCACGTGGCAAGGTATCGATTTATGGAAATGGATTAATTTAAGCTATAAGAACAGTTAGCAATAAGCCTGCCATGGCCATACAGTTTATAACCAATATAAGTCTCTGTGTTTACTTGGTTGGGTCTGAGTGACTGTGGGACTGGCAGGTGACAGAGATTTGTCCTGACTGTGGGCCAGGCAGGAAAACTCTAGCTACAGGTGCTGGTGCCCAAGGCTTTTTATTCGGTCTGGCAGCCCAGCCCTAGAGAACAGAGCCTCTCACATTTGGGGTGGGGCTGCCCACTGTGATTAACTCAGTGTAGATGCTCTGCCACAGAGGTGCCCAGAGGTTCATCTTCCAGGAGATTCTCGATCTCGGCAAGCAACCTGAACTAGCACAGGACAAAGCTGGGATTTGAACTTAGTTCTTTTTTCTCAACTGAGCCCAACACCCAGGCCCTGCCTAAGGCAAAGCCAGCTGGACATCAGGCTTTCTCCTCCAACCATCTGCAACCTATTGCCCGTCTTTGCACGAGCCATGCCGTTTGTGTATGAGAACGAGGGAGTTTCTTCGGGCTTGGACTCACTCGCTCACTTTCTGCACATTGTGCCTTTGTAAGCTCTCTCTTGGCCTGCCCAGTTATCTTAATTTGTTTAAGCAAAACATAATTTCATCACCAAATGGAATTAATTTAGGTGAAGCTGTAGTCTGACTAACAAGCAATTGAGTCTGACAGGTCCTGGGCATCCTTGGAGATGGGTTCTCATGTTCAGGGGATGGCATACAGAACCAGGAAACCCCACCCTTACATAAACCCTTCTAGGTTCTTCTTGACCATGACAAAAGTTACAGAGGCCCCTTTTCTGTGGAAAGATTCATACATACACATAATTTAAGTTCCAAATTCACTATGGGCCCTGGAAGAAACACACACACACACACACACACACACACACACACACACACACACACACACACAGAGACAGACAGACAGACAGACAGAGAGGCAGACAGAGTAGGGGTGGAGGAGGCATGTGTCCTCATGGGCGATTCAGAGCTTGGTGGGGTGGACTGTTTGTACAGAGTGGGCCTGGTTAAGGGGTGTGGATGCTTAGAGGGTAACAGAGCAGTTGAGGAAGGGTGTTGTCATCTCAGAACCATGATTAGGATGGGAGGGACCTCCTGGAAGAAGTGTGTCCTCTGGTAAGGGCCAGAGGCCATCAGAGCCAGTACCCACCTTTGCCTTTTTAATCTGCAGTGTCTCCCACAGAACATACCCAGCACAGTGCCAGACAACTGACTAGGAAGCTATTACTACTATGCTAGTGATCAGGGGAGGGAGGAATGAAGGCTGTCACAGGTTAGGATTTAAGTTAGAGAAGACGACACAGGAGTCCACAACCACCTTCAGTGGCCCCGATACACACACTGCTAGATTTAGAAGCTGAATGTTTCTTTTAACGGTCCCTATACTGACAAGGCACAGCAATGTGGGGCTCCTGCATGTTGTTGTAGTAAGGATGGATGTCGGTCCATATATAACTCTCCTAAACATTGCTTGGATTAAAAAAAAAGTTAGTTGATACACACTTTTAGAGTAGTTTTAGGCCAGTTAACAAGTGACGAGGGAAATGGCTGGGGCTGGGAAAAGAGCTTGCTCGGTGGTATACCAGCGGGTTTGACTTTTGAATCCCTAGGACCTACATATAAAACTGGGTGTGGTAGTACATGTTGGAAACTCTTGTAATACTGATGGAGGACAGTACATGGATGGAGACAACGACAGGCAGACCCCCAGGGCTCCATGGCCAGCTAGCCTAGCTGAATCAGCAAGCTCCAAGGTCAGTGGATGACTCTGCCTCAAAAACTAGGGTGGAGAGTGATGGAGAAAGAGAGCTGACCTCTAGCCTCTGCGAGTACACACACACACACACACACACACACACACACACACACACACACACGGCGGGGGGTGATGCTTGGAACCCCAGTACTGGGGAGACTGAGGTGGAAGGAGTACTTCTAGTTTGAGGCCAGCCTAGGCTACATAGTGAGTTCTAGTCTGACCTGCGCTACAGAATGAGATCCCACTTCACAAAAACAAAAACAATGCAAAAGTGTGAAGAGAAGGCTAGAGAGTTCCTCCCTGCTGCGCCGAAGTCCATCTTTCCTGCAGTTTCTCCTGATGTTAGGCTCTTGTGTTAGTGAGGTGTGCAGGTGACAGTCGGTGAACCCATCACTGTGTCACATAGGTCCATCCTTACCTGAGAGTCCACTCTTCCTGTGGTATATTTTATAGCTTTGTTTGTGTATAGACATGTGTCTATGTGCACGTGGAGGCCAGGGGTTGATGACAGGTGTGTTTCTTGGTTGCTGCCCGCCTTATATTTTGAGGCAAGGTCTCTCACCAAACCTCTGGCTCACAGATGTGGTGACAGCCTGTCTAGTGAGCTCCAGGGATCCTCCTGTCTCCACCCCTAGCCCTAGAATTGGGATTACAGGTGAGCACTGCCATGCCTCCTCAGGTTCTTATGTTTGCAACAGCAAATGTTTCATCCACCAAGCCACCTCCACATGCCCCGGGTTTTGACCGTGGTCTTCCTGGTACCCCTTGACAGTATCATACAGGTGGTTTCACTGCTGCTAACGTCCTCTAGGTTATGTCTGTTCATTCCTTCTTCCCCTCCAACTGTGACACTCACAGATCTTATTGCCCCGCGGTTTTGTTAGTTCTAGAGTGTCTGCAGCTGGAGCCACACAGGAAGCAGCCTGTTGAGTATGGCTTCTTTCACTTAGCAACATACACTGAATGTGTCTCTTTGTAGCTTGATGGCTCATTTCTTTTTATTGCTGAATAATACTCAATTGTCTGGCTGTGCCAATGTCTGTTTATTCTTTCGCATACTGAAGGACATCTCAGGCGCTCCCCTATTTTCACAGTGATGAATAAACCAACATTAATCATCTGGGTGAGAGTTTCTGTGTGAACATCAAGTTTCCAACCCATTGTGAACAGTGAGCTTTTGTTTTTGAAGGTCATGGTAGAGGTTATATAACATAAAAGGGTCACATCACATTCAACTCTCTTGCATATGCCTTTCCTTCTTAAAAAGATTTTTTCAGCAAAAAAAAAAAAAAAAAAGGATTTATGCAGGAATGGAAAGCGGGTGACTGTGGCACATGATGGACTGAAATTAGGTAACGTCTCAGAAACCACTACCTCTGCATCCAGTTCCCCCAACACGCTGAGCAACTCAGTGGGTTTCTCTACCAGCTCTCTTGTGTCTCACCTTGAACGTGGATTTTGCAAACCCGTCTGGGGTTTTGGGTTTCCTCTCTGCCCTGGCCCACTGAGGGGCTGTTTTTGCTCCTGAAAGCTTTGAAGATCAGCATTGTTTCCCTCCGCCTTTCTTCTACATGTCTCCTCTTGGACCACCTCTTCTCTGAACGTGACCCTCAGTGGGCAGTGGCACACACTGGCAGGGCAGGGGTGGGAGTTCTGTTTTCTGTGTGAACACTTGACATTGAGCCAGCTGAAGTGACGGGAATTTGGATTCTGCTCTTCCTTCCTATCCCATCCCCTTAATTTCACCATCGGTCCAACAGGGGTGGCACCACTGGTCCCTCCTTATTAAAAATTGGCTGCATCCATAGACGTTTGCCTGGGACGAGAGTGGTGGTCTTCCAAGAGATCCCAGCAGGGATCCATTATAATTACAGATCAGGCTTGAGAGAGCAAAGCTGTAAGGGTGGCAGGTAGGTCTGCAGTGTCTCAAATGGCTGAGCTTCCTACCCACGACAGTCAGTTCTGGCTATGATTTCTGTTCTCCCTGATAATGGTCTTGTGTGTGCTGGAACCACCTGTCACTGAGCTTCAGCTCACTGGATACCTGCTGAGATCCTGCCATTCAGCAGCATCTTTCCCTCTAGGCAGGGATGCAGCTCTGGAGGAGGACATCGGGTCTGCGTTATTCGCCAGCAGAGCACTCTGTGGGCTGTCTTCCCCTCCCATCAGGACACTTGCTGCTCTCCACGGCTCTCTGCAGACTGCCTGGCATGGGGTCCCACTTACCTCTCTCTCAACTCCCCATGAGGCAGGCTGAGGTGGGAAGCACTCCTCCCTTCCTTCTGGCCCCCCTCCCTTCCACTTCCTCCCCACCCGCCCACTGGGACTATCAGAGAAGTGTTAGTAGCTAAGTAAGTCTCTACTCAGTACGCTTCCTTCCTTTGGATGAGGGCTCAGAATTCAGATGTCTTGACTCTGATTCTGCCACAAGGACTCCAACAGTAGCCTCATGCGTGCATCAACCCTCAGACACCATTTCAGAACCGACCGGCGCAGCCTTGCCTGCCAATCAGGAGGGACACCAAAGCCTGCTGTAGTACTCATGTGCCAGGTGACAGTGTCACCCAAGGCAGTCTGAGGCAGTCAGCTACAGATTTGTGGGTGTCCCCCATGGAGTCCACCTTGCTTGCCCTCGGTGGGACCCGTGGGGTGATGTACACTCGGCAGCCTCCTCCACTACAGCCTTCTTGCTCCTCTGGAGTGTCCCAAGAATTACCTTTCCTTGGGAACCACACTAGAGACACATCCCAGCAATGAAGAAGGACTGCTTTGCTGAGGGGTGGAGGAAGAGGCAGAGGTGGGAAGAACCATTGGGTAATAGTTAAAAATATTATGGTATGTTACTGAAAACACAAATGAATCAAGCTCTTATCCATGGTAGGCATAGATAGCCCTCTGTGTTTTCACATAAATTATTTCATCCACCAGTCCTGGTGGCACACACCTGTAATCTCCATATCCAGAGTGCTGAGACAGGGGGATGGTGAATTCCAGGCCAGCCTGGACTATGGCAGTAAGACCTTAACTCAACATTAACTAAGGAAGGAAGCAAGGAAGAAAATGAATTAAGTTGGGCATGGTAGCACATGCCTGCAATCTCAGAAATCATGAGGCTAAGGCAGGAGGATTGCTATATATTCAAAGTCAGACTGAAGACCTTATCTCAAAACAAAATAGAACAAAATTAAATGAAACACAAGCCAGCGAGTTTACTGGGGTTACAGCAGGGTAGTGACCCAAGACCGTACCACCTAAAAGCCCAGCCCAGCATGGGTGATGGGTGGAGAAAGCGGCCAGCCTCCCTACAGCTCACACACAGCCTGCGTGCAGGCAACTCCACCAAAGAGTCTCCTCTCACTGCACCAGCCTTGAACCCAAGGAGTCTGCTTCCTTCCTGCAGGAGAGAGTGTTTGAATTCAGAGGAAGTAGCCACAAAACTAAAGAATTGTGTTCCGCAGAAGCCACATGGGGCTACTCCTACTAGCAGTGTGTGAGGATTTCTCATCCTCCAAACTCTTACCAAGACTTGTTATTTTCAGTTTATTACCCTTACTATGCCATGCCAGTGAATGGGAAAGCATCCCACTGGTTTTTTCCTTCAAACCTTATTTTGCGACAGGCTCTTCCTAGATAGCTTAGACTAACTTCAATCTTGGGATAATCTCATCTCAGCCTCTCCACTGCTTTTGTTCATTTAGTTAATTTATTTCTTTGTGTATGTGTGGGCCTGTGCGTGTGACATGGTACATGTATGGAGGTCAGAGGACTATTTGTGGGAGTCAGTTCTCTCTCCTTCCACATGTGGGTCCCAGGAATGAAATTCAGGTTGTCAGCCTTGGCAGCAAGGGCCCTTACCTGCTGAGCCATCTTACAAGTCCTGCTGATTTTAAAATGGAGTTGTGTGGACTTTTGTCATTGAGTTATAAAATTCTGTGCATGTATGTGTGTGTACACATCCGTGATCACATGTGTGTATGCGTGTGAAGGTCAGAGATCAGCCCTGGGCATCTTCCTCAATATCTCACTGCTTTCTTTATTTTTATTATTTTGAAGCTTCTTACTTTTTATTTATTATTATTATGTGAGTATATGTATGATGGGAAGTGGTGTGCATGTACTGCAGTGTGCCCATGGAGGCCAGAGGAGAACTGTGGAGTCAATACTTTCTCTCTACCTTTATGTTGGTTCTGGAGATCGAACTCAGGTCATCAACTTGTGCCACCAGTGTCTTCACCTTCTGAACAGGATTGCTGCTCCTCAACCTTATCATGTGCAACGGAACCTCTGGCTGAATCCAGAGCTCATTGATTTGGCTAGCATGGCTGAGCACTGAGCTCCCGGGATCAGCCTGTCTCTGCCTTCCCTGCACCAGGTTTGCAGGTGTGCACCGCTGCACCTGGCTTTACCTCAGGTCCTTGTGCCTACATGGCAGACACTTCCCCAGCTGGGCCATCACCTCAGTCAATCACGTTCTTCTTCATACCTCCCAGATGCATCAGATGGTCCGCGTTCTCCCATTGCGCATCCTTTCTCTCTCTTGATAGAGTTTTTGATACACCGATGTTTTAATGAGTCATTTTTTTTCCTACTTTTCCTTTCGTTGCCCGTGCTTCTGGCATCGTATCTTGGAGTCACTGCTAAATGCAAAGCCCAGGTTTAACTCCATGTCTTCTAAGAATCTTAGAGCTTTTGATCTTTCATGTATGTCCCTGATCTGTTTTTGAATTGTTCTCTTGCAGATGGCATGAAGCTGAGGCTAACTTCAGTTATATATCTAGCATGTATATCCAGCTGTCAGGCCTCAAGTTGTAAGACTTAACAGGTAAAGGGGCTTGCTGTGAAAGTCCGGTGTCATTTCAGTCCCTGGGATCACAGAAAGATAGAAGGACAGAACTGATTCCTCAAAGTTGCCCTTTGACCTCTTTGCTTCCACACACATGATGCACACATGCATACACAATAATAATAGTTTTTTTAAAAGAATATATGTAGTTGTAGTATCTTTTCTTTCAACATAACTTATTTCATAGCATAGTTATATACCCCCCTCCAATTTTTAAAAGCAGGGCTTTGCTATTTAGCCCAGGCTGGCCTAGAATTCATGATCCTCCAGATGCTGGACTCACAGGCATGTAGCACTACATCTGGAACAATTTGACTTTAAGTAAGGCTATGTTTAACAGCTGGCTTGCAAACTTTCTGGAAAATCAAACATCAGCTTTCTCAAAGCTGTGCTTGCTTAAGCTGGCCCTGTCACCCCAGTACCTTTCAGAAGACTGAAGTTTGGAGTTTCCTTGAGGAACTCGCAGGGTGGGACAGTGGTCACAGAAGCTCAGGTGGGGGATGGGTGTCATCAGCCTACCTAACATTTCCCTCCAGTGCCTGACTTTCCCTTCCTAATTTGAAGGACAGAATGTGGCCTGGTATTAGCTTATCTACTCCTCCTGGTCTAGCGGCAGCTGACTTAATCTCAACTGTATGTAGCAGGGCTTTGAGTAGAGACCTAATCTTCATCCTGAGGTTGGCTGAGAGCTCCTTGCAGTGCCGTGAGACCAAATCCAGGCTTTCTGCTTATGTTTGAACTTGACAACATCATAATGTTTTAGCATACACGTGACCCATTGGGTTTGGGGAGAAACTTATACTGTGAGAATTCATCATGCACTATTTGGGCCATGCTTCTGTGGGTTGAAAGAATGAAGCATAATTTTTCTGAAATTCAAGTTTGTCTCACAGTCCTGCCTTTCAGTCTCCTAATCCAGGAAGTCCCCCACCAAGGTCAGTTCTGGTTCCTACTGACATCCTCCTGGCTGAAGGCTCAGAACCTCAGAGTGAGAAGGGCCTGGCTCTGGACACTTCATGGATCTAGAAATGTCATCGTAGGCAAGGAAGGGATTTGAACCTACTAGAGTACTAGCCATTGTGGGCAACTGTGGACTTGTGTGTGTGTATGTGCATGTGTGTGTGTGTGTGTGTGTGTGTGTGTGTGTGTGTGTGTGTGTGTGTATGTGTGTGTGTGTGTGTGTGTGTGTGTGTGTGTGTGTGTGTGTGAATGTATGTGCATGTGCATGCCTGTGTGTAGGGGTGTGTGTGTAATTGGGGATTCAACTGAGAGCCCTGTTGCCTGCCAGGCAAGCACTCTATCACTGAGCTACACACCTAGCCTGCTTTGTGTGTTTCATTTTGAAGATCTCACTCTGTCAGCCAAACAGGACTAGAACTTGTAATCCTCCTTCCTCAGTGTCTTGCGTAGCTAGGATTACAGCTTGGCAACACCACACCTTTCTTAGCTTGGGGACAAGAGTGCTATAGGGCTGCTGTTGGGGCTCATAGAGGGCACTGTGACACCTTCTGACAGGGAGAAGAGACACACCCACGGTAACTGTGGTTCTTGTTCACAGGTTGATAGAAACCTGGGCCACGCAGATGATGAGGAATGGAGGCTTCAGAACCTACCCACCCTACCCCATCCTCCAGGGACCAGCCAGCTCCTGCCCCTGGAGTTCCAGGGGGCCCAGGTGGGCAGGCCTCACCTCGCCTGACCCTGGGCCCTGTCATCCTGCCACCAGAGCAGGGCTTGTCCCCAACTGTGTTCCTGAAGGCTTTGCCTGTCCCTCTGTACCACACAGTACCTCCTGGGGGCCTCCAGCCACGTGCACCCCTGGTGACAGGCAGCCTGGAGGGGCCCAGTGTACCCTTCATCCTCAGCCCCTTGCTGCAGCCTGAAGGGCCCAGTCCCACCCAGATGGGCAAGCCGACCACCCCGGCCCTGACTGTGAACATCGTGGGCACACTGCCTGTACTCTCCCCGGGTGTGGGATCCACACTGGTCAGCACAGGCAGGGTGAAGAATGCTGGGAAGTACCTGTGCCCGCACTGTGGCCGGGATTGCTTGAAGCCCAGTGTGCTGGAGAAACACATCCGATCCCACACGGGGGAGAGGCCCTTCCCGTGCACCACCTGTGGTATTGCCTTTAAGACCCAGAGCAACCTATATAAACACAGGCGGACACAGACACATCTCAACAACTCTCGGCTGTCCTTAGAGTCTGAAGGGAGTGGGAGCAGCCTTCTGGAGGAAGGAGACAGGCCTGGAGAGACTGCCTCAGTGGATAGCCGGGGAGATGAAGGAGAGCCAGAGAGAGCTCTTTCCCCGGGTGCCCATCCCACCCTTGCTACTAAGAACAGGGAAAGGATGATAGAAAAAACTCCCTCTCTTGGAGCCACACTTCCCCACCAGCCCCAGATGGTGTCTCCTGAGTTCCCACTAGCCAGCCCACAGCCTAGGCGGAAGCTTCCAGAACCAAAGCCATCCTCCCTGCAGAGACAGCAGGAGACATGCACAGAGAAGCCCTGGGACTCCAAGGCCTTGGAGGGCCAGCTGAGGAAGTGTGAAAGCACAGACTCGGGCTACCTGTCCCGCTCAGACAGCGTGGAGCAGCCTCCTGTTACCTCCAGCCCCTTGCACAGTCTATCAGAACACAGTGCAGAGTCTGAGGGGGAAGGAGGTCCCGGCTGCGGGTCTTCGGGCAACGGGGTCGAGCAGGGAACGCCAGGGGCCAGCCTGGAGCTAGAGAAGAAGAAACTGGAGGAACGCATTGCCCAGCTCATCTCCCACAACCAGGCAGTGGTAGACGACCCACAGCTGGACCACGTGCGGCCCCGCAAGACTGTGCTGTCCAAGCAGGGCAGCATCGACCTTCCCATGCCATATACCTACAAGGATTCCTTCCACTTTGACATCCGGGCGCTGGAGCCCAGCCGCAGGAGGGCTGCCCTCAGCCCAGCTCGGTCTACCTACACAGCCCTGGAGAAGGCCAGACCCCTCTTCTTCCACTCTGTCCCCACACAGCTCTCCACCACCGTGGAGTGTGTCCCTGTCACCAGAAGCAACTCGCTGCCTTTCCTTGAGGGGTCTAAGTTTTGTCCAGAGCCACGGGACCCACAAGATGCCTTTCCCAGGATGCAGAAGGCCCTGGGCCCCGGGCTCACCCCAGCTTGGCTGGGAGACCGCCCAGGACTGACCTTGGCAGGTATCCCCAGCGGTCACCCTCGGGCCCTGGTGAGACAGGCTGCTGTGGAAGACCTGCCATGCACCCCTACTGGAGACCCCTCGGTTGTTGCCGAAGACCTCGATGGAAAGAGAGCTGCAGTGAAGGAGGGGGTGGTATGCAAGGGCAGAGCCGGTAAGAAGTATAACCAGAAGAAGCAAAAGATGTTCTCCCAGGAGAAATGGCAGGTGTATGGGAATGAGACGTTCAAGAGAATATACCAGAAGATGAAGACCACCCACCCGGGAGGACAGAAACACAGGGAGGTGGAGCAGGGCCAGAGGTCGCAACTGGACCTGCCTCCCCAGGAAGAGGGAGTAGGGACTGAGGGGGTAAGCCTGTCTGGAGACAATAGGATCCCTGTCCTGGGGGATGCCACAGCAGGGGCCAAGCCAGGATCTGGGGGAAGTCGACCATCCCTGGAGGACTCATTGGAGACTGGGTTTCCTAAGCAACTGAAGGCAGTGGCCAGAGCCAAGTCCTCTCCTACCCTTGGCAGCGCAGATGCCCTCTGTCTAAGCAGCAAGAGCCCTCTGCTCCTTCCATGTGAGAAATCCGACCTGGGATGCCAGCTGCCTCCAGAGCCTGTGCCCCTCCGAGGAAGAGACTTAGAAACTCCTGACATAGCTTTGCCAGACCCTGGAGAGGCTATAAAAGAAACCTGCGCTGGGGACCAGACTGTCCTCCGGCGGCCCAGTGGTGGGTCTGTGGGTCCCCAGCTTGCAGAAGACAAGTCACCCTCGGAGAGAAAGCGACTAAAGGTGGAAGGACTGGACCATCAGGAGCAGCTAGGGCCTCTGGAAGCTGAGGCTTCAAGTGGCTTTCTGTGGGCTGACTCCCAGCCACCCCAGAAACAGGTCAGTGACACTGAGGAGGTTCTGGGTAGCTCAGCTGAGAGTATCCAGCATGTGACCATGACCCTGGAGTCCTCTGATGCCTCCTCAGCTGTTTCTGCTGTTGCCCTGAGGTGGCCAGGGCTAGGAGACAAGGATCCCACATTGCCTTCTGTACCTAGGACTCTTGGGCTCCACTCCCTGCTGCCTGCCCAGCCCCAGGATCCTGGTGTTCCCACTGCTGTGTCACGTGCCTCCTTTGCTCCCAAGTACCTCCTCAGGTTACCTCAGGGAGAGAAGCCCTCAGCACATGTTGCTCTGGGGACTGGGAAAGGCCCTGACTCTCTGTGTACAAGCGCACAGCCTACAGAACAGGCCCTTCTTGCTGGATCAGAATTGGGAATGCCCTGGCTACCTGGAGCACACTCAGGCCCAGGTGAGGCTGGTGGCAGCTCAGAGGATCCTAGATGGTCCAGGTCACTGAATGGAAGAGAAGAGGCACAAACAGGAAGCAAGAAAAGAGACAGGGCCAACAGCAGCATCCCCAATACCGGCACCACCCAGGAGACAGCCTCCATTGTGCCTGCTCACACGTGTGACAGCCATGTGACCAAGAATGTAGTGGGTGAGAGCCATGCCGTCCATTGCCTCTGCACAGACAGCCTACCAGCAAGAGCTAGAACATATGGGAATCTCTTGAACCCGTGGACATTGTTCCAGAAGCTGGGAACACCTAGGAATGCCCTAGAAGGTCCTTCTTCAGAGACCAAGGAAGGGCTGCCTGCCTGCCTTCCCTCCCAAGCGCGTTATTTCCCCACATCTTTCACAAGGCCCCAGGGTTTATCCCTGGGCCAGCAGAAACTGGCCTTGCCACACCACTTAGGGACCCCCAGAAGCTGTGAGGCCCCAAGCTCCTTCCCTTCACTTAAGGCTGAGCCCCAGCTCACATGGTGTTGCTTAAGTCGCAGCCTGCCCCTGGCCGCAGAGCAACAGAGGGCAGCTCCCGGGCACTCATCTTCATACTCACCTGATAGACGCCTCCAGGGTAAGAGTGACAAAGGGCTGCTGCCCAAGAGCAGTGGAGGAAGGACCAAGACAAGCCGAGGAGGAGGGACTTCGAGGGCACCTGAGGTAACACTAGCTAGGCCCGGGGAGTTGGGCATGAGAGAGAGACAGGGAAAGAAAGACTGGGGGGAGAGAAAGGAAACAAGAGGGGAAGGGGAGAAAGGAAAAGTAGTGGATCTATCCCTGTGGATATCACCACCATTATGATGTTTCCTGTTCCCACAGGAGGCTCGGGTGGCCACACATGGGGTGGGAAGAAGTAAAGGCCCTAGATATGAACAAAACCCAACAGATTCATAAAAATGAAATGATAAAAATCTGTTGTACTAGGGTCTGGGTCATGGCTGACTTGAAGTGCTTGTCTCACAAGTTTGAGGACCTGAGGACCCCTGTTTAAAAAGCCAGGAGTGATGGCAGGCCTTTCTAATCCCAGCCCTGAGGAAGTGGAGACAGGAAGATCACTGAGGTTGGCTTAGATTAGCCTAAGCTGTGAGTCCTAGGCCAGTGAAAGACCCAAAACACAAGCTGGATGGCTCCTGAGAGAAGACATCCAAGACTGTTCTCTGGCCTCCATATGTATGTATACACAACACACACACACACACACACACACACACACACAAAGAAATATCTCACTAGAGCATCCAGGTAAGATATTTGTGATTAGACATAAAACTTCATTCTATTCCTGGTGACAGGCAAAACAAAAAAACAGACAAACAAACAAAAAAATCACACTGTCCTTAACTCTCTAGGTCATCTAAAAATCACAACTATACTTTTTAAAAAATATGTATCTCCCCAGAAACTAGAAACTCATGTTAACAGATAAACTCCAGACAGAAAACCAAAGCAGAACAAAAATGGAACAAACTAAGGAAAGCTCTTGAATGGAGAAGCTCTCTATCTCGGGTGTGCTGGAGAAATCGCTCCAATATCATCATAGTAACTGGTCTCAGATCTAACTCTGAGGTCCTTAGGAGCAATGATAAGAAGGAAAGTGTGACGGAAGTTTAAGGAGGGTCTTTCCAGGGAATTAAGCCATGAGTTTATAGCCCCGTCTTGAAAGGGTTGAGGTCTTATCCTGTTAGGAAATGGCTTGGGTCAGGGAGCTAAAAGGAACCTTGAGGCCTCAGTTCTAATTGGGCTTTATGGAACAAAGACAAGGGTGGGACCCGAGACTTTTAAGCAATCCCCAGGGGCTGGGGATGGTGATCCAAGGTCTGGTTTATATTTCCTCCCTCCAAATTGTAGGGATTCCTGAGGTGGGTGATATGGACTATGGCACTAGGTTCACTCATTTCAAGGGTCCAGCATTTCCACTGGAGGTCCAGTCTAGGCATGGTTCTGGAAGGTTCCATGTGGCATACAACTGGTTGCTGGGTAAGAATATCTCACAGGCTCAGGCCATTTGATAACACAACATTTTGGTGCCTTAATTTTCATAGATAAGACATCCTGTCTTTAGAGAGAGAACCCATCATGGTGTTCCCCACCATGAGGACTTTGAGTGACATGATGACAACATGCTTGGTATTTTTAGCTTCCTTACCCAGCAGTCTCAGAGACAAGGGCTCAGGACCAGGTATCCAGTCCACAGTGGAAGAAAGGACTGTGCCATAGGAGGGTGAAGATATCTCACGAGAACAGCAAGCAGAAGAAACTGAGGCTTCATTCCAAGAGGTAAAATATGTGGCCTTCTCTTCCCCTTCCATGCTGACTTGATTTCAGGAACCCAGGAACTGAATGTGGCATTCAAATGGCAACTCCTACTGAGGGATGTCTTTCTGTACTCTGTGAATATGTGTTGCTATGATTGGATAATAAAGAAGCTGCTCTGGCCTATGGCAAGGCAGGTTATGAGCCAGGCAGGAAATCCAAGAGACAGACAGGAAGAAGAAAGGCAGAGAGAGACACCAGCCTGCCAGCCTGCCACCCAAGGAACAACATGTCAGCAGACCGGTAACCCATAGAACATGTGGCAAAACATAGATTAATAGAAATGGGTTAATTAAAGACAAAAGAGCTAGCTAGCAAGAAGCCTATTGTAGGCCATATAGTTTGTAAATAATATTAAGCCTCTGAGTGATTTTTTTATAAGCAGCTGTGGGACCACAGGGCTGGGTGAGACCAGGTCAGACCAGAGAAACTTTCTGACTGCATCTCACTGCCTGAGGGAGGCTCCTATTCCATTGGTCTGAAGTTCTGCTGCTCCAAACCTGCCTCTATTGCCCATTGCCCACCCAGCATGATACCACTGACCTTGTAATTGTTTACTTGTGTCTTTACCAGGCAGGAACACAGTAAATATTTGAGATAACCAGGTTGAAAATACATTAATCTAATTTTAGTCTTGAGAGAGTATGTGGTAATTATTACTTTTAATACATTTTTAATATTTGCAAGCAAATGTGCCTTTTGGGAAAAAAATTCAAAATCCAGAGAAGCAATCCCAAGATTAGGGATAATTCTCTGAATGTTCAGAAGTACTGTCTTCTAGACAAGATCAGGGACATTTTTTTCAGGAGGCCTTAAAAGCTCAGCAGCAGCTCCTGGGACAAGTCCATCAAGCAAGGGGTCTGTCTAAAAGTTGCAGCCACATCATAAAAATCAGACTTCATACAAATGTCTGTATCTTCCACTCCTCTCAAGTTATCAGAAGTTCTGAGAACATGGTACTCACTCTCTTGAGTGACCATGGGTGGCCAGAGAGGAGTAGTAGCCACCCTGGTAGGGTGAGAGCTGTACTTTGTAAATGTCTCAGTCCCCATCTCTCTCCAGCATTGGATTTTCATCTATGTTTCTTAGATGTGTTATATGCCTACCTCCAAAGACACTTGAATTTGATAGTTGACCTTGTGGGAGCCAAGAGAGGGCATCTCTATTAGAGAAGTTCTTTATGAGTGCCTTAAAGGTGAACATGTAGAGTTGGGCAAAAGGGAGCAAGGAAGTTCTAAGCAAGGGCCTTGTTTTAGTTTTTAATTGTTTGATAAAATGCCATGACCAAGGCAGCTTATAAAAGGAAGTACTTAATTGGGGGCTCATGGCTCCAGAGAGTTAGGGTCAGTGACCATCTTGTAGCAACCAAGCAGGCAGGCATGGCACTAAAGCAGTGGCTTATCTCCTCATTCATCTATCTAGCTACTTATCCACCCATGTATATATCAGTCATCTATCCCATCCATCCATCTATCCATCCATCCATCCATTTATCCATCCACTATGTGTCTGTCATCTATCTCTCCATCCATTCATATAGTGTCAGTCATTTATCTCATCTATTCATCCATTCATCCATATATCTATCAATCATCTACTCCATCTATCTATCATCTCTCTCTCTCCTATCCTCTCTCTCTCTCTCTCTCTTGCTTACTTGCTTGTTTTCTGGTCTCACCAACCCGACTGCCTAAATATTTTAAGTTTTTTGAGACAAGTGCTTGAACTTATGTTCCTCCTGTCTCAGTCATCTCAGTGTGGGACTATAGGCATGTACTACCTACCATGCTTGGCCCAAATAGTTCTCTTTCTTTAATTATTTGTTTGTTTATTTATTTATTTGGGTGCTTGGGATTAAACCAAGGGCCATACAAATGCTGGCCAAATGGTTACTACTATGCTATATCTCTAGTCACCACTTTTATTTTCATAATAGAGCAACCATCTTTAATTTCAATGACTCATTTTCTTCCCTCTTCCCTTCCATTGGGAGAACTTAGAAGTCTCTTACTAACCATGATCACACATTTTCTTCTGTCATTCTCCACCTTAGGTTTCAAATTCCAGCCTTTTCAAATTCTGCCTTTTATTTATGGTGTGAATTATAAATAGATGCTCTGAGTTTTGCAGGTGGCCACCTGGTTGCCCTAATGTGACCTATTTGTCTATTTTGATGCAAATATCACACCATTTTGATTATACCACCTAACCCCAGGATTTTCTATATAAGGCTGATGAATTCAAAACAACATAGTGCTTCTATCAGAATAGACAAAGACTGCTTGGAGAAATAAGGTGGAGAGGGACTTTTGATAAGATTTTAAGGAAAATCAACGGAGAAAAGGAGAAGGATGATCTTTTCAACCTATAGTATCTCCCTGGTAAGTGGAAGGAAGCCTTGAGAGGGAATCCCATGAGACTCTGCTCTAGGGAGCAATGGCTTCCTCACACAATGTCCATCAGGCTATACATTTGCCCAGGGTTTTATTTGAGATATAAATCTAATTAATGTTCTCTCATCTTGACCAGAAAGTCCATAGCCTCCTGTGTGGTCTCTTCTTCATTGACATCCTGTCTTTATTGTTCTGATTTTTAAATCTTTTATTACATGTATTTGTTTGCTCTGTGTCTGTTGAGGTCAGAGGACAATGTACAGAGCAGGTGCTCTCCTTCCACTGTGTGGGTCCTGAGGATGGAACTCAGCTTGTCAGACTTGGTGGCAAGCACCTTTACCTGCTGAACCATCTTGCAAGGCAGGTCTACTGATACTTAAATGTAGTTGTTCATGGATATTGTTTTATCTCCAATAAGTTTAAATAATTTTCAGACCTGCTTGGTAAAAATCTGCTTTGTTCTCTTGCTCTTTATTCTTATTTTCAAACATGTGTGTGTGTGTGTGTGTGTGTGTGTGTGTGTGTGTGTGTGTGTGTGTGTGTGCTGTATATATACGCATGCATGTGGAGGTCAGAAGTTTCTTTTTTTTTCCTTTTTTTTTTTTTAGGATTTATTTACTTATTATGTATACAGTGTTCTGTTTGCATGTATCCCTGCAGGCCAGAAGAGGGAGACAGATCTCATTACAGATGGTTGTGAGCCACCATATGGGTGCTGGGAATTGAACTCAGGACCTCTGGAAGAACAGCCAGTGTTCTTAACCTCTGAGCCATCTCTCCAGCCCAAGGTCAGAGGTTTCTATCCAGCCTTTTACTTAGAGTATTTCCACCTCATCTTTTGAGGTGGGGTCTCTCACTGAACTTAGAGCTCATGAATTCAGCTTGGCTGTCTGGCCAGCACAGTTCCCTGTCTACACCTCCCCAGCTCTGGGACTGCAGACTCTCACTACCCACTGCACCAGACTTTTTGTGCTGGTGTTGAGGATCTGAACTGAGTGAGTTCCTGTGCTTAGCATGGCAAGTGCCTTTCTGACATAGTCATCTCCCCAACCCCACAATCCTTTTCTTTTTAAATCACATTTTAGAATTGGCTGAGTTTGCTCTTGAAGATCCCAGTGTCTGAAGCCTCCATGTCTGCCTGTTTTACTTATTAACTCTCACTTCCAGCATCTGAATCCCTCATGTTCATGGTATGGGAACATAGAGACTTGAGTGGAAAGCACTATTCTCGTGGTGGATGGGAGAATGCTTGATTTACTTCTGCTAAGTACCTGTCAGAGTCTAGGCTAAGTGAAGTTCTTGACGTCTCAGGCCCTATGAATTGAGGACGGTCTCTTCTCTTTATAAAATTGACTGGAGAGACACCCCCGCCCCCGTATCTCCGGGGCAGGATGTGGGGGTGGGAGCACTCACTTCTTAGTCACTTGTGTGGTGAATGCATGGCCTGATGTTGCCTCAGCTCTCTACAGCAGCAGAAACTGACCCTTGACTTCCATTAAAGTCCTGTCCCACCTGAACAAGGGAATACACCCAGAATTCACCTAGTCTGGTAAAACCATTGGGATGAAAGCAACCTTACCCACCCAGGTTTTCTGTCTTGTGAATTTTAACTGTTTTGTACCTTCCAATCAGTCTATTAATACATTTAAGTATATTTAATTTTTAAGAACAACTTGGTTGGGGTTGGAGAGATGGCTCAGTGGTTAAGAGTACTGATTGCTCTTCCAGAGGACCTGGTTCGATTCCCAGCATACATGTGGCAGCTCACAACTCCAGTTCCAGGGGATCTGAGCTCCAGATCCAGGGGATCTGACACCTTCACACAGACATACCTGCAGGCAAGATACCAATGTACATTAAATAAAAATAAATCATTAAGAAAAAGAACAAAACTGTATTTTCAGTGTCAGGAAGGTTGTGATATGACTAGATGTCAGGTCAGGAGTTCTCACTTGATTTCCTGTGCCTTATCATGAAGAAGTTTTTTGCTGGGCATGGTAACACACAACTTTAGTACCAGCACTCAGAAAGCAGAGGCAGGTGGATCTCTGTGAGTTTGAGGCCAGCCTGATCTACAAAGAGAGTTCCAGGGCAGCCATGGTGCTATACAGAGAAATCCTGTCTCAAAAAAAAAAAAAAAAACAAAACAAAACAAAAGGGGGGGAAAGACCTTCTTTTTATTCTTATTATTTCTTAAGCTGTGGTTTCACTAATTTGACCAAGCTGATCTCAAACTTTTGATCTTCCTGCATGAGTTCCTGAGAGCTGGGATGGTATGTGAGAAGTTGCACATTTTGATATATCCACAAGGCTATCTTTTCTTCTTCAGCTACCCCATTGTTGGTCTTGTCTAAGAAGCCTTCCCTAACTCTCAGTCTCCTAATGTCATGAGCATATAAAGACTCCTTCTGATATTTTTTCTAACATACGTAAATACATGCATTTATATATATGGAAGGATTTGGTTTGCTTTTTGTGTCCTAGACAACCAGGGAGCATGGATCAAATGTGATTTTTCATTTGTTTTAGCAACTAGGTATGACTTTATATTTTTGAAACTACATATATGCTTATGTATTGCTCATGCATATTCCACATATAGAGATTTTGTTTGATTGGAAAACTCTAATACATTATGTGGAATTTACATAAAAACCTCTCAGATCCATATATAAATTGTTGGTCCCTCATCTGTTTGCTGTTTTTAGCTCCTTGTTTATACTTGAAGTTCATCTCAGGGCTTTCCATTCTGTTTAATCTCTCTCTCTCTCTCTCTCTCTCTCTCTCTCTCTCTCTCTCTCTCTCTCTCTCTCTCTCTCAACAGTGTAATGAAAATGGCTGTTTCATTAATGCAACTACACATGTTAAAGGATAGGGAGTCAAAGGCACAGGGTCTGTCTGGAGAGTAGAAATGAAAACACATAGAAACTTCGTGCTTGTATGCCTAATTACTCCTGTGTTAACTTGAGGCCTGGAGATTCACAAAGTTCTCAGAATCCATCTGTGCTGGGCCTACAGCAAGCACTGGACCGTGGAATTGGGTTTTATTGATTAATTTGTGGCGGTGTACAAGCACGAAGTGCTCAGAGGCTTGGCTGAGGAAGTTTTCAGCAAATGCTATATAGATAGCCCCAAGTGATGGGAGATGGGTGAGGCCGTGTGGGAGAATGGCATACTCATCACTAGAGGAGTGAGGCTCACCCCAGGCCCTGAAAACAGGATTCTAGTCATCATGAGGGTCTTCCTTGTGCATTTGCTGTTCCTGTTGAGGGATGTGCAGCTGTTCTTCAGTCATGAGGCAGTTCATTCAGTTAGAGAAGTCTACGAGGTATAGGGACATAGTCAGGTAGATGGTGGTCCTGAGCTCACATAGGCTCTGCTGCACAAGTATCTGAGCCCCCTTGACCTGTCAGCCACAGAAGCAGAGCTTTGAGCATGGTCACAGACATCTCTCAGCTTCTACTCTTTGCTTTGATATGTCCTTGGGGCTGTGACAGGAGCTTGGAGACACAAATGGCAGGATGGAGCGTGGTCTTTGTCTGGGTGAGCACATGTGAGGCTGGCCTACATACCAACCTGTCAGTTCCCCTTAGATAGCTAAACACGCAGTGATGTTTAGAGGAACCAGGGGTTAATACTTTCCAACCAGTGTCAAGATTCATGACAACAACCTCAGCCTTCCCCTTTCCTGAGTCAACCAAGGGCCTCCAGTCCAAACTGAAGCCTCTGAGCTCAGTAACTTAACCAAACAGTTTTTAGGAATTTCTACTGGACTGACCTGGGCAAGAAATGCTCCCCATGACTGAGCTCCATAAGACCGAGGAAGAAGTGGACCATGAAGTGCATAAAGACCCAAAGGATAGAGAAGCAGCTTGCATGGAGCCTGAGTCCAGTTCAACATCCAAATCTAGAGGGGCTTCTTTTTAGAAGTATAAATGAGAAAACGGATCAGCTCTGTGTTGCAAATTAGATGTGAACTTGGAAAACTGAGTTGATCTTAAATTCAGCCTTGAGGAAACAAAACGAGAAGGAACAGATCTAACATCACGTACGAGGTTGACATGTACCTACTATCAGTCACATGCGTGCTTGAGGTCCTTCAAACCAAAGCAAGCATTTGGAGGAGAAGGGCACTCACATCCAAACCTTGAGTGGGATTCTTTAGAAAATGGAGCTTGAGGTGAGGGTTTAAGGCTAAGTGACTAAGGAGGGTGAGCTCTTAGGAGGACAGGAAGGCTGTGAGGAGGAGGAGGAGGAGGAGGAGGAGGAGGAGGAGGAGGAGGAGGAGGAGGAGGAGGAGGAGGAGGGCAGGGAAAGGGGAGTAGAGATATGTTGTAATGATAATGTTGTAATGTAATGGGGGCCTCAGCCTGGGCCCCCAGGGACTCTAGAGAGAGAATTGTACCATTTAGATTGTCCTACTTAGAGGTAAGTGTGACTGAACCACCTCATCCTATACCACCCAGTCTGCCACAAGGGAGTGGAGGTGAGGTGGGAAGCTTCCCAGGCACACATAAGCAAGTTGAGTCCCCACTGACCCCGAAGATATGCGTGTTCCCCCACCAATAGAAGGGGAAGAGTTGTGTAGCCCTGAGGGAGAACTGTTAGATGTTGCCTCACAGCACCTGGCATGCCTTGGGGGTCCCTGAACGACAGGAGATGAAGAACTGCCTACCCAGGCTAATTTTCTGAATGCAGCTGCTTGGGAGAGGGGCTCCATACAAAGACTCCTCTGGGAGGACCAAAGCAAGATAGGAACAGCTCCAGCCAACAATAGCACCAGGGTCCACGTGGGCTCTGCTCAAGAATGACGGGGCCCAGATCCCTCTTTGGTAAGATTGCCTTGGGGGCCAGGAACTCTCCTGACAGTCCCCCAGCAACTTTGATTGAGTGACAGTCCCCAAGGTTCAGGTTATGTGCCTGCCATTCTTACTGCCTGCAAAGGGGCAAAGGTGAGCCTGCACACTTTCTGGCAGCACGTTCCCCACAAGTCCCACTTTCCTTCCTTCCTTTGTCTGTGTGCTTTGAAATCACTGCTGGAGCTCCAGTGGGTTTGGGGGTGGGTATGAGTGACATAGCAGCCTGCCCTCCCTCCCCTGTTGGCGCTCTGGGGAATTTATGGTCTTGACAAATGGGACAGAGGCTTCAGGGAAAGGAGCCAGGTACCCCCACCCCAATTCCCAGGGGCGACAGCTCCTGATCCAGGCGGGCAAGACAAGTTTTTTTCAAATGTAGACACCTGGAAAGATGAACAAAGAGCCAGTGTCTTATTGTCGGTGGCAGAAAAAGTCAGTATCTGAGAGGATGCTGCATTCTTCAGCCCTTATTTAAATAAAATTCTGCAGTTAGCCCCTGTGACTAGGTCCGGTGCCTGGGTCTTAGCAGAAGCTCAAACAAGGCAGGAGAGTAGCTACGCATGTTGCCTCTTCTCCAGGTCTGTGGAGCTCCATGTGAGTCAAGAGCTTGGAAACTGAAGCCTGTACAGGGAGGGGGCTCCCACAAGGATCTGCAAACAGTGCAAAGAGCTTTCAAACAAGCTTAAGGCATGTGGCAGTGAACCTTCATCTCAGTTTGCTTACCTGCAAGATATGGGTGCTAGACCAGATGGCTGGTCCACTTAGGGCTTTCCTGCTTGTCAGTAGAGCACTGGGAACCTGCATCCTAAGAAAGGGGTGCAAGTTCATTAGCAGGTTACTCGCTGGATACATGGCATGCATTACAAAGGGCACGTGCCAAGAGGAGTGTACAATGCCCATGACAATAAAGTGAACTCCCAGCCCTTTCTCTTGCCCCATCTTTGTGATGAGTTCCTCTGGGTTGTGAGTGACATTTTGTTTTGGGGACCACTAGATCAGATGATCTGGAAGGGGCTCTCTGATGGGGAATCTGTGCAGACCTCAAGATGCAAGCTGCAAACACCACCCATGATGGCGGCAGTGACCACAAACGGCTCTTAACACAACTGTAGTTTACATGCTCAGTAGCCCCAGGCGGGTAGCAGCTATCATGCGGATTCATGCTGATTATAAAACATTTTCATCTTTGCACTAAGTTCTGTCCAGCGATCTGGTCAGCAAGTAGCGAAGGACTCGAATCTAACATCAGTATCTACCCACAGCATCATTTTCCCAAGCTGTTCCTAAGCAGCATGAATAACACTGAAACCTGATCTCAGGCTGGGGATGTGCCTCAGTGGGCAGAGTGCCTTCCTCACATGAAGTCCGGGGTTCCAGCCTGGGCACCGCACAACCCAGGCATGGTGGTGCTCACCTGTGATCTTAGCACTCAGAAGGTTGAGGCAGGAGAATCAGAAGTACAAGCTCATCCTCAGCTAAGTAGGAAGTTCAAGGCCAGGCTGGGCTCCGTGAGACCATGTTTCAAAACAAAATGTCAACCCCATCTCACTTAGTCCCTACACCGCCTTGTGAGTTGTGTGATTTCAATCCTCACATCCTGTGGTTAGAAGATGAGTTGGGAGAGTGGGGTGAGGAGAGAAGGTGAGTGGGTGGGGAGTTGCTCAGAGCTGGTCAACTTCAAGTCTAGCCCCAAGTTTCCCAGCTACCCTCAGGGCCTCTCTGGCTTTCCTGGTACATGCTAAGCATGCACTACTCTGCCCCACAGATATGAAGGACGTTTCTGGCAGAGAGCCAAACGACTGTGCAAGCCACCCTGGTTGTCAAGAAGAAGCTGTCTCCCCCAGCAACTTGAGGGGTTGGAGCCACGAGGGACCCTTGGGACGGCTTCATCAGAAGTGGCAGGTAACACTTTCCCTGGAGGTGAATCCAGCTGAGGAGCACAAAGGCACCAGGCTCTGGCATTTGTGTTGGGATAGTAGTAAATGGGCAGGCGCCAGGCCAGATCCAGAGGGGTCACGTGTGTGAAGGGCCATGATGAGGTTTTTATCTGTGAGACAATCAGTACCAACCTATGGAAATGGCATGGGGTAAGATGTCAAGATGCCAGTTCTGGGCGGTGCAAACACAGCCCGGCCAGGCCAGGTCACAACAGGCCCTGTGTGTACAGGTACAAATCCCGTCTGGAATCCGGGAATGATCTGGGAATGTACACACTAGGACTTCTGATGCTTCTACCTCCACCATCTGTAGACAGGAAGTGAGCTCCGTTCTTTGCACAACGCCATCATTGTAAGGCTCTGAGGAGGAGGCAGTAGGGGCTGTGGTTGGTGTTGGAGCCCACGGATAGGATGATAGTTCTGTGAGAAGTACATGTCCAATGCTTACCTGGGCAGCAGTGAGGACCAGGCTCAGAGGAAAATGTCACCTGAACTCACAGAGGCTACTTCCTGGAAAAGAGATGTTTCAAGCTCCCATCCCTGAGCAGCTAGGACAAGTCAGTAAACGCCTCTGGGCCAACATGTCTCCTTCCTTCCACCCAACAGTGATGACACCAGACTTGGTCTTGCTTGCAGAGACTTGCCTTGGAAGAATGGAGCTACCTGGGAGAGGCTGTGGGGCCCATCTGGCCAGCAGCATCTGAATTACCATCTCTTTGTGTCTGGTTGTTGACTGGTTGGTTCAAGGGCTGACCCTGGGCTTTGTCCTTAGGACCCATGGTGGGGCATTTACCTCATCTCTGTATAGCTCCAGCACCCCCTACAGGCAAAGGGCACTTGCTCCACCCTTCTTCCCCCCCTACCCTGTCCCCAAAGTCTTCTCTTCATGTAGAGAGGAAGATGAGGCCTAATGTTTTGCTACTCAGAATCAACCCGATGTAGGTATTCACTCTTACTATTGGATGGCCAGCTGCTGATGGCAAAATGCTGCTTTTATGAAAGAATTTCAAGGGGAAGGCTGGCTTGCAGAAGGATGAAGGAACTCAACCCTACTTTTTCTCGGTTGCCCATGGCACTCATCTTCATCTCCATCCCTTTGTTCCTTATTCAGTGAAATCAGCTACTAGGCTCAGTGATATCTTCCGTGGAGGACATCTCAGAGCTACATATGGGTTTGTCTGTGTATCAGAACTAGAGAAAAGTCTTCCATACAAGGGCCACAGGATACTATGTGACTATGCCTTCTCAGTGTGCCTTCATATGACAGTATTGATGGCATCTGTGCTTTCTAGACTCTTAGGGCATGCCTCTTCTCATTCTTTGAGAGGTTCTTCAATTTGCATCCCATTGTTGGGAACCCAGACCTCAGAGCACTGGAAGGTGAGGAGATATAGACAGAGGAGTCCCACATTGAAGGGACCTCATGCCAGAACCATGGCCCCTGCTGTCTGGCTCTTCATTCTTTGTTTCCATGTGCCCCATCCTCATATGTTCCCATCAGAGTTTGGTTCTAGAATTTTTCTTCCTGTGGCACGGAGCTCCAGTAACATCTCTGATTGGCCTCTGCTGCTGATCTGTCAGAGAGCTGATGGTCATGGCTGTCTGTGGACAAGAGGTTGCCAGCAGTCACAGGTGAACTCTGCCAGTTGTCCTCCAGAATGGACGTCTCCAGCTCTCTTCCCAAACAACTTTGGAATGGTGACTCCAGCTGCTTCGGATGCTTACACCAGCCTGGTTACAGCCCTAGGCTCCGTGCTGTGCAGGTGGGAGGGCCAAAGAGAATCCCTGCTCTTGATAACAGGGAAGACAGGTTGGCTGGCTCCTTGTCCATCTTTGACCACACTGGGAATGGCATCAGTGACCTGTTCACTTCCCCATGGAGGATTTTGACTGTAAATTCAAGACACATAAGGTCTGGCCTATAGACCCGAATGCTCAGGATGCGATCACAGTGGCTTCTGGGTGCAGCCTTACTTTGCAACATCCAAAGTAGCCAATGATGTTGGTTGTTAATACACATGTGTGTGTGACAGTGGCATGTGCAGAATGCTGAGTGAAAGAGAGACCCATGGTGACTAGTGCCCGTGCTGAGAGGAGGAATCTAAAGCCACTCTCGTGAGTCTTGGTAGGAGGCTCCCTTTGGAGAGCAGGGTCTTTTTCTGGAAAGGTGGGTGTGCCTTTCTGGCTGGGTATTGGGCATGTGAAGGAGACCGGCCAGGAAGGAGGAGTGTGGGGAAGAGTGTAGGAGCTGCCCTGTGGGGTGATCCAGGTAAGGGTGCGTCATCATCTAGCATGCTTATTGGGTGTAGGGAGCTTGTGCTTGTTTCCCGTATAATACCATCACAAGCCTGGTGCTTCCTATTCCCTCACGGTTCTCCCAGGCAGCCCCGGAGCCTCATGCTCCCCAAAGGTTCAAAAGAGAGGCTTCTCCCTGTTCTTCAAGCCCCATGATCCTAGTTTCTTTGGTCTGTGGCCTCATCTTTCCAGTAGTTGACTCCATTTTCACGTGACCTTGTCTCCTGTATCACCATAGGTAGAACCACCCTCAGCTTTTTACTTACAAGGACACCTGTTATTGTGTTCAGGGTCCTCACTAACCCTAGAGTCACCTCATCTTAATTAATTAATAAGTTCTGCAGACCATCATTTTCACAGATCCCCAGGGGTGTTCAGGCCTTTGTAATTCACCCCCATCCAGTCTCACATAAGCGGTTGTAACTGTCTTTGAATGAACAAAGAGTATGGTACGTGTGGACATCAGTGTGTAGACAGGGACATCACTTGGGGTCTCCTTGATAGTAAACACATTTACCAGAACATTCCAGTTTGCCTAAGCCATAAGAACAGACTCACAGGGCTGGGAAATTGCTCCCTAGGTAAAGTGCTTGCTGGGTAAGGGTGTATGTCTGAGTTCAGTTCCTGATACCCAAATGAAAAGCCAGGCACGTAATCTCAGCACTGGGGAGGTGGATACAGGAGACTCTCTAGGGTTCACTGAGAAGCCAGTTTGGCCAAATTGATGAGCTACAGGTTCAATGAGAGACCGTGTCTCAAAAGACAAGGTGGCAAGTAATTGCAGGGGACACTTGATGTTGACTTCAGGCTTCTACCAATATCTAATAACACTTGTGTGCGTGCACATGCACACGCGCGCGCGCACACACACACACACACACACACACATACACTAGTCCCCACCTCCACCCACCCTTAGCAGCAGGCTCTGTAATACCTTGGGATGCAGGATTCTCAGACTTCAGGTAGCATCCCTCTCAGGAACCTTGGGACAAATCAGTGTCCCTTTCAAGAGAAGGCTGGGGGACTGGCTGGGAGAGCCATAGGCAGGACCTCAGCATGTGGCTTGTGGGCTGAGTAGACATACAGCTCAACATTCCCCTAAAGTGTGCCTAGCCTTATCCTGTGGCCCCAGCCTTGGGAATTATGTAAGGCAAAGAAAAGAGCACCTACCCTCTGCAGGCCTTCCTAGGCCCACCTGGGAAGTGCTGGCCCTGCTCATGGGCATGCATGCACTGACTTAACCATGAAGATACAGGGGTCTTAGGATGATCAGAGCAGCCTTAGAGAGCCACTGTCTCTTTGATCTCTTGAAAAGCTCTTCTTGACCTAGAGGGAGGCTCTGTATCCACCCAGCAGGATATTTGTGAGGCCCTAGGCATCCCCCCATGTCCCTCCATTTGGGAGTAATCTACTCTCTATAGTCCAAACTCAACAGTAGCCTGCCATGACTTTGGTACAGTCCCAAGAACAAAGTTGTAGGCTAATGAATAAGACCAGGTCTCAACAGAAACAGAAACCAAGGATTGAGGGTGCTAAGTTAATTATCCCAGGGGGAATTGCTTGCACCCCATGTAGGTAACAGTACCCTGAACAGCCTGCAGGGCTCTCTGGTGTCTGCTCTCTTTTGTCTGATCTTTGAGCAGCAGGCTGAGCCTGGGGATGGGGTCCCTAGTGCCCATTTTCAAAGGCCTCCTGCCCCTGCAGTTAGGAAGAGCCGGAAGCATGGCCACTGCAGGGCAGGTGTGAACCTGCAGAGTGAGGTCTACATACTGGCCTGGGAAGAATTAATCACTGTGTGTCTTTATTGAAGTGTCAGAGAGGACCTCAGAAGGGGTGGCAGGGCAGCCCAGCAAGCTGGAGTTGACAGAGTATGATGGACACTTGAGTTGGGGGATGGGAAAGCATGTCAAAATAAACACTGCTTGGAAACCAAGGGGCCAAAGGATTTCATTACCACTGCTCACTAGTATGTCCATGCTAGAGAAGTGAAGGGCACTCAGAATTGAAAGGTGTAGAAGACAAAATGCTCTAACTTCAAAGGAAGCCAGGCAGGGCCTTGGTGGTCCGCCATTTATAAATAAATGACTGTGCTGAGTGTCCTTGACAGAGTGGGTGCTGGACGGAGAGACCTGAGCTGATTCCCAGTGATCAAAATGACTTGGGAGTGTGCCTGACACTATGTATGCAACTGTGGTGTGTGAGTACTTATAACTGTGAGTATTGTGATTATGTATGTACCTGTGGATGTGTGTATCTGTGACTGTGTGTTACCTGTGATTGTGTGTACTTTTGACTGTGTAGGCCTACAACTGTGTGTGCCTATGACTGTGTGTACCTGGGACTGTGTAGAGTGTGTGCCTGTGACTATGTGTACCTATGACTGTGTGTGTCTGTTTGAGGGTGAGAGAGGAGGAACTTACATCCCAGGGCAGAGCGATATGCGGTGACTTGTGTGGGCAGTCCAAAAGCCTAGAATTGGAGAAAACTGATGGAATCAAAAGAAGAACTGGAGAATCTCACTGTTTTGGGATGAGGAATTTGCTGGTTCAAAGATAGGAAAATCACAGCTTTTGGTCCTGGAGGCTCCCAAGAAATATACATTTCCAAATACTGGTCAAGAGCACACATATCCAAGTTAGACTTAATATTTTTTCTTAGTTTTTGAAGTCTCTTCCTGTCAATAACTTAGGATGAGACAGAGTAAGAGGATGTTTTTAAAAATATTTTTAAAGATATTTGATTTCTCTCTAAACCATTCCAATAGCTCAGAGTTAATCACTCCGATTAACAGATGGTGTGGGATGAAGCTATCTGTAAGCAGAAGGCCAGTGAACTTAGCAAGGAGGGAGACCCAAGGCAAAAGATTCTACACTGACTCCAGGCTGTGAGATACTCCTGAGAACAGAGCCCTTTTTAACTTCCTTAAACCTAAACCCAATGCTACCTCAGCCAACTGTTCAGCAAGGCAAAGAGGGATCTAGAACTTCCTAGGTAGATACAAGACTTTCCAGGCCTCCCAGTCCAGTAAATGTGAAGACTGTGTATGTATCTGCGTGTGTGTATCTGTGTGTGTGTGTGTGTGTGTGTGTGTGTGTGTGTGTGTCTGTGTCTGTGTCTGTGTATGTATGTGTCTGTGTGTATATCCAATCACGAGAAGCAGTTATATAGATTTAATCGCACAGGCTTGAACTATCTCATTGAAAAGACTGGTTTTTAAATAGTAAGTCACTGAACATCTCAAGAAAGCAAATGTCTACCTTATAATTCAGATGGTTAGGGTGCCACCAGATGGTTGGGGTGCCCCAACCATGAGGGTGGCTGCTTAGCTGAGAACAGGGGAGCCTCTCCAACTCCCTCTAATAAGATGAACACTGGCAAATCCAGCCCCATCTCTCTCTGCCCCTCCATGCCTCTCTCCCTGCTTCCCTCCTATTTATCTCCCTATTTCCTCATCTCTCTCTGCCTCTCCTCTTTGTCTTCATCCTGCACTCACACATGCCCTTCAGCATAATTTTCACAGTAGACATCCCTTCTCCACAGTGGCACCTTCTGCTGTTTCAGTTACCCATCACCTAGAGTGATGGAAACATTAAGTGGAAACTTCTAGAAATAAACAATTTGCAAGTTCTTAGCCACTTTTATAACATCATATTGCTATAAATATTCAACTTTATTTCTAGTTAATCTCTTCATGGGCCTAATTTATAAACCAAACGCAATTGTAGTCAATGGTGTCCAGGTAAACACAGAGTCAATTTAGGGCTTGATACTGTCTGAAGTTCTGATCATCCATGGTGGATCTTGACACATATTCCCTGCGAGTAAGGGGACAGCTGTGAATTGGTTGTTAAGTGAAAATTACAGCCAGGATGTTGAAGGTCGTGGAGCTGATGGAAGTGACCATGGGAAGCCCACTTCATTCACACTCATGGGGGAGTCAGGCCAGGTGAAAAGCGAACAGGAGAAACCCAGCAAGGGTGGCAGTGGGGAAGGAGACTAAGGGGTCTCAGGCTCAAGAGAAGCACCTCAAAGATATTGATGAAATCCTGTAATGTGTTTATGAAGGGAAATAAAAAATGTGTCCTTCTGGGGGGCTGCTATGGAAGTCAGTTGACAATAAAGGAGCCCCTTGGGCACCTCATAGTTAGGTGTCAAAATGGACTCCACATTCATCAATACCTAATTGGCTTTTATTGATATTCTTAGTTAATGCAGAGCTTGCTTTTATAACTTCTAATAGTGGGTTTACTTTTATTTTATCTTTGTGGGTCCCTGTCTTAGTTTTTTTGTTGTTTGTTCCCTCCCCCCCACACACACATACTTTAGGCTTCATTGTTTTTCAAGACAATGATGAAAGTTGTTAATTCTCTTCTACATACAGTGAGAGCTTGGCTCCCTTGTTCACTACTGCATCTCAGGCACTTTCTCAGTAGCCATGACCTTAGACTGGCCGTGCCAGTGGCTTCTGCCTCAGGGCGCCTAATTCTGTGCCTAAGTTCTTGTGTTCACTAAGCAAATACCTGAACAGAGCATCTTTGCTGTCCACTGAACATCATCTGACAGTACAGTTGGAACACAGTTCCAGACCTTCACGACTGAGTAGGAAGGACTAGGGATGGAATCCAGGGATAAAGCCTTTGCCTAGCAGGTATGACACCCTGGACTGGATCCTCAGCACAACAACAATAAACAAACAGATAATAGAAAGAAAGGAATAAAGGAAGGAAGGAAGGAAGGAAGGAAGGAAGGAAGGAAGGAAGGAAGGAAGGAAGGAAGAAGGAAAGAAAGTCAAACCACACATAGCGGCATATGATTGCAATCCCAGCACTCAGTTGGAGGTAGTAGGATCAGGAGTTCAAGATCATCCTTGGCTATCTAGCCAGTTTGAGGTCAGCCTGGGATATAGGAGAGCCTGCCTCCAATAAATAAATAAATAACTAGTATATAAGTAAGATTGAACAAGACCAAGTATAGGCTTGGACACTTGGTTTCTGGTTGTGCTTTCAAGTTTTGTCAATCAAGGAAGAATCCAGACAGCAGGCATCTAGTTTGGATGGCAGTGGGCAGACCAGCATAATTCAATTTCACAGACTCATAATCTTCAATCTTAGGGCTCATCAGCTGTCACCTCATTTTCACAGATGAAAACTCTGGAGAGATGCAGGTAGCTAATACCAGCCTGTGACTGCCCCTTTCATCCTCTTCAGGCCTCTCCTACACTGTGGTGGGGACCAGAGTCTTGAAGGGTGGGCTAGCCCCTAAGGCCAAAAAAAACAAAAACAAAACAAAACCCACCACCACCACCAAAAAACCCATAATGAAAATTGTCTTTGAAAAATCCATTCTTGGGTATGAATTTGTGTGTACAAGTGAAAGCAGAGATGTCCACAGACAGCGCGTTGGCAGATAAGCTAAAAGAAGAAGGAAAAGGCCATGCGGTCATCCACCCACCTGGGCGGCTCTGGAGCTAAGCAGTAAATCCAGCCACAGAAGACAGGGGCTTGAGGAGGTCTCAGGTGTCCCCGCTTCTCTCTGTGGCATGGGCCCTTTGGTTTTAGCACTAAGCCTCAGAAAGGCATGTGACATCTTAATGGAGTGGTTTGTTGTGATGGGGATTAGGCAAGATAGAGTTGCGGTCTTCCTGGGTCAGGGGCCGGTGAGACACAGGTGACATCACGTCATTTACATGTATATGTGATGGGGTGTAGCCTTTCCCCTGCACACCTGAGTCTTAGCAGCTTGGAGACAGGGGGGCAATTTTCCACCAAGTGCCAGCTTGAGCCAGCTGGATCTGGCTAGCTCAAGACTGACCTTTCAAGGCCATGGGGGAGGTTCACCAAAAAATCTTGTTCTGAAAATGATTATTCCACTGTGATTCCCAAGCTGGGGTCTCACTTGGGAAGCACTGTGGGTACAGCTTGTGTGTGCATATGAACATTCAGCCACGGGCTCTTGTGTTATACTCCAGAAGGGGCTGGGAGATGACTCAGTTAGTAATGTGCTTGTCACACAAGTGCAAAGACCTGAGTTCCATCCCCAGCTGGGACTGGGGCTAGAGAGATGGCTCAGCACTTAAGACCATGGACTACTCTTGCAGAGGACCTGAGTTGATTTCCCATTATGCACCGCAGGCAACTGGCTATTGTCTGTAACTCCAACTTTGGGACCTTGAACCCTCTTCTGGCCTCTATAGGCACCTGCACTCACATGCACATACCCTTGCACAGACACATAGCGCTTCCTTGTTTTTGAAAAGCTGGGTGTGATGGGGTACACCTATCCCAGTGCTGGGGAGGTAGAGACATGAAGATCTCTGGGGCTCAATGGCCAGTCAGCCTAATTAGGGTCCAACCTTGTCTCAAAAAAGAGAATGAATAATACCCCCAGGTTGACCTCTGGCCTTCACATGCATGCATACATGAGTACCTACATACGCATGCACACCCATATCTACACCTGCACACATGCACACACAAAGGAAAAAAAGAAAAGAAAAAAACATCTGAAAACTCCATCAATCTGTCCGAACAAAGGGCAGACCCCACCTGAGCGAGGCTGTTGAGGCGTTCGGCTGTGTGGCACAGGACGTGCACTGCTCTGATGTGCTGTACCCTGGCTTTCAGAGCATAATAGGGGGAGGGGGCGATGGGTGCTGCATCCCTGGGACTTGTTTGTGTTTCCAGTGGGACATTCTCTTCTCAGTGAGCTGGAAACGAAGCCGCTTCCAGTCTCATTATCATCCGCCTAATATTGCAGTTATTGACCCGGGGCTGCAGAAAGAATCTGTTAATTAGTTTGGGCGGCTGTTGTGTTTCTATGTGCATCTCTCTCGAATGGATGACATATCCGCTTTGATTATTATTATTATTGAGATTCCTTGCAGTAAAAAGGCCTTTTCCATTAAGTGAGCCCTGTCCTGTTTACTCTGGAGCTGGGGCTGGGGTACATTAGAACATTCTGTGGTAGAAAGATTACTCTTATATATTTCCTTAGAAACGAATTTTGCGGAAGCGAAGGGAGAACATTGATGTAATGGAGGTTAATTATTTGAGTTTTTGTTTTTTTCCTGGGTGGATTGGAAGGCCTGCCGCTCTTCTCAGTACACAGACTAAAATTGGAACACTGAAGAGGAACCGAGTGTGGCCCTGTGCCCGATGACACATCCGAAGCCATACTGATTGAAGGAGATGTTTTGTGGAATGATAAGAAGTACATTGGGTTTATGATCTGCTGTTTCCGGCAGTCAGCATGGCTTACAGCGGTAAACATGGTGATGTTCTCGCTGTATCTCTAAAGGGAGTCTGTAGAAACAGCTCTCAAATTTAAGTTTAGGAAGCAATCTCTGCAATCTAGAAGGCTCATCTCTGTCTATACCTCTGGGCAAACTTGGGAGGAATGACTCTTGTCCTCATTGTGCAGATAGGAAAACTGCAGATAGAGATGTGTGTCTACTGACTTGTATGCAATCCCTCAGATGAGGAATCTGGTGGACAGCAAAACAGTGGGCTTTACTCAGGTCAAACCATTCACGTGTTCCCTCAGAAATGGTGTTGAACTGGAGTGGGTGGTGACACTCACCAGCAATCCCAGACCTGAGAAGGCAGAGGCAGGAGGATTATTGCGAGTTTGAGACCAGCCTGGACTATGGAGTAAGACACTGTCTCAAAAAGCAACAACAACAAAAACAACAATAACAAAGCCAAAGACAAAGAGAAAGGAAAGAAAAATAGGGTTGCATCCACATGACCCCTAAGTAATTATTTACTTATGTTCTGTTTCAAGATCACTCAAAAAACAAACAAAAACTAAAACCAACGAAACTAACAAAACAACCAAACCAAACCAAAACAAAACAAAAAACCACCCAAAACCTTACATTTATTTAAAACAGAAACTATTTACCATTTCAGCAAGTAGAAGACTGATATGGTATACTCAAAGGCAGTGTAACAGAGCTAAGCAACACTACAAACAAGATGTTTGATGAATACATTCTAGCCAGAGTCCTGTGGGCTCAGGCCCATGAGCTCCAGTTACATTGTGCCTCTGTGGGGAGGCTAGTGTGGGGAGCATCAGAGCCCAGTTGAGACCTTTCTGCATGATCTGAATGTTGAGAGGAACTAGGTCAGTGTGGCAGGCAAGAAAGCTACAGAAAAGGGTCAAATTAGTATATGAAAACATTCCTGTTGGCAGAGAAATATGGGCCCCACCAGCACCGGCACCAAGGCTCTCGGCAAAGAGATGAGCTGAACAATTGTATGCTGTGAGGATGAACCCAAAGTGGGTCCTGGTCTTTCCAACAGTACCTGCCACCAGTTCTCAGATATGTCCTCCTTAATAAAACTTGTCTGCTGCTCTCCATCTGTCCCTGGTCCAATTTTCCTCGTTCTGGACACAGGGATCTGGAAGTGACAGTGTGTGCCCCCTGCACCCCAATTTCTGCCTGTAACACTGGTGGCGATCCCCAGGCACATGTTCAGAAGGATTTGGAGGGAGCCAGAGTTGAGACTTTGGCTTCCAATTTAAAGAGAGAGAGGAGAGGGAGGAGGGAGAGAGGGAGAGGGAGAGGGGGGAGAGGGGGAGAGGGAGAGAGAGAGATGATTTCTCTTTAATGACTTCCATGTATACTACCTCCAAAATGTTGTAATACAGTCAATGAGGCTGAGGCTTGGACAACCACTTCCCATCCAGCACCTCTGCCGGTGAGATTGGAATTGGAGAATCACACAGGCCCTGACCTGTGACTCCTGAGGGATCATGTGGTGCTGGTGTGGAGGTCAGAAGTTGACGTTGGGTCTCTTTCCCAGTTGTTTGCCATCTCAGTTTTAAGACAGGGTTAATCACCAAACCTGGAGCTTGAAGATTTGGCTAGGCTGGCTGGCCAGCAAACCCCTAGAGAGTTGCCTGCCTCTGCCTCCCCAGAGCTGGGTCTGTAGGCGCATGGTACTATGCCCTGCTTCTACTTGTGTGCAGGGGTGAACTCTGGTCCTGTGGTTGAGCCCTACCCTCAGCCTCCTGCTGCACAGTTTCAGCAGACTTCCAAATTGCTTGCTAATTAATCTCTGCTTGTAGCATATTAGAAGATCCTTCTGCCCCTTCATCTCACCCAGCTGTGTCCTCTGACTCCCCACGATGTGGGGCATGCTGCCCTTGGAACCCATAAACCCTAGGCCTCTCTGCTTGCTTCTCCCAGGGTCTCCTCCCCATGTCTCAGAGTTGGGAGCATCATCACAGGCAGGAACCTGAGAGTTCTGCCCAGAATCTTTTTCTGTTTAGATCTCAGAGAAGTTTCTCCTGAGCAAACTTGAAGTCCACTGGGCACAATTTGATGTTCTTTCCAAATATTAATTGATTTGTTCTCCAGCAGAGGCATGATGTCTCAGCCCTGCTCAGGGACAGTCTTGTCACTGCTAAGGACACAGAGCCACACAGGACTTCCTCTGTGCCTGCCCAATTCATTAGACCCGGTTAGCAATTTGCAGAAGAGATTAATTGATTTGCAGGCTGCTGAGCCCTGAGTGTTAGTCAGCCCCCTCCTGGCAGCAAGCTCAGAGAAGCACAGGCCACCCCTGGGAACCCAAGAGAGCCAACAGCAATATGGAAGGCTGTGAGCAAAGACTGGAGAGGGGGTCGTTTTTCATCACAAACAGGAGCTTAGACATGGCTATCTTGGTCCCTTCTGGGTCAGGGTTGTATGTAGGGCCCACAGTAGGGACTTCTGGGATAAAACAAGAAGACTGGCCATAGAAAATGTGGGTTTCTTAACTTTTTTTTGTGGAGTGTGTGTGTGTGTGTGTGTGTGTGTGTGTGTGTGTGTGTGTGCAGATGAACACATGCTCCACCTTTTTTTTTTTCTTTTTCTTTTTTTGGTTTTTGAGACAGGGTCTCACGGTGTAGTTCTGGCTGTCTTAGAACTCACTGTGTATACCAGACTGGCCTGCCTCTGCCTTCCCAGTGCCGGGATTAAAAGCGTATAATATCATGTCCATTTGAGCCATCTTATTTCTTTCTTTCTTTAAAATTTTTAATTATGACGTGTGTGTGTGTGTGTGTGTGTGTGTGTGTGTGTGTGTGTGTGTGTGTGTGCAGATGAACACACGCTCCACCTTTTTTTTTTCTTTTTCTTTTTTTGGTTTTTGAGACAGGGTCTCACGGTGTAGTTCTGGCTGTCTTAGAACTCACTGTGTATACCAGACTGGCCTGCCTCTGCCTTCCCAGTGCTGGGATTAAAAGTGTATAATATCATGTCCATTTGAGCCATTTTATTTCTTTCTTTTAAATTTTTAATTATGACTTGTGTGTGTGTGTGTGTGTGTGTGTGTGTGTGTGTGTGTGTGTGTGTGTGTAGGAAAAGGAGGAGGAAGAGGTCAGAGGGCTCGCAGATCCCCTGAGCTGGAGTTACAGGCCTGGTGCAGGTGTTGGGAATTGAACTCTGGTCCTCTGCAAGAACAGTATGTGCTTCTAGCCATTGAGCCATCCTTCCAGCCCTCTCCACCTTATTTTTTGAGTCAGGGCCATTAGGCTGACTAAGTAGAAATTCCCCCAATTCTCATCTCTCTATTAATTTTTAATAATTAATAATTAACATTGGCATTTTTCTGGGAGTGCTAGAAGTAGGACTCAGGGCTTCCTGTTTGAGGGGCAAGCACCTATGGCCTAAACCATCTCCCAAGCCCTTTAAAGATTTCATTGTGGCTCAACTGATGCCCGGTTGTCTGATTTTGAACACTGGACATAGTATACCTATGTTAGGAAGATTCTGTCGTGAGGAAAGGAGACTTGATTCCAGTTTGTCTGCATATGCGCACACACACACACACACACACACACACACACACACACACACACACACTAATTAAAATTTTAAAAGAAAGAAATCAAGAAAATGGCCCAGCGCAGCAAGGGGGTAAGCAAGAGAAAGAAGGAAGGAGCCATTATCTCATGTAAAAGGAAAATAAAAAAATGGCTTCAGGTTTGCCTGGGTCAGCTTCTACTGATGTCTGCTGGACTTGGTTACTTTGTCTCTGGGCAACAGGAATCTCCACAGACTCCCCATGCTTCTGTGACCTCAGCTGCTTGTCCCAGCCCAAGTCCCAAAACTAAATCTCTGGAGCCTTGCTTGGGCCGCTGCCTGTCTTTGATCCAGCCATTGAGATGTTGTATGGCCACCGGTGGGGATTTAATCACCTCTGTGGAGCTGCCTAAAAGAGGAGGGGTCACGGAAGTGACAAGAGATGATGTTGTTTATCCATGCAGACTTGGGAATGGTGTTGCGCCCCTAGGTTAATGCAAGGAAACACGTTCTTATGAGCAGGTGCTTGCTTTGACACCCCATGAGGGAGGAGGGAGGCAGAAGATGCCGGGGCCCTCCTCCAGGTGCTCAGGGACCAGCTAGAGGACCATGACGCCTTTATGAAGGAGATGAGTCCTGAGGTTTGCATGCAATTACCGGCCCTGCTGTGTGCCAGGCAGTGTGTGGGAGCAGAAGACAGGCAAATGGGAACCCGGCATGGCCCTTGTCCTTTGGGAGAGCTGGGTCTGGCAAGGGGAGCCGACAGAGACTGGTAAACAAGTCATTACAGATGCAGCGCGCTGAGCTTGCTGATGTGATTAAGCTTCTGAATGAGGGGTCTTGACAAGGCCGGCTAGAAGAGAAGGAGGGCTGGGCAAACAGGAACTGGAGGAGGGCTGCAATGCTGCACCTGTCCCCAAGGCCTCTCCATCCAGCCCCCACTGCAGATGGAGGGCTGGGGCCTGGGGGATGGCTGGTTTCTCCGTCCTCCTCGCTTCCCTCCTTGAATCATAAAGATTATTTTTTTAAACCATACTGCTAAAACAGCCAATGGAGGCAAATAGCACGTAACCACTATTTACTTGTTTATCTAAAACTCTGTTCCTTAGAATCATTAATAGAGTCTTGTTTACTGGAGTAACTTGTTCTCTCTCTCCCTCACTCCCTCTGTTTTTTGAGTCAGGGTCTCATGTAGCCCAGGCTGGCTTTGAACTCCCTATGTAGTCCAGGATGACTGTGAACTTCTGATCTTTGTGCCTCCCACCTCCAGAGTGTTGGGATGACAGATGTGCGCCATCATGCCTTGTTTATGTGCTGCTGGGAATTGAACCCAGGGCTTTGTGTATGCTAGGCAAGCACTCTACCGACTGAGCCAGATCAGTGGGGAGATGGGGAAGAAGGATGGAGTCTGAAGGAGTGGTCGAGATGGGGTTACTTGAAACAATAAGCTTGTTTTCATGGAGATGGGAGAGGGCTTCTGAAAGCCTTTCTGTAAACTATACCTTTGGTTTAGGAGAGTCCCCTTCCCAAAGGTACTACAAACGAAGTCTGAATTTTGTTCTAGAATTTTCTCATGTGGAATGTTAGAACAAGCAACCAAATGAAAGCTGAAAGCAGAGGATGGAGTGGGATGAACAGCATCCTCATCCCTGTTGGGTCCTCCACTCTCATCCACCACCACCCCTCCAGTTCCCAAGCAGCCCTTTTGGTTAGAACCTTTAGGATTAATTCTAACTAAGGTGCTACCAGAAAAGCGAGACAGAAAACGTCCTCAACAGTGAGTCCTGGAGGGGACATGTTAGGTGATGTGCCACCAACCTTAGGTGACAGAATCACAAGGAGAAGGGGATTTACAGTTCAGTCCTTTAAGCCCCCTGATGATGTCATGGGGAACGTTTGATTTTGATGCTAATAGCCTTTGCCACCTGCCTAACCTTTTCCTAATCCCTTTGCATCAAGAGGGGTTAGGTGTCCACATCTGGCTGGGAGCTGAGAACAGGTTGTTTTGATGAAACTTGTTTTTGCTGGAGCATCTGCTGTCCTAACGCTTTGCCTTGAAATCCCCCAACTTGTACCCAACTCACCTGGGAAGCTGCTGTCCTCGCCTCTCAGCTTCCTGTGAAGCCGCGGGCGGGGGCGGGGGCGGGGGCGGGGGCGGAGGGGCACACAAAGACCGGTAATTTCATTTGTGGACTCAGAATTCATTTGTTTCTAAGTCAAGGGACATCTGTCTCTTTTTGCCCGAGGCTTTCATCTGTAAAATGGAGTATAGTCACCGCTCCTGTGATTCATCTAATCTGGCTCTTGTCTAGGAGTCCTGACTCACACCAAGGTGGGTGGGTGGGGGGGGGAGGATTGCTGAGAGGCCCACCTTACAGGGGTCCTCAAGGTCCTAGTGCTGTTTACAGAATTATGGCACTCAGTAGCATGGTGACCATGGTGGTAGACAGTAGGGGGAGCACTACCGTTTTTACCCCAGAGACAATGATTTCCCATAGGAGTGAGCCATGGAATCTCATTCTGGGGCCAGGGAGTGGGTATCTTGGGAGACGCAGTGAAGGCCAGTTATGGTTCATGAACATCTCCAATGGCTGTCCCAGAGGGAGCCCAGGGAGTCCCTGGTGCTCTGATCAAGGTCCCTAGCCTCCAGACAGGCGCCCCGATTCCTGCTGGCCTTCACCCCAACCTTGGATGCTGGCAGGGAGGTTGGAGAATCAGCTACAACAATAAGCAGCTTCCTGCTTCCTCATTTAGGGGTTTTCGTCCAATGTTTTCCCTCATCTGATTTTCAATATGGCCCATGGAGTCAGAGGTGTCTATCAAGGCCACCCCCTCCCCATCCTCACTGGCAGGGAGTCGTGCCCAAGTTCATACGTGGAGGAAAACATAGGTCCTTAGATTCCCCCACCCCTCTCCTAAAACTCTTAAAATGTTGGCTTATTTCTTTAACTTTCATAAGTATTTTTTTTTTTTTTTGTCCCAGCCTCAAAGGCATTAGTGTTTGATGGCTACAAGGCACCTGGCGTGCTGAAGACGGACAAAAGCCACTTCTAAGCACAAACGTTTGAAATTATTAAGTGTTCATTAAAGCACCCCCGGGTGCACAGCACTCTCAGGGATGTTTGCTTCTCAATTTTCTGTAATTTCCTTATTTTTTTCTTCTAGCTAAAGGCAGACGAAAAACGAACTCCACGCATTTGAGTCTCTGAATCATAGTTAATGTGCGACGCCCCCTCCCTTAACTGCCTGTTTTCCCCCGCTGCCTCCTCTGTCGCCTTTCTTATCAATCTGATAAACTTATTCCTTTTAACCCCTACTCCGACTTCCGCTCGGGACATGAATGCAAAAGCCCCCGACCAGCTCTCTCTACACCCCCCACTCGCTTTGGGCAGGGGGCTGCGGGCTGGAAGCCGGAGAAAAATCGAGAAGGCTGTGGCGCAGCAGCTCAGGAGCGGGGAGCGGGGAGCGGGCAGAGACTGGGGGCAGCTGTCTGGCAGGTGGCTGCAGGCTGGGTACAGAGCACATCCTGGGCAGCCGCCCACGGGCCCCAGCTCCCCCCCAAGACTGGCTTCCGGGGGGACTGGGGAGCTGCGGCAGTGCGTGGACTGTTCTGGAAAAACACAAAGCTCCGAGCCCCCTCCCATCCGCTCTCCTGTGACTCTGGTCTTACATGAGCAGAGAGAACAACAACTAAAAGCTGTTTTTCTCTTTCCTTCTTTTTATTTTTTTAACAACAACCTCACATAACCTCAAAAAGTTAGCCATGAATTTACCAAAAACTTTTTATGAAACTATTTTAACCTCTGGTGGGGGTTAAAAACAAGCTCTGTGGATTTATTATCTGGAAAAAAAAAAAGCGGAGCATGACTCGTTATTTGCTGGAAAATTGTCTTCCAAGCTTCAACGGCTCCCCCTACCGCCGCCTGCGAGGAATAGCAGGCGCCGACTGCAGCAGGAGCTGAGGACGGCAGGCGGCTGCCGGGGACCTGGTCCCCAGCGGGTGTCTGGACCCCCACCACTGCATCCCTGGTCTGCTCCGAACCCAAACCCGGACCCCTTGCTAGACCTTAGTTTATATTCTTCGGAGTTCAAGGGACTAAACTAGGAGCAGGCCGATCGCCAGCTGGGCTTGTACTGCAAGCCTGAGCTGGACCCCTGCAGTGCGGGCGGCACTTACAGTCTGAGCACGCAGGCGACCCTTGCTTGTTTATTCCTTTTTACTGCTTTCACGTAAATGCCACCCAGATGTACTAAAGGAAGAATGATGACCCCCCCAAGAGGAAGAAAGGACAAGAGTGCAGGCGGGGGCCTGGTAGGAGGCCGAGACCCAGAGAAGTTTAGCATTGCAGAGAGCAGGGTGAGAGGTGGGAACGACCTGGGGATGGGTTGAGGGTCCCTGTGAGGAGGATGCTGGATGTGCCCCCCCCCCCCACGAAACACACCAGCTTTCGTTCAGAACTAGCCATATTTTTACGAAGTACACGGGGGGAAAAAAAAAAAAAAGAAGAAGAAAACCGTTCAGAAAGCCAATGTAAAGCTGGGGCAGAGAGGAGCTGGCTCTGCAGCCTGCCCAGCCGAGGCAGCAGCAAGCAGCCAGGCCTGGAGTCCTGTTGGTGAAGACTGTGCTTTGCTTCTGTGCCTCAGTGTCCCGCCTGAGAAAGACAATGACAGTGCTGGGGAAAAAAAAAAAAAAAAAAAAAAAAGCAAAACAACAAAAAAATCCCGGTAACCTCAGCTCCTATACAGGGAGAAAGCCAGATCTGATCTTTATGGAAACATCTAGAATTTGACACGAGATTGATCTTCCAGTGTTTACATGATGCGCGCCCTTGCACACACACGCGCGCGCGCGCGCACACACACACGCCCCCCGCGGGCCCGCTCCCCCCCCCCCCCCCCCCCCCCCCCGATTTCAACACTGTTAAGAGATCTTTGTTACTGAGGTCGTGGTAGGGGGCTCACTGCCATCTCTGCTTGTCACCTGACACCCACACATCCAGCATCCGGCTCAGGAAAGACAAAGGGCAAATCCAGTTGTGGCTGTAGCTTTCTTGGGGTCCATGGGTTGGATTTGAGGGGAAACAGTTCCTTTTCCTCCCCCCCCCAGACCCCCCGGCCTGGGAGACTGTAGGAAGACAGTAGCTTTTCCATAGCTGCAACTCTTTAGAAGTCCCTTGGGGAGTGCGGTTGCACTTGGGGAAGTCACTCTTGTCATCCGGGAAAAGTCTGTTACCCCCACCCACCCACCCCCGGGGGCATGTGTTCTTCCTTCCCAGCTTCTCACTGAACCAGGCCCGTTTAAAGTTTGGCCCTTGGCTCCAAAGGTTCATTTGTGGTTTGGGGTCATCTTTCCTAAAACGGACTCTTTCTTGAGTATACTGAAGGTTCCCGTGTACCAGAGAGAAGGGCTTTGATCTAGCCTAGGCTCACTCTTTCCCTCCTGATGGTAGGACCTGGTGTTCTGGTGCCTCTAGTGGTGGACTCCAGCATAGCACCCTGTTGCTTTGTCCAGAAGCCATTTCCTAGGGAACTAGGTTCTAATTGTTCCTTCCCCATTTTCCCTCTTGACATGAGGAATGGCTATATAGTCCAGGCTGCCTCAGACTTGTGACAATCCTCCTGCCTCATAGTTGCCACCCCCACCAGGCTTTACATATTGTTTCTCACAAAGGGCAACCTAACATCTTATTGTATCCTAAATCATTGAACATTGTAATGGAGATCATTAAGAACCAAAGGCATGTATTGCATCTACCTCTGTCCAAATGAATTAAATAGAATATGTTGTTGATTTTCACAAACCCACAGGTTAATGACTCAGAGGAAATTGGTGGTATATGTTTTAATCTTAAAGCAATTATTTTTCTTTTACAGTTGCTTCTGGGTTCGGCAGGGATTTCATTTCTGTTATTTCTGCCCATTCCTCTGTAGAGTGGATGCTGCATGCTGCTAAGTGGCAGAGGAAGCTCTTCATTTTCAGTTATTAATTTCTATCTGTTGTGTTCTGTTGTATCTAATTTTAATTAATTGAAGTGACATTTCATTATAAATGCAATGCATAATTTAGGAAAACTGAAAAAATGAGAAACCTTCTTAGTCCATTCTAAGTAACTGCGTTTTGAAGCTCAAAATGAACTAGATCTGGCATGTTCTGGAAGCTTCTCTAAAGGGCAGGGATTAAGCTTCTCATTTTGTTTGTTTTTGTGTTTGCTTTGCCACAACTGAGGTTCAACAGCTTGTGTTTCCAGAAGCTCCCGAGGACATAGGGCATACTTCTTCACTCTTCATCTCGCCTCTCCATAAATTTGAAGATCTGCTGTGCAGTCATCTGAGGAGTTAGATAAGGAAGGAATTGATGGTTTCTGTCAGTGTGCAGAGCAGAATGGGAAGCCAGAGGAATCAATGCCGGCTGGAATCGGCTATTTCTAGAAAAGACCAGCTTCTTCCTTAAGTCTGTGATTTGTTTCTCAGATGCAGATCCATTAGATACTTCCTGGGAGACAGGAGCAGATGACCAAGCCTTGCATTTTGTGTCTGCCATTAGGTAATGTTAGGTAAATCTTTCATCTCACCTTTGGTGTGAGCATAAGGTGCTGGGGGCACCTGACATGGAGGGTAAACACCCATTTCATCTTCTGGGGTCTCAGGAAACATCAGTGTCCCTTTGGGTTGGGAGAATGATTGAATATCCATCACTACTCCTGGTACCAAGAGTCTGAAATCCAACTCAAAAAGACTTAAGCACAAAGCAAGTCTGTTTGTTTTGAGGGTATTTAGCTGGACTAGGGACTTAAGCCATGGCCCTACATGTCATTCCTAAAAATCAGAGTTAGTATCCTTCTTGGATACCTCTGGTTATCTCTAGGCTATCCTATCTCTGATGGCTTCCATTGGCTTCCAGTGGCCCCACAGAATCCTCCCCACTTAGTAATTGCAGTAAGGAGATTACTAGCCACAGTCCCAGCATGGAGTCTAATTTGGGAAAGCTCTAGATGTAGGTAGCCCTGGATCCACTCCTTCATCAAATGGGAGATGATAGTTGAATGGGCCACTGTGTTCTGAGGAAAGGTGTCTTCTAAAGAAGAATCTGGTGAGGAATGGCTGTTGAACATAGGGTAACAAATGTTGGGGGTACTTTCACCTCCAAAGTGGTAGAGGAGAGCAGGAATTTTCACAGCCAGTGAATTCTATTCTGCACACTATGGACCACATGTCAAGGGGGTCTTAGTAGATTCTGGCAAAGGAGGGCACTGACCCAGATGGTTTTTATTCCCATGTCCTGTCTACAGCCCTCACTTCTCTGAAGGACTGCTTTTGATCAACAGAAGCCATTTCTCTCTAGCTTCTTCCTGACCTGTACTTCTCCCAGGAGCACACCTCTGGAAAATCATCTCCAGGAGAACTGGACACCAGTTATCTATAAGTTCCAAGATGAAGCCATGTACCATACAGGCTCCATACCTCTTTTTTTTTTTTCTCAACACATAAAAGGCAAAGGGTCTGGGGGACAACCTAAAACATAGCAGAGATTAGAGGAAACAGGCCAACTTCTACTTCCGATGCTGTATTGATTACCATGGTGGCCTGGGTCCCTTTAAGTCCCTGTTACATAAAGTGTTAGTTGATGACATGTGTTCTGTTCACATTTCACGAGGCAGCTGAGCTGAACTTGCAATGTGCGTCTTTAATAACGTCTTTGTCATCACCGGAGCTGCTGGTTTGAGTCACCTAATGTGGCTTTCAGGGTACAGCTCTCTGCTTTCATCCCAGCTCTTTGAGATTTAGAACCTTTAGATCCCGAGGACAATGCCATCATAGAGATTTATCCTCAGCCCTAAGAGCCCATTTTCACTCAACATTAGGACAGTCACTTTCATTTTTCCAGTAGATGCCTGTTCGCAATTTTCACAAAATATGTTCTATTTTGCTTTTCTAAGGCGGCCTTCAAGAGATTTGTTTGGAATAACATGTAGGGCTTATAATTGTATCCCAAATGTCTGGACTAATGACTGTATTTGTGTTAAAATCACCCCCATTACCTTTTCCAAAACTAATTTTCTCAGATAATGTCTCTGAATAAACCAAACCAGCATCCATTGGCGTCATATCAGGCTAATGTGTTTTTCTGAGTAGCATTTTGTAATTCAAAGTAAAGGACTCATGTTCCTCTGCTCAGGATGGGGCTGTGTCCTGATATGCCCACGGCGAAGCGGAGAACACCTGAAGCCCACACGTGCATCGAATTCCTACCTTACCTACCGTACACCCACCCTTGACATGGGACACTGTGGGGTGGCAGTTGTTGTCCTTGGTGGAGGTGGGGCTGACAAGTGGTTGCAGTCACCTTCAAGAGACTGTAGGACCCCACAGAATCAGCACCAAAATGGATGATGCTCAGTGGCTACTGAATGCACCTTAGCTTTTCACCAATGCAAAGCTCTAACGTCACCTAGGCAACCCATTGTAAGATGTGAACCATTTGGTAATTGAGAGAGCTCCCTATCAAGTGGAAGGCTGTATGGATTTGGTCATGCTCCCTTTTCTTAGGGTAACTTTTTTGGGGGGAGAACCCGGTTTTGTGGAGAGTCCTTAGCACAACATATTCTCTGAGAGGTCCGATGGGACTGAAATGGGGCCAGAGGCTCTTGCTAGACTAGAGTGCCATGTCTGAAGGTCAGATGAGATTTGACTGGACATGGGGCAAGAATGCTTGCTTTATTCTAATATAAACAGAAGACCTGCCACCTAAACAGTACCCTGCACATGGCTGTTCAGGATCAGTTCTACATCTATGTGTTATTTTAAATAGTCATACATTTTAACCTTCCTTAAGAATGTGCATGTCAACAAGGCTGATGCACATATAAAATCACAGAGACTGTGACAGCATGCACAGAGCCTACATGGGTCTGTACCAGATGAGGTCCTAGAGCTGAAAGAGGTAAGCACATGACCCCATCCCTATCCCAGAAGCTATATCCAATTGATAGCCACTTGCAAATGAAAAATAGTGTTCTCCAAGGGAGTCTAACTGGAGACACAAACCATTCTATTTATTTATTTCTCATTTATTTATTTATTTTTGGATTTTCAAGACAGGGTTTCTCTGTGTAGTCCTGGCTGTCCTGGAACTCACTATGTAGACCAGGCTGGCCTCAAACTTGCAGAGATCCACCTGCCTCTGCCTCCTGAATGCTGGGATAGTGTGTATCACCACTGCCTGGCTCACAAACCACTCTTAAGAGTAGGCCCCAGGCCCAACAGTAATGACCAAACACAAAATGAACTCAATGTTATCTTTGGAGGTTCTTTGTTTCATAATTTTGTCAGGGCATTTTTAAAAAAAAAAAACTTACTGATCCTTTGTGTATACATTATGGCTGATTTTGTGTTTTTCTGGGATTCCAGTGTCTGAGAACATGTGTGCCTCTGTGTCTATATGTGTTTCTTGTGCTTTTTCTTTGGATCTTTTTCTTGTTTGGTTGTTTTGTCCTTTCTGGCTTGTTTGTTTTTGTTTTTATCTTATTTTATTTTATTATTATTCCTTAGATGCCTGTTCGTTTTCTAATGAAAAACAGATCTGGAAGAAGGGACATTGGGAGGAACTGGGAAGATTAGGAAAGGGAAAACTGTAACCAGAATATAATATATGAAAGAAATCTATTCTCAATAGAAGAAAAAAATGTGCATGAGAGCACATAGAGGCAAGAAGTTGGCTTAGGTGTCTCCCTCATAGACTCCAACTTAAGGTAGAGTCTCCAACTGAGCCCTGAATTTGCTGATCAGTTAAATGGCTGATCAGTGAGCCTTGGAGCATGTCTCTGACTCCCTAGTGCTTGTTCATGGGTTCTGAAGACTAGGCCTAAATCCTCATACATGCATGATAAGAGCTTTACCAACTGCCATCTCCCAGCCCCATTGTAGTTCAGTGCTGTCCGCTGTTCAGCATGATGTCATAAGTGTCTATTGTCTTGTATGCTCTAAGAAGGGTCAAGCAGGGGTCCTCTTAGCTAGTGTCCATGGAACATTTACTCTAGACCGATCATAGCAATGAGCCCTATCAGCATTACTTTTAAACTTTTTTTCCAATTTTTTTTAATGTGTATGTGTGTGGGGTGTGTGTGCACAAGAGTGCAGTTATCTGCAGAGGCCAGAAGAGGGCATCAAATCCCCCTGGGGCTTGAATTACTAGTGGTTGGGAGTACCTTGATCTGGGTCCTGGGAACTGAACTCAGTTCTTGCAGAAGAGCAGCAAGCACTCTTAACCACTGAGCTATCCCTCCAGTTGCATTTTTTTTTTTTTTTTTTTTTTTTTTTTTTTAGGTTTTTCGAGACAGGGTTTCTCTGTGCAGCTTTGCGCCTTTCCTGGATCTCGCTCTGTAGACCAGGCTGGCCTCGAACTCACAAAGATCCGCCTGCCTCTGCCTCCCAAGTGCTGGGATTAAAGGCGTGCGCCACCACCGCCCGGCTCCAGTTGCATTTTAAAGCTTCCTTCCTTCCTTCCTTCCTTCCTTCCTTCCTTCCTTCTTCCATTCCTCCTTTCTTTTCTTTCTTTCTTTCTTTCTTTCTTTCTTTCTTTCTTTCTTTCTTTCTTTTTTTTTGACAAGAATACAGGTGCTTTGAGACTCCTTCTAAGGATGAGGAAATGGCTAGTACAGCTGACTGGCAATCTCACCAGTGCCCCAGCATTCTTCAGCTCACCTGTGCTGTGGTGTGCTTCCTTCCTGTGGGTAGCAGGGTTGCTGTGGCATCCTTGAGGCACTCATATTTGTGTGTGAGATGGGGAAAGGACATGAACTCTAGGAGCTAGCAGGCCATACTTGGCTACAGGAAAACTGGGAAACAACAGTTTAGCCCCACAGTGGTGCATTGCTGCTGGGGCATGGCTTTCTGTAGGACTTCCAGCAATCCCTACGTCGGCTGCTGTCTGGATCTGGTTAGGAGGTCACCTGGCTATACTGGCTGAAGAGTCCAGAATAGTGTTCTGGGAAGTTCTAAACAGCACTGGGCTTTTGTTGATAAGCAGAGGGAGGACAGGAGTGAGAAGTAACTCTGTGGCCTGACCTTGCAAGCTTTTCCATTAAGACAGTGATGCAAAGCTTGATTGTAAATAATCTTATTTAGGGCCCAGAGCTAACTCAGTTGGTAAAGTGTTTGCTATGCAAGTGTGAGGACCTGGGTCTGATCCCCAGAAGCCATATAAAAAAGTTGGCTATGGTGTCATGGGATTGTCATCCCATCAGTGGGGGAGCAAAGGCAGGTGGATACCTGGGGCTCCCCAGCCAGTCAGTCTAGCCTACTCCGTGAATTCTAGACCAGGAAGAGACCTTGTACATATGAACAACACTAAATTGGCTCAGTAGTATATTTATATCTATAGGTATTTCTATATATGGATATATAGCTATATAAGAAGTCATGAATTTGAGGAGTACATGGGAAGAGTTGGAGGGGACAGGAAGGAGTGGAAATGCTGTAAATATGATGCTTGTGTATGACGTTCTCAAAAAATAAATATGATTTGTAAGGGTGTACAGCTTTTGAGAAATGATACCCCAGGTTGACCTCTGGTCTTCACATGCATTCACATACAACATACCCTAAAATGTGCGTGCCACGCACGCACACACGCACGCACGCACACACAATTTCAATGAAAAAGGTTTCACTAAACCTTTGCATGCAATTATTTAGATAAAGAGTTGGCAAACTTCTTCTGTGAAAGCCGAGTCACAATGACTTTTGACTGTAAGCCTTATAGTCCTCACGGCAAGCACTCAACCACACTGCTGGAGAAAGCATCTAGCAATGAACAGATGTGGCTGTGTACCAATAAAACTTTATTTACAAAAACAAGTGGAAGATCAGATCTGCCCTTCAAACTATTGTTTGCTGGTTGCTGGTCCAGATAATCTGCAGATAGGATGGAATGGTAAAAGCAAGGATATAGGGAGATTGTGGTATTTGGGGAGCAGGCAAAAGGTAAAGCTTTTACTGATGCTTCACATTATTGTGGAATTAAATATGACCAAGTCTGGACTTCTCCAATAAAGACCAAAAACCACAACGGGTTTAGGAAGTTTTTTTTCTGTCACAAATAACCGCTGGGGTGTAGATGGTCTAGGGCTTGTACAGTGCTCCATGGTGTGCTGTGGACCTGGCTTTCCTCTTCTTAGCCATCTGATCTCTTTACCATAGGCTTCCTTTTTCATATCCTAGAATGTCTGCAGCAGCTCCTGCTGTTCGGTCTGGAGAGGAGAAAGGAGAGGGCACACACACCCCTGGGAGAGGCACGCCTTATAAATTGGGCACCACTTCTCTCATATCACCTAGGCCAGAGCTAAATCGGCTAGCTATGTTCAGCTGCAGAGTAAACAGGTTTTGGACCAGCAGGCCTGCGCACCTGCTGGGAAGTGGCTTCTTACAATGATAAGGAAAGAGATCAGAAGGAGGCCACTCAGAGCTCTGCCACTAAAGTTAAGATACAGGCGGGCGGTCTGAAGAGTTTCCATTTGTTTCCTTAAAAGGGACGACTTCAGTGAGTGTCGGAGCCAGCAATACTTCCTAGATGGAGTTGACTCCCTAACATCCAGAGCTCACTTCACATCTTCTTTACTTACCATTTCTTTGGACCAAACTGTTACGTCTTGGGCCTTGTGTCTTCCCAAGCACAGCAAACTTTTCTTAGTGAAGGTCAAACTGGAGAAAGAGAAGGGCTTTGATTCTTTGTTCTCTCTCTCTCTCTCTCTCTCTCTCTCTCTCTCTCTCTCTCTCTCCACACACACACACACACACACACACACACACACACACACACACACACACACACACAGACACACACACACACTTTATTTCATTTTTTTTGAGAGAGAGTTTCTCTGTGTAGCACTAGCTGTCCTGGAACTCACTCTGTAGACCAGGCTGGCCTCGAACTCACAGAGATCCACCTGCCTCTGCCTCCCAAGTGTTGGGATTAAAGGAATGCATCACCACCTCCCACCATTCTTTGACATCTCTTTAAAAGTTTTGTTATCCAATGCACCACACAGTTCATGAGCTTGGGGACCCCTGCTTCCCTTCTTCTTCTTCCTGTTTCCCCTCCTATACCCCAAGGAATGAAGTCTCTTCTTTGTCTCCACACTGCCATGATTGGTCCTCTGCCTTGCCATTTCCACAAAGTTGCCACTACTTCCCACTGTCACCCACTGAAGAAGCCTCGAATTATATGGTGAGCCTCAGTAATAACAGCAGAGAAACACCTTGTTATTGTTGATGTGGAACAAGGCGTGAGATTTCGTCAAAACTTCAGGAAAGTGTCCTATTATTCCTTCATGTTTATTCTCCTTCCCAGCCCCCCCTTCACCTGTCACTCAGGGAGAGCCGCTGAGATGTCTACACTGTGTGGGATTGGAGGTGGGAGACCCTCCCCACCACCACCATCAGCCAGGGTACAACAGGCCTGGGTGGGATGGCACTTCCTATCCCAGCGGGTGCCTGCTATCCTAGGGCTGGTAATCAGCTGCTCTTCAAATACCTTCCGTTACCTTTAAACTTCGGATTTAGTCTTTAAATAAAACTACTTCTTTAAAAGAAGGAAGAAAAACAACAACAACCCTTGATGAATGCACACTGACATTAAATGGAATTGAAAAAAAATGATCAAGGTTTACAATATCATTATAATCAACGAGAAGAGAGGGACCTAGTCCGTCATTATCGCTGTTGCTCATGCATGGATGGGAGGGAGAGTGGGTGCAAAGTCATCAGTAAAAGAGATTTTCTGTAATGCTGATCTGACTATGCCTCCTCCCTGGAGCCCACCTCAGCCCTGGGCTCCCTTAGATGCTGTGCTTTTGGTCTACCCTGGGACAAGCCTCCCTCCGAATGTACAGGTCATGAAAAACGTGGGGGAGGGGGATGTGCTCCATGAAGAGACTGGATTTGGGATTCTGGAAATAACTAGACAGGCTAGTTGTCATCCATTAAATTCATTTTACTGCTTTTACAAATTAGATTTATGTATGTGGTGTGTGTGTGTGTGTGTGTGTGTGTGTGTGTGTGTGTGTGTGTGTGTGTGTGTGTGTAAGGCATCTCGAATGCCACAGCACACATGAAGCAGTCAGGAGACAACTTTCAGGACTTGGCTCTCTCCTTCCACCATGTAGGTCCTGAGGAGAGGAGATAACCCTTTCAGTCTTGATGGCAAATGTTTTTACCCTCTGAGCCATCCCCCGGCCCTGAATTGCTTTTGAATTAGCACCCATGTTGGAAACTGTGTTGACTTAGACCAAGCACTCTAGTAGCTGTTGATGAGCTAGAAGGAACGGACTTGAGATTACCCATGATGAGGGTCACACTTGAAGAATAAGGGAGAAAGAGCCACAGTGTCAGCTCTATGCTCTCCACCTAGGGTTTGGATGTGAGGGTATCAATCACCAATCTGACAGGGTCGGAACCATTGAGGAGACAAATTCCCAGGCATGTCTGTGAGGGCATTTCCAGATTGAAATGTGAAGACCTATGGTAAATGTGGATTGCACCATTCCATGGGTGGAGACAAATTAAATGAAAAGGTGAAGTGAGCGAGGACCAGCATTCACCTCTCTCTGCTTCCTGACTGTGGATGCAATAGGACCGGTTGCCTCACACACCTACTGCCATGATTTATCTGCCATGATGGAATGGGTCCTTGAACTATGAGTTGAGATCAACCCGTCCTTAAGTTGTGTTTGTCAGACATTTTGTTGAAGCAAGCAACAAGACCAGTAAACAGACATATCCAAGAGACAAGCCCTCTGTGTGTCCGGTGGCCACAGTCTACTTCATACTTCTGCTTAATCCTGAATGTGCAGCAGGCACTGAGGGAAGATCTTTGAAGGATATCCTGGGGCCTTTTCAATCTTGTGGGTCAGAAACCATGACTGTACTCATGTGTCTGTAGTTGATGACTTAATTTAGGGCAGATGTTTGGAGGGCTATACCTCCCATCTTTTGAAAAAGAGTAGAGGAAAATTTACCCCCCTGTAGTGTGTGATAGTGGCTGGAGGGGTGGTCTGCCTGTATGCCGTGTGCTCTCGGGACATCTCTTGCACTTTCTGTTTTGTTGATTGACATTGCTGGCATCAGACCTTCATCATAAACAGCCAATCCCTTCTACCTTAGCTGTCTCATAGGGGTGGGTCCAAGACTCTCACTAGGTTTGCTGCTGGATTGTTGCTGACTCTCTCTCTCTCTCTCTCTCTCTCTCTCTCTCTCTCTCTCTCTCTCTCTCTCTCTGTGTGTGTGTGTGTGTGTGTGTGTGTGTGTGTGTGTGTGTGTGTGTGTATGTGTGTGTGTGTGTGTAAGCCAGAGATCACTTTAGATCTTGTTCTTCAGAAACCATCACCCTGGTTTTTCAGACAGGGTCTTTCACTGGCCTGGAGATATCCAAAGGGCTAGACGGCTTCCACCAAGTCCAAGTCCAGAGACCCTCCTATCTCAGTCACCCCAGTGCTGGGATCAAGCACATGCCACCATGCCTAGTTTTTTTCATGGATTGTGAAGCTCCACCTTGGGTCCTCCTGGGCACAAGGCAGGCACTTTACCCATGAAGTCATCTTCCCAGCCCTGAAGCTCTTGCTGCTTTTCCCCATATTTGCTGTGGGAACCCTACCAGTGAGCACTCCTGACAGTACAATGGCCTATGATTGTTAAAGAAGACTGCTAAAAACAAAGAAAGCAAACATGTGCTTATTTCGAAGACCATCAGGGAAGGAGTGACGTGTCATGATCATGTCTTAGAAGAGAACAAAGAAAACATGTGGATTTCTGGAAGATTCTTACAGTCTGTCTTCTAAGATGCTACTTTCAACTTCTCCCCCAAGAGAAAGGGTTTGTATACTCCTTCGAAGGACATTTAGGGCCGAGGGTTGTTCTTCATCTTTAAATACACTCTTAGGGAGAGGTTGGCAGTACTGCAAAGCTCCATATACTCGGTTTCCCCTGTTGTAAACATCTCCTGGGAGCATGGCAGTTGTGGGATAGCTGGTGACATTCTATTAACCCGTGATCATTAAGAAATTTCACAATCTTTTCCTTGTCATAGAATCCCATCTTGAGTGCCACGTGACATATAGCTGTATCTCTGGGCTCCTCTTGGCTGGAACCATTTTTCAGAATGTCTCTGTGATGATGGTTGGAGGAATACTGGCAATCTTGTAGGAGAACCCTCCATCCAAGTTTGTCGGATGCTTTCCTCATGATCAGACAGGGCCTATGGCGCTAAGAAAGGGCAACAGAGAGAGGGAAGCCATTGCACCAACTCTGTGGCTGTTGTCCCTGGCCACCTGGCCAAAGTCACACTTGCTGGGGTCTCCATAGGCAGGCTTCTTATCCTCAAAAATTCTGCTTTTTTTTTTTGTGTGTGTGTGTGTGTGTGTGTGTGTGTGTGTGTGTGTGTGTGTGTGTGTCTCCGAGAAACATCCAATGCCAGGGTCATTCTCTCCTCCTCTACAGCTTTCCCTCAAAGACACACTCTGCCCTCCATCCTTGGGGTTTTCCCCTTGCACCCCATTCCTGTTTCCTCTGACATGAGATCTACTTAGTATTCCTGCAGCAATGTCAATGCACACTTTTTCAGAGCTACGGTGTGAAGCTGAGGTCACCACAGTCTTTACCAAACCTAGCTGTGACTGGAGAAGTAAATTACTTACATTTTCCTTGAAATTATTTGATAAGAACCACATTAAAATCCTCACTGAGAAAATATACCCCAAACCTATAATCAGAGAGATGAGGTCTATAAAACGTAAAGAACCAGGGATACATTTCTTTAAGATTTTATTATTTACCCCGTAGTATTTCAACAGCTCCCATCTCCTCACTCCCTATTTATCAGAAGGTGGGTACAGCTTTCTCCCTCAAACAAACATCCTAATAGCAGCTCATGAGCCGATTCTCTCCCAGTCGGTGATGTTTACTGCACAAAGATGGATAGCCCCGGGTCTTCACAAGGAGGGAGACATATTTTGGAAGCAAATAGACTAATACTTTTTAAAGATAGGGCTTTTGAAGGTTGACTTTGTATACAGAAGTTTCAAATGACTCAGAGACAGCAGGGTTAGGTTCCTGAATACAGAGCACTGACTTCCCATCCTGGCTATCGGTGAGCCCTTACCTCTACCATCAACCTGCTGTGACTTCCTGAGTCTCTTTGGTATCCTCATAGATAGATCCCTCCTGCCCAAGGGCTCTCTGTCTAGGCTAGGTTGCGATCCTTTTCTGTATATATACAGCTGCAAGATGTATACATCCTAGTATCTCTCTCTATATATATATCTCTATATCTATCTATCTATCTATCTATATCTATCTCCATCTATCTATCTATCTCTCCTTAGCCCAGCCAGTACTCCACTTTATATCACATCTTTCTTCTCCCTTGTCCCTTCTCCAGGTGTGGAGGAAGAAATGACCACCAATGGGTCTTGGTTTGTGCTGACACATGGTTTTATTCAGAGCCCTGGCTGGCCTGGAACTCACGGCAATTTTCTTGCCTCAGCCTTCTGAGTACTGGGATTACAGATGTGAATCACCAGGCCCCACTGGCAGAGAGGTCTTGACTTAGCCCTTCAAAGGCCTTTCTTCTTCAGGACCAATCCTTCCTCTTCCTGTGAGTGTGGGGGCTTTTCTTATGAGCCCCTTGACCTCAGATGTTGAGCAAAGGTGTTTCTGCCGGGAAACATCTGCTCTTGCTTGTCTCTGAAATGTGTGTTGTGGACAAGTTCTACCACAAAAGCCAAAGTTTGTGGGCTTTATTTTTTATTTTTTGGTCCATTCTAGTTTAAGAGAAGGCTGTTTGCTTCTTTTTCTTTTTTCTCCTCCACTTTAAAGATCTTGAGGGGAAAGTTAGGAGCATAACAAAACTCTCATGTAGAAAATGTCCTCGAACCTGCAATTACTGGAGCTTGGCCGCCCTGTTTGGAACCTGCAGGCTTGTTTCTCCCTAATGTGCTTTTTAAAGGTTATTGTTCCCAGCTGGCCACCATGGCTCTCTCATCCTTTCCCTGGAGTTTAGGGGAGGCTGGTTCGGGCTCTTCACCCCGAAAGAACCTTCAAAGTAATAGACCCTGTTTAACAGTCTCTCCTAATGGTTAGGGGGCCATCTGGGAAGAAAATGGATAGCCTTGGGTTCTCTAATAATGGCCAGAACAGAAATGTATTTTGAGATCAGATGTACTAATCATTTTTCAAAATGGACTTTTTGAAGGTTGTGTTTCATGCTGGTCTTAAATACACATATCCACATATTCTACTGCGAAAGGATGTGAGGACTCTGCTGGCCATGCACGGCTTCACTGTGCTCTTTTGCCTGTCAACATGGCGCCTTGATTTTCTCCACAAGCTGTTTCCTTTGAGGCCCATCAAGAACTCCCCCACTTAGAAGTTTTTGTTAAGGGCCGCCTTCAATAAAGGAATATTTATTGATAATTATTGCTCATTCCAAGTTAACTGGGTACCCCATAGCCAACCCCAGGTCAGCAGTCCCTCAGTGATACAGAGCCTGGAGCAAGGGTGGGTACAATGGTCGGCTGTCCAACTCAGTCCTCAAACAGACTTCTTTCCGACCCATGTCCCTGCCCTCCATCCTAAGGTAGGGTGGTTAGATCTAGCAAATAAAAATACCAGACACCAGTTAAAGTTGAATTCCAGATGTTAAATTTGAACTCTAAATGGACAACAGACATGTATATATTTCTTTCAAAATTTTTAGATTTGATTATTTTATATGTGTGAGTGTTTTACCTGAATGTGTGTCTGTGCACCATATTCATGCCTGTTGCCCATGGAGGTCAGGAGAGAGCATTGTTTTACCTGGAAGTGGAGTTATAGATAGTAGTGAGCTACCATGTGGGTGCTGGGAACCAAGTCCATTTCCTCTGCAAAAGCAGCAAGTGCTCTTAACCAGGGAGCCAACTTTCCACCCTGGCATGTGTATTTCTAAGCACAAATGTGTTCCAAATATTATACAACATATACCTGTGTTCACCATGAACTGTCCATGCCTGGGATTCACGTGGACTGAGCATCTGTGTTTTGTTGGCAACTCTTCACTATAGTAACACGGAGGGGAGAGCATCTCTCATCCTTGGGCACAGCTCTCCCTGTGGGGAGTTTCAAATCTGATTTTTCTTCTTCATCCAGGTCTGTTGGAGACTTCTTGCTCATGTCTGGCCAGGCTTCCTGGGGTCTTTCTTCCAGCCAGGTAGATTTCTAGGCTGTTATTCCTACACTTAGCTGATTACCTCTTACAAGACAGGAAACTGCTTCCCACCTGCTGGCCATCCTGACCCCCTGGGGTCTCTGAAATCAGTGCTTTTGATTTGTCTCTCTTTTCTGTCCATCTGGACGTCCAGGCTCTGATGAGTTTTATGGCCTGCTCAGGATGTGGCCACCTCAGCAGGGTGGGCTCTGTGGTTGACCAAGGGATGGAAGATGTCCACCCTGAAAAGCCACATCCCTTTTCCTCCTTTCTAAAAGCTAGTATGCTGAAGGGGAAGGGTTAATTGCCTGTTCTCTTTGAAATGGATGAGGAGGACATCAAAGGTGTGACTCCAGGTTGAGAAAGACACTCTCAAAGCAGCAATCAGGGACTCTGATCGCACAGGTTGGGTGAATCTCTGCAGGAAAGCCTACTCTACATTTTATTATCCACCTCACACTACTTCATCTCCTCGCACCCTCTCCACCTTGTATTTATTAGACCTGGGTATGGCTTTCTTTCCTGGATGGAACTTCTGCAATAATGAAGTATGCTTGACAGTCATTTACAGGGTTGGAGGATGTCCTTGTGAGAAAGTATTTAGCCCTGCTTTCCTCTATAGGGGACAAGTAGCTGGGATAACCTGGGCTAATATCTATTTTAAAAAAAGAAGTTGAGGGCTGGAGAGATGGCTTAGCGGTTAAGGGCACTGGCTGCTCTTCCAGAGGTCCTGAGTTCAATTCCCAGCAACCACATGGTGGCTCACAACCATCTGTAATGAGATCTGGTGCTCTCTTCTGGCCTGTAGGCACACATGCAGACAGAACACTGTATACATAATAAATAAATAAATCTTTAAAAAAAAAAAAGAAGATGAAACTTTTTGAAGTGACAAGCAGACTTATAGGGAACAGTGTCACTTTTACCACACTGCTCCCCAGAAGGCCTTGGGGGTGTCCCTTCTGCTGTCCACTCCAAACCTCCCTTTCCCAATCGCTGAATGGACTGTTCTGAAGTTCATTAAAGGCCCAAGTGAGGAAGCTCAACCCAGCCCACTTCCTGTGTTTTCGGCCCTCATTCCTTGATGGTCACTCGTGAATTTTTTCATTATACTTCTGCCAGCATTCATGCACACAGGGTAAGCTACTTTATTTCCAGACCAATGTGCCAGTTTAGGAGCCCCTGATCTGTGCATTCCTTTTCTGGGTTAAATTTATGACTTCAGTGTTTTGAAAACCAGGATGAGTCCCTCCGTAAACCTCGGCAGCCATGTCGACTTTTGAGGTTCCTTTTGCTGCCTTTATGGGATGTTAGAGTCGGTCCATTCAGTTGTCAGTGGTCTCTGAGGGCGTTGTGAGGTGAGGAGGGTCATCTTGTGTACACGATTGTCTCTACACTGTGAAAACATCCAAGTGGACAGGTATTTGTGGGTTCAGGTGAGCCATGGTGCCTGAGGCCCAAGACCATCACCATGAGAGGAGTCTGGGAGCAGGCTAAAGTTTCTGCTCTTACTCCAGGAAGGCCTGAGTATGGTTTTGTTGTTGTTCTTCTTCTGTTTTTTGACCACATGCCTTCAGTTTCTCTATATAATCTCCAAAGTTCAGCTCCGAACAGCTGCCAGCCCCTCCCCAAGGGGAATATTCAGGGGACCTGTGTTGTTTACATTCTTCCACCAAGGGGAAGGCCCCCTTCCACATTCTTTCCTCCAAGTCTCTTCAATCACAGAACAAACTCCATTGTTGCGTGTTGGAGTAAAATCTTTTGGGAAAGACCATACGTATTTTTTAAATTACACTTATTTATTTTTATGTGGGAACTGGGGGTATTGCTCATGCCCCAGTGAACATGTGGAGGTCAGAGGACAAGGTTCTCTCCTTCTTCTTTGTAGGTTCCAGGGATTAAACTCAGGCTATCTGGCTTGGTGGCAAGTTCTTTATCAGACGAATCATTTTGCTGTCCTGGATTGATGGTTTGATGATTGTTTTTTACATGCCTCTGCGCATACTTCTAGGTGGTTCTCTTATGTCAACTGCTGCTCTTTAAGAAGAGGAAAAGGATTTTACCTGTTGGGTATTGTGCATGTTTGTGTGTGCTCTCACGCGCCCACGTGAAGGTCAGAGGTCAATCCAGACTGTTGTTCCTCAGTTCCTTTCACTTCCCCTTTACCCTCATTTCTTTTTTCAAGACAGGGTTTCTCTGTGTAACCTTAGCTGTCCTGGAACTAGCTCTGTAGACCAGGCTGGCCTCAAACTTACAGAGATCTACCTGCCTCTGCCTCCCAAGTGCTGGGATTGAAAGCATGGGCCACCATTGCCCAGTCCACTTTGGTTTTTCAGACAGGGTGTTTCATTGGCCTGGAGATGCCCAGTGAGCCCCAAAGACCAGACCTGTCTGTCTCCATCTCCCTAGTTCGGGTATTACAAGCAGACTCTGCCATATCAGGCTTGTTTGTTTTTTCTTTCTTTCTTTTTTTTTTTAATGTGGGTTTTGGGACCAAACTTAGGTCATTTTGTTTGCAGGACAAGTGCCTTATCACCCAGGCCATCTTCCAGCCCTGGCTAAAGATTCTTTCTGAGGCTGTACTGGACTTTTGGCCCCCTCTCTCAATTTTGCATTGTATCTCTTTTCCCACCTGTATTTTTGGGTTCACTTGCAAGCTTGTGCACTACTGAGCTTTTGGATTGCAAGTGCAGCTTAACCAGACTGATTGCATTTAGAGAGAGTCTAACAGAGAGCTCCCAGGGTAAGAAAGCACTCCGTCCAGTTTCATGTCACAAAAGAGGGAATTTCTAAAGCTGGTGTGAGTTTGCAAAGTAACTCTGTAGGTTTCTGTAGGAGTCGGGCTGTCTTCACCACCATCCCTCTTGTTCTGCCGCTCTTGCTTCGGCTCTGAAGCAACAGGCCCAACCTCCAAGTTCAAGACTATGTGATCCACTCTTAGTCCAGCTCTGCTGCCTCTTGATATGTCTTCTCCACTTGGGTCTGGAAGAACTCGTGACGGCCCCCTTTGTTCTCTTATGGGAATCCATAGAAACCACACCGTGCTTCTGCTGAGAAAACACTACTTCAGTGGGTTGTTGCGCAGCCGTATTGCAAGATGAAGCCAAGCCGAAAACACTTCAGTGGTCCCTTTGTCCACCCGCTTAATTTCTTTCCCACACTCCTGAGTCAGAAAGTGTTCTTGAGTGAGTTTTGGCGTAAACATTTCTTCTTTTTTATTCTTCTCCCTTTATCTTAGTCCCTCACTCCTAAGAATATTTCAGGCCCCCACTCTTCCACTAGTCCTGTTTAGAAGAAGTTTCTTTTTGCTGGCTTTCCCAAGGCCCCTCTCCTGCACACAAAAAGAAGGGATGGCGAGAGCCAGATCCGTGTAAGTGAGGAAAAATCACCAAGCTCTACACTCAGAACCAGTAAAAGCAGCACACTGCCCCCTCTCTGCTTTTCTGAAATTTGGGATTGATCAAAGACCACAATTCTCTCTGAACATTTATCTTTCCACAGAGACTGCACCTAATTTTGTTTCTCCCTAAGGTGATTGGAAAACCAAAATTGATGGGGCCAGCTCCCACATTTCCTTTCTTGCCTCTGCCTTTCCTTTGACTTAAGCCATCCCCCACCCACGCCCTCTCAGGATTAATGGGGGAGCCAAGGGAAGATCTTTCTCCCTGGCTATTATCATTGAAATGGATCAATTTCTCCTTTTTAAGGATGCAAGGAAAAATGAGCTCTTCCAAATAACTCAGTTACATTTTGAGAAATGGACCTGCCTTTCACAGGCTCATTCGGTTGTAAGAAGCATTAAAAAGTAATGATTCAGAGTAAGTGTGCATGAGTGTGTGAGGGGCGTGTGTTGTCTGCATGTGTCTGTACAAAAACATGTGTATGTGGGCATATGAGCATGGAGTTGAGAGGTCAACCTCAGGTGTCAATACTCAGTAGCTGGCCACCTTGTGTTTTGAGACAGAATCTCTCTCCCTGGAACCTGGGGCTCAGCCATTAGGCTAGACCATCAGGCTGCCTGTCTCTGCCTCCCCAACGATGAGATTGCAAGTGCGCACTGCTGTACGTGGTGCTGGAGGTCCTAGCTCAGGTTGTCATGTTTGCAAGGCAAGCGCTTCCTCCTGAGCTACCCTTTCAGCCTGGAGGAGGGTCACTGGAGCTCAGTTGTGGTGGTACAGATCTCAAAGAGCATTTCAATAATGCTATTACAGCTGCCCTTCATCCCAGCTCTCTGGAGGCAGAAACAGGCGGACCTCTGTGAGTTCGAGGCCAGCCTGGTCTATAGAGTTCCAGGACAGGCTCCAAAGCTACAGAGAGACCCTGTCTCAAAAAAAAAAAAAAAAAAGGTAGTTCTACTTCCTGCTCCTCCTGCTCCTCCCCTTCCTCCCTATCTCTTTCTCCTCCACCTTCTTCTTCTTGTATTTTTAGGTACAGGCTATGATTTGGGCAAAAACTTTAACTTGACTGATTTTTTTAACATGACTCTACATACATTGATATGTCTTTCAGAAAAAGGGAAAAATAACCTTCAAAGAGAAATGTTAAATTAATTGGCTAAATTAAATGTTAAATTAAATAACAAGGAACTGGACACTACTAAGAAAGGCAGACTCTGACGTAAAATGTGTGATTACTTCAGAGAGACAAACTTTCAGACACTCAGAAGAGGGAATGTTCTGCTACACGGTGAAATTGTGAAAACTGTGTTTTTCTGTTCCTTTGACCCGGTCTCTCTGGAGAGCTGGACTTGTGGCTCCGTGACCATGATGTCTCTCCTTGAATGCTTTTGGGAGGTGACATTTCCGTGATTCCTTAGGCTGTCCACTTCTGACACTTGAATCAGATGAGGCGCTCTTATGGCATAATTTGCAGCCCATCTTTTTGTGGCATTTACCATGGCAGCAATCATTGTATAATTAGGTTTAATTCCTTCTTTTCAGTCACGTGGACACTACATCATCTGTGAAAAACTCCATTCCTTCAATCATTAGCAATGAACCTATATTTAACTCCAGGGCAGGGTGGGGTGAGGGAGGTCTTCTGTCCTTATTCCTTGTCTGCATATATTCTTTGGAATTATCACATAACTAACTGAAGTTCTTAACTGGATGTACACGCACATGCACACACACACACACACACACACACACACCCTCATGTAGTTGCCTGTCTGCTCTGACAGGCACGTTCAGAGATGAAATGTTTACCTATTATGCATAAGAGACAGAGAACCAAGTGTTATGTGTGTATGTGTGTTACAACCTGTGTGTACCATGAAGGGATGGGGGTTGTGGGTTGGGGCCCGCACTGTCACACACCATTCCAGAATGTTTTCTCTAGCAGAATCAAGATGGCAGCCTGAACTGCAGGGCTCCCTCACCCACCGACTCCCTCCCTTTTCTCCGACGAGAGCTAATGGATCTGCAACATTATTTTTCCTGTCAGAATTAATAGGAGATATTCTTTCCCAAAGCCATTATTTAAGTAATATTGCTTACAGAATTGCTGAAGCAGGATACCCCCTCCTTCTGCAGGGTGTAAATCTTCAGAAACGATGAAGCAATGGCTTAAACACATCAATTATATTCCAAAGCCTGAACTTTTCTCTCTACCATTTTCATTTAGAGTTAAGAAAGTTTGAAATTAATGACCCATAAAGTAGATTCTCTTGAATTAATTTTGACACTAAAGGATTCAAATAATATTAACATCCCCCTTCATTTGGATTCCTTTCTTCTCTACAATTTGTTCTTTCTTTATTTTGGCGCATTCTCTTATTGTCTGGGCATGGTTAAAGTTTTGACTTAGCAAAAGAATTTAAGTATGCTCTCCCACTCAAATATGGGTGATTTTCGGCCAAGTAGAGGAAGGATAGTAAGTGAAGTTTTCTCAGACTGATTAACTTTCCTCAAAGAAGAAGAGAGGAATATGAGGGAATAAAGAGACGGTTCAGGAGAGGCAAGGCTGAAAAGAGGCAGTAAAAAATACCACAGATTTGGTTAGAGATGAAACAATCAAATAAACACTTTTTCCTCTTCTTTTCATGAGCCTCTCAACTCTGCTAGAGAATCTGTGCTTTAATTACTGCCTGGGAGGTTCTATCTCACTCTCAGCAACCTGTTCTGGCCCTTGGGTGACAGCGCTGATTTGACTTTTAAGTGCATTTTAACACATATGGGCACCTGCTGGGAGGTATCCTCATTGTTTTCAGCCCCAATTTTAGAGGCAACATCATAATTTGCCTTTTAGTTTTTCTTTGTAATAAACAGCAATGACAAGGAGCAAAGGAAAATATACCATTTCTCAGCCTCATTCACACTACAAACACACACACAGACACACACAGATACACATACAGATACACACAGACTCACACAGATATACATACACAGACACACACACAGACTCACAGATACACACACACACACATACACACACACACACACACACGAAGAAGACACACTTTAGTTGAGGTAAGAAGACCACTCTAAGTGGCGCCATTTCGTGGACAGGGAATTGTGGACAGTGCAGATGGAGACAGTGAGATGAGCAGCATGTGCTCACTGCTCTCTGCTTCCAGACTGTGTGATGAGCTGCTTCAAGCTGCTTCCAGCTGCCTGGGCTGCTCAGTGTGATGAGCTGTACCTGGAATGTCAGCCAGAACAAACCCTTTCTCCTTTAAGTTGCCTTTGTCAGAACGTTTAGTCATCATGGCAACAGGGAAGGAAGCTAAGACTAGAAGTGGCCAGCAGTTCTTTCCTTCTTCCCACATCTTATACGACATTCTCTCTGTGCACATAACATATATGTTGTTTATATAGTGGCATAAAAATCTTACCGTGAGGGGCCGTGTCATTTAGATACCCAACCTTGACTCTGTAGGCAGCTGTTCCTAATGTTGGTTTCTACTGTCTCCCTCCTTACTGTTCTAACCAACAGCCATTGTCTCTTGGATGGTGGTGTGGGTATTATCTCACTTTATGATACTACCAGCACAATTTTCACAGTCTGGCAAATATTTTCTAGATTACTTTTTTTTTTTTTGACAAAGCTTCCTGTAGCCCAAGCTGGTCTTAAACTCACTATATAACTGAGTGTGGCACTAAACTTCCAATCCTCCTGCCTCTACCTCACAAATCCCAAAGGCCCACCAGGGGTCTGGTCATGTGTCCCTGCACCCAGGTAGCCTCTCTGAATGTGCCACTTGTTAGGTCTTTTCCAGTGAGGACACCTCGGTCACGCCCCACACTCTCTCATTACTTTCTGCTTGCGAACCACCACTTTGCACAGACCACCTAACCTGTGTAGGTGATTTTCTTCAGCAAATGTAAGATAAACAGCTCAGTGATGGTGCTAGGCAAGTTTGATTAATTCACTGGCAGGATTGAATTCGATCTCACAACTAGCTTTCAAAACATTTCAAACCAGCCCCATGCACAGAATTGAAACAAGCCGAGAGGATCATGTGATCCAGACATGCTGGTTCACCCTGAAACAAGACTTGTGGATCATGACAATGGCAGGTGGTCCTGAAGTAAAAGTTTTCTAACTCCACACATATCAAGGGCCCACTTTTCTGAACACTGTGTACAGATGGCTGCAGGTGACCTGGGACAAAACCAGGCCCTGCCTTTGTTGACTGCTGTGCCTGCCTTGGGCATCTCACCTGCTCCGGGGGCTGGCCTCTAGGCTTAGGCCTGGGGTTCTGTGGGGTTGTCCTCAGAAGGGGTTTCTGAGGTATGGAGGACCATCCCTCTCCAACAGGCCCTCCTACATCTCTTCTAATGACCTCCCCACACTTCCATTATTATTATTAGGATTAATGGAAGAGTATTAATTCTACCTCTAAAGCTATTAGTTAAATCACAGTTCTCTGAAATTGCTGAGACGGAATAATTTTTCCCCCATCCTGGCTGTGTAAATCTTAAGGAGTGATGACTCTCCGCCACAGGTATGTTGATTGCATCCCAGGAAGAGACCCATACACAATTTCCACTCAGCAACAAGAGACTTTAAAAATCAGGACGTGTAGAGTGCCAGCCTGGGTTCACCTCAGCATTCAACGCTGACATCTATCTAATCACCTTCCATTATGATCTCAGAATCCTATCTTGACTCTGTATTTGAAAGGTGCACTTTTGTAGAATGGACATGTTAAAAAAAATTTTTTTAAAGACTCCAGGCAAGATTTTAAGCACCATTTTGTCCTAAACATAGTCAAGGCACAGGATGTCTGTGAGGGGAGAGGCTGATTGCCTTTCACCAGAGAAACTGAAGTGATGAGAATTGCCAAGAAAGTGACCTTAGAGAGAAAAGACTCATGATGAGTCTGAGGAGAACCTTCCAAAGATTGCATTAGAACAGAAATACCAGAGGCTCCCCTTGCTCAATGCACTTTCCTGGTCCTCTCTTGGGTCCCTCCTGCTGGTAGAACTGGAGGCTGAAGCTGTCTCTGCCAGCTCGCCAACCACCCACCAGCTTCTGGCCTTCCCATTACTTCCTGGCTGCCGTCAGCATCCAGCATCGCTCATCTTCTCTGCAGAGAGGACCCAAGGCCCTTCTGCCTCCACTTTGCACCATACTGCTTCCTAAAGAGATTACATAAACAGTCACATGTCAGCAACGAATGAAGGGACCCTCAGACAAGGCCCCAGGTGTACAATAGGGACTTCAAGAAAACGATGGGATAATTCCATGGCCGAATAGTTCAGATTCATGAGTGGCACGGCCCTGGGGACAGGTACTGCCTGCATGGTTTCAAGTCTTCCTGTGGATAGCGGTGGGGTTGGGACGTCACCTCGATGTCTGAGCATCTTCTTGCTGCATCTTTCACAGTGTTGATGGCACCTGCTTGGTAACATTTTTGTGTGTGTGATTATGGCTCAGTGGGTAAAGGCCTTTGTTGTCAAACCTGATGATCTGAGTTCAGCCCAGGGACCTACACGGTAGAAGGAGAGAACTGACTTCTGAAAGTTACCCTCTGGACTCCGCATGTGCACTGTGGTACGTTACGTGTACCCTCCGACAATAATAGTAACAACATGTTCAGGATAAAATAAATCTCTGTCCCTATTAGGTAGTAATCTCCATGAGGGGTATCAGCCTCCCTTACTGCCGAATGAACGCCTTAGCTCTTGGAACAATATTGGCCACACTCAGTGTTCGGTCAATACTCAAGCTCAACAATACGGGCTCAAAAATATAGACTTAAAATGGATTCAATAAATACTTGAATAAATGAGCAAATGACCATTCACAATGTGATTAGTTTTAAAGATCTGCCCAGCTTTTTTTGTAAGCGATTGCTTGTTTTAATTGTCAGCACATTGTGTGTTCTTTAATGGCAGAGACACTTTTGAACAATTTAATCTCAAATCAATTACGAGTTCCAGAGACGAACCCACCTTCCTGTTTATAATTTCCGCTCGCTTAGAAGGGCAGCAAGCTGATACTGGAGGCTTACATTCCAACTTCAGATTTCTGAGTCTGTGGACTCCACATGAATGGAATTTGGGGAGCTATTGGGATGAACCAAAAGAAATTATTCAAATTACTCACATTTTGAGATAATGATATTTGAGTAATACATTTATTAGCATGTTAATAAGGCCTGGAAATGAGACAGCCCGGAGCAGATTTGACATTAAAGAGGCCGATAATGCCACTGTCAGTCTGTCGTGCTGTCTCTGCCCGTGTTTTCTTTTTAGTTATTTTACAGTTTCTTGTAGCCTTTTCAAGAGGGCTAAATTTGCAATTGCTGTAACTGCTTAAGCAGTCTCTTCTTCCTGACGTGGTACCGCAATTATTTCTGAGAGAAATTATTAAGAGTGCGGCCTTTAATCAGGGGAAGAACACGCAGCAGAGAGCCTTGGTGAGAGAATTCTCTAATAAGATTCCTGTAATCAAGTGTGGGCAGTCGGGTTCTGAAGATACATGGAGATGGTAGAATCTGTAATTCTGAAGATGGGGAAGTGATTCATAGGGTATGGAGCTGAAGCCTAAACAGGATGGCATTTTGCACTTTAAGATCTGACCAGAGCAGGGCTTGCTTTTGGAAAGGGGCCATTCATTTCAAAGCAAGTTAGTGTCCTGCTTCAATAATCCAAATTAGTTTAACACACTTCGGTGACATTTTTTGGGCATTTTTCACAATTATTAGAGATAATTCACTTTTCTCTGTACACTGTAGGGTTGAAAGCAAATTAAATCAATAGATTTTCTTCCTTTGCTCTCTCAGATGAGCCAGAAGTTATCAGTCAAATGTGCACACGACCTTTCTGCTTAAGCTTAAAAACCCAAACAACCTGTTGGGAAGACGTTTGGCCAATCTGATTATTTTCTCTATACTAATTGGTTTTATTTCTTCATTAAATTGAATGAATTGCCTGGTCATTTCGTCACTGTGGGGATGAAGCTTGATCCACTTAACAGTGAGTGGCTGTCCTTGACAGACCATGGATCTCTAGACATGTCAGCCATTGTGACAGCTTCCTGGTGAGGATGGAAGCAGACCCCGAATCAACCCACTTTCTCCACATTGATGTTCAGCATCCTGGTCGAGACATGGAATCTGGGCCCCCAGGAGACCCTAGAGACCTGGGAACTGGCTTTCTACCTCGGATGCTTTCCTTCTTGCAGGCCAATCTTCAGGTGGCATCAACGCGTGTCTTTGAAAAAACAAATGTTGACCCACACTGAAAACACTGGCTCTTTCCCAGACGGCATTTGTACTCTGAGATGAAAATCCCTGTTGACACCCTACCTTTACTTCATCCCCTTTGCTCACACCCTCCTTCCACACTGGTGTCCGCGGCCTCGCTATAGTCCCTTAGTCCCTAGATTCTTTACTAGTGTTTGTTCTTTGTCTTCTAGAATATCCTTGGCATGTGGACCGTGCAATCACTCTCAGTGCCATTAACCATCTCTCCAGGGTTTCCCCACCTTTGTGGCTGGGTTCTCCATTACCTCCTGTGTCTTGTTCTGTCTACAGCAGTTCCTGGTTGTCACTCTGCCATATCCCTACCCTCTGTCTGGTGGCTTCATGAGCCCTGTATCACCTGCACTCCTTTCCGTGTCCCTGCCCTCATCACAGGTCCCCTGTCCCCGTTAGAGCAGAGTCCCTTGAGGACCAGGTTCCTCTCAGTTGTGGGGTCTCTGGGTTCTTGGGCAATGCATTACCTGCTTTGCTGAGCCCAGAGGAGGTGTGCCAGCAGCTGGCTGCCCCATCATCACAGCACTCACACGTGCTCATCACCGGGGCGGCCTGGGAGGGAAGCCCACAATTCTTTAACCCTTTGTGCTTCCCTGTTCATTTTCAAAGCGGGTTTGCTCAGGATTAGTGTACACAGTAAACCTAGCAGCTGACCTGTGAAGATGGAAGATCTTTTTAGATTTTTGTGCTTAAATATAAGGGGTGGCATATTTCTACACACTTTGTTTGCTTTTAGAAGCCCAGGAAAATTTAGGCATCATGGGTTTGTGATACCCATGCCCATAGGAGATGGATTGAGGAGGTGACACCATGTGTAGAGAGGACATAGGTGCCATTGACCTGGTTTATTTTCAGATAGCATGGCCCCCTGGCCTGGGGCTCACTCACTTGGCTAGACTGGCCAGCAAGCAAGACCCAGTGATCCTTCTGCCTCAGTTTCCCCTGTGCAGGGTTTACAAGTGCATAGCATTGTACCCAACATAGGTTTTAGGTTTCTAACTTGACAATGTAGCCAGGTGACCCTGTAATAGTGAGGCCTACAGTGGAAAAGCTACCTGTGAAGGCCAAATTGTTTATTATTATTATTATTATTATTATTATTATTATCATAATTTTTCTGTCTTTTTTCCTTCCTCCATTCATTCTTCCCTCCTTCAATTTTCTTGTCCCTTCCCCCTCTCTCCCTCCTTCCCTCCCTTCTTCCCTTCCTTCCCCTCCCTCCCTTCTCCCCTCCCTCCCTCCCTTCCTTCCTTCCTTCCTTCCTTCCTTCCTTCCTTCCATTTTTTAAAATGGGAATAGAGAACCCATAACATTTACTACAAGCTTAATGCATGAGCTTTAGCTTGTCCAAAGAGAAATCAAGCATTAGACAGTTTGGGAGTCTGGGGAATGGTTTTAATATGTCTGTAGAAAGGTAAACAGAGAAAGTGTCGGGGACTTCAAAACTTATTAACTCTGAGGAAGACAATTTTGTTTAAAAAAGGCAATGCAATCTCAATGTTCAACACAGCTCAGTTGTGACAGGTGTGCACCTGGCTTAGACTAGCCACCTAAACAAGGCGTGGAGTCAGGGCTCCGCATATGAAGGTTAAGAGGATGAGCACGACAGGTGTGCTGTGTGCAAGGGAGCTGAAGTCTTGGAGGGAGGGTCTTAGAGGAATAGCTACTCTCTTCTGTCCTTGAGGGAGGTCTTAAGTTAGCCTGTAATCTAAACAAGAGGGAGAGATGAATCTCAGAAGACTCCAGAATGAAAAAAAAAAGATGGCTGGGTGGACAGGTTGTCAGCTTTCCTAATAAGTAGAAACGTTTGAGGTTTTCAAACTCTGGTGCATGTAGAACTTTAATCAAAATAAGAGCAGATTTGACAGTGTGCCCAGTGCATCTTCCAGGGATCCAGGCATTCTAGAAAGTTTTTTTTCAGCTCATCTCATAATGCAGTCTACCTTCTTGGAAAGGATTACCTCGTGGTTCTTTTGGCCTGACTGTGGGTTTCTGTGAGGAAATGGAAGAGAGAGGAAGGGGGGCCAAGGGGGAGCAGGTCTAAGAGGTTATTCTGTCTTTTCCTTTCCCACACGGAGACAACTGCCATAGTAAATGACAACATCCCAGGTACCCACCTCACCCCCTGCTGCCTGGCACTCTGGTAGAGACCAAGACGTGTCATCACTAAGGTGTTCTCACCTGTGGTCTAGCAAGTTCTCTAATCTTGCCACCTGGCTTAGGACCAAGGGACTCAAAGTGATCTCAAGTTAACCCAAAGAAGCCTAGCTGGAGGGTAGCTCTGTGATGAGAACAGACACCACGACGAACACTATTTACAATGTATATGGTCATTGTAATATGGTATGGAGTCATCAACTTGGCAGCTTGGTTTTTACCATTTCCTTCCTTGGAGGAAGTGAGGACAATGCATTTGCTAAGTGTGAATTGGAGGTAACCAGAGTCCTGTACACATTGTGTGAGCTGAGGTTCACTGTGGAGACTCGGACAGCCTACTAGTCATTCTTGGCCCACTTCATGATTCTAGATGTATATAAAAAAGACTATGTTCCCTCTTTCAGGTCTAAATCTGCAGGGAGAATCATCTTGTGCCAGCACAGACTTGCCTGTTGGTCATGGGAACAAAGAGAAGGACCGTGACTCCCAAGAGACTTCAGGACCCATCTCTCCTGACACAAGCTCAAAAACCAACCTGGAACGAGACAATTCAGCTCTGAAGGTGGGAGCCACCATTCTGAGGCGCCACTGTCTACCCATCATATAGACTTGTGCCTTTATTTCCTAATCACTACCTATGTGGTAAAATTTCCTGGTCTCCTTCTGGGGCTCCCCAGAACCTAAAACCAGACAACAAAACAAAGCAACCAAGAAAACATTCCCAAATAGTCTACACTAACAAAATTAGATAACTTTGGGCTGGGGATATGGATCAGTAAGTAAAACACTTGCTGTTCAAGTGTGAGGACTGGAGTTCAAATCCCCAGTGCCCACATCAAAGCTGGATGCATATCTTGAAGGTCTGTAACCTCAACACTCCTACAGGAAGATGGGAGGTGGAGATAGGAAAACCCCTAAAAGTTCTGGGGCCAGCTAGTCTGGTGTGTGCACTGAAAAACAACCAAGAAAGCCTGGTGTGAGCCAGGTGGAAGGTTGACACACACCTGAGGCTGTGTCGTGTGTCACATGTACAATTGGCCGGCTTTGGCTATGAAACTGTTGGTAAGTTTTCTTGAAAACTCCAAGTCTGTGTAAATAATTCCCTGGAGAAGAAAGATGCTAGCACATGTTGAGTGTTACTACAGTGTGAAAGCTCCCTAGGTGGAGACAGGAAGTGTGGGGCCAGCTGGATAATAGAGTTGTTCGGCTTTACGCAGAGACCTCTTTTGTATCAATCAGGAGCTTGGCTGAGGTTAATGTGCTGATTAGTTATTAATGGAAACTTATTGAGGACATCCTATTGAGGTTCACGCTCAGGGAGGAGTCATCAGGACCTCAAGACCTTGCTTTCATTGCGGACTGTGTTTCTGACCACAGTTTTCTTTATGCCAATTAACCTTTCCCCCCATTTCTTTTCCTTTGCACTTTATTGTAGGATGTTTCTCTATCTGCTGGTGAGCATAATGACTGTTCTCTGGAGAAGGAGTATGCTGATGGCTCAGGACTAGCTCTGCAATGTAATGCATACTTGGCAGTGCTTCAGGAAGATCCTCTGCTCCAGGGCAAGAGTTTTGATGTTGGACCCCCAGGGACTCCACTGCCGCCTTCCCAGGAACAAGTCTCCGTAGTTCCCAACCTGTGCATCTCCCCAGATGTTTCAGAGCCACCTCCGTCCTTTAGATCTAAAGGGACATTTCCCCACCATGACATTGCTACCTCTGTGGCTGCCGTCTGTGTTTCTGCAGGGACACGAACAGGACACAAAACCCTGGAGGTTCACAGTGCAGAGTCCTGTGCAGAGGAGGCTCTGGCACAAAGCTCTGCAGATAGGAGAGCCATGCCAGAAAGCATAGTACAGGCGCTGCTGCCAGGGAGACCTTCACCTGGTAAAATAGCACCTGGAGAAACCCATTTAGAAATACCGCCATCAGGCCCAACTTCAACCAGTTCACAACAGGAGGAAGTGAGACCTCAGGCAGATTTTCCTTCCTGGAGCCAATATGGACATGGGGAAGTGGCCATCCAGTGTGCTGCTTTAGGGAGTGAGAGTAGGACATGTCACACTGAAGGATTAATTACCCCCAAGAGTGTCGTGGCTCCTTCTGACCAAGGGCAACCCTCCGAAGTCTCTGAAGCCCCCTTGAGATCTATCCGAAAAAGGAGTTTGGAGGGAATGAGAAAGCAGACTCGGGTGGAATTCAGTGACTCCAGCAGCGATGATGAAGACAGACTGGTCATAGAGGTATGATGTGCTTCCAGAGAAAGATGGTGGTGATGGCCAAGGCCTGGGGATCCTCCGAGACAGCATGACCAAGTGGAATGGGCACTGAGCTCTATAAAACATCCACAGACTCTGAAAGCCATCTGAGATTCCTTTAAGCCAGCTCTAACCAACACCATGCCCAGATCCAGCCTTACCTTCTTTAGCTTCTCTCAGACAGGCTTTGACCTCTTCCCACCATCACCTGGAAGAGTCAAGATGGCCAGAAGTACACTCTCAAGGGACTCCAACTTGATGCAGTAATCTATACTGCCTCATCCAGTAAAATGACACTGACCGGAAGAGCCATATGTGACATTGCTCCTGACCAGGGAGACCCTGCAAGGTCAAGCCCCTGACCTCTTCATCACTATGTGACGAGTGGCAAGCACACCTGGGTCACTGGGGGAGCTTGACGAAAAAGGATGGGGTGTGAACTGGGCATCAGGATGGTTCTGTGAACTTTTGAATCCAGATGCATTCAAAAACTGGTCAGGGCCAGCCATCCCAATGGACAGTGTAAATACACATCACCATGCCTAAAGCCCTTTTAAATGTTGCACAAATGGTCAATACTTGTTTCTGGTTCAAAAACACAAGCACGTATGGCCCTTGTACCTGGTGCCTTTTCTGTGAGAGACCCCCCCCCCCCCGCCAAAAAAAAGCGTGGTGATTTTTGTTTTTTCTTTTTTTAGATCTTGCAAAGGAACATTGCATTAAGTCAGTAAAATAGTCACTAGAATGAGTCATTATTTTAAAAGGGGGAAAATTCACTTATTTTCCTTTGATTATTTTTGTCATATTGGGCTCTGAGCAATTTCAATTAGAGGGTTACATTTTAGTAATCTGTACAGCTTGAACTGATGCCTGTGCCTCATGATGGAGTCTTTCAGGCTTCCTCCAGAAGCTTCCAGGACATAAAACTAATTGGAGTTTTGACGCTGTTTTACATCTTGGTAATTTTATTTTGGGGACTTGGTGTTATTTTGCTGTCAAATTAAATCAGCCTTTATATTGTGCATTTCAGAACAGCACAGATCAAATCCCCCAGTATTCCAAGCCAGTGCGCCCCTGTGTAGAGGCAAATAGGTCTGCATCAGTCAGCCTTCCACGCAGGCCCCGGGTTCCCAGGCTTTCTCTTCTTCCTGTTAATTATTTGAGAGGGAAACTTCAAGAAGTTTACACTGTCCATTCCTCTATGGTTTTTTATTTGCCTTGGTATGATTTTGTACAATTTGTGATTTCTAGCCAAACTTGGCTTAACTCTGAGGTAATGATGCTCATGTGACATCCTGTGCTCTCAGGCAAGGCAACCATGAGAAGCATCTCACACTCATGAACATAGTTTCCTAAGTCCTTACCTGTGAGGAAGTATGGTACAGTTTCAAGTACTTTCATGTAACCTTTCCAGCTTTGCTGTTATCCACAGAGAGCTTCAGTGCAAGAACAGATTCCTGCTATTATGTACCTATGCCTGTGTTCATCATACACATGTTCAGAAATATATCACTGATCTCAAACCCAGTCAACAGGAGTTGAAAAAAACTAGACATTGCCTCTGTATGCTTCTTAAATCAAATGAGAATGACATGGTGATTGGCTACCCTTTGGGTGGCCTGTGCCTGAGAAGGGCACTGGAAGAAGCTGTCAGAGTCCCATGGAAGAGAGACATGATCCTGATTGGGTCTTTGGCTGGGAGACCTCGTGACGGCTGCCTCTGTGCATGTTTCCCTGGATGAGAATGAGACCTGGACAGAGGAGCTAACTGTGTTTGTGGGGGCTAAATCCTGGCGGGAGTAGCTGATAGAGAGACCAAGGCTCCCTTACATCTGTGTCTTCATAGCCTGGAAATGTCCCCGAGGAAACCATTGCTCCAGAGTTGTCATTTGGGGGACTGATTCACAAATACTGTTCAGATATTACTGCTATGTAATATGTGAGCTGAGGGAACGTTCATCAAGTTCCTCCCCCACCAGAATTCTTGATTTTGGGGTACAATCACCTACCTTATAAATCAGAATTATAAAACAAAGGGCATAAACTGAGTGGAAGAGAACATGTATATAGAACTGGCTCCTTTGCCTCAGCAGGTACAGGCCAAGAGAAGAAAAAAATTACCTTTTAGATCAGTGGTTCTCAACCTAGGGGTCAAGACCCCTTTCATAGGGTCACCTAAAACCATCAGAAAACACATGTTTACATTATGGCTCACAACAGTGGCAAAATCACAGTTTTGAAGTAGCAATGAAAATAATTTTATGGTTGGGGGTCACCACACCATGAGGGACTCTATTAAAGGCCACCCTATCAGGAAGGTTGAGAACCGCTGCTCTAGATCCTTATTTCCAGGTGACTACTGAAATCTAAGAGGGTCACCATGCCCATGTCATAACTGTGGCCCTAAAAAGCACACTATGCCACATGTCACAGTAGGAGTTCTGCCTCTTCTGGGCCACCATAGCCAGCTGCCACTCCCAAGCCTATATACAACATTGTGAGATATTGATTCTATCTTTAAACCCCTGTGTCTGTTACAAAGACAGGCACCTCACCAGACCCGCCACTTCACCTGGCCATTTAGTGAGTTTCAATCTTCCCAGGAGTCCTTTACTTTAAATCAACATGAATTTGTGAACCTTGTATTTCAATAGATTTTTTTTAAACCAAACAATTATTTTGAATGAGCTTGGGAGGAGCTAGCTGCTAAAAATTATCCTAAAGTAAGATATTGTTTGGTTTGGTTTGGTTTTAATGGGAAGTCCTTTTTATAATATATATATGTATTATATAACAAACAGTCACTGGTTTTTATAAATCTAATTTTCTTAAGGCAAAATACAATTATAAGAAAATTATGAGAAAACATTTACCCATAAAACCCAAAACTCAGCTTGCGTTATTAAAATAAAATTCTGGTATTACCAGTTGATCATTGCTGCAGTTTGACAATATTACAAGCACACATCACATGATGGTTCAGGGAAAATACATCTCTTTTGTAGCTTGAGTTTTCCTGCCTGGCCCAGGGTCAGGGCAAATCTCTCTCACCTGCCAGTCCCACAGCCGCTCAGACCTGACCAAGTAAACACAGAGACTTATATTGGTTACAAACTGTATGGCCGTGGCAGGCTTCTTGCTAACTGTTCTTATAGCTTAAATTAATCCATTTTCATTAATCTATACCTTGCCACGTGGCACGTGGCTCGTGGCTTACTGGCATCTTCACATGCTGTTTGTCATCGTGGCGGCTGGCAGTGTCTCTCTGACTCAGTCTTCCACTTCCCAGCTTTATTCTCCTCCTTGTCCCACCTACACTTCCTGCCTAGCCAATGGCCAATCAGTGATTTATTTATTGACTAATCAGCAGCACATTTGCCATACAGAACATCCCACAGCACTCTTTTCCGTGCTGAGGATGGAGCTCAGTGGTAGAGTGCTTGCCTGGCATGCATGCAGCCCTGAGTTCAATTTCCAGCACCACACATAAAAAAATGTTTCACAACAAGGCCAGTACATTCTTTGCCAGTACTGCTACCCTTATGTACCTTCATGTAGGAATCTTAAGCAATTGGTGCCTCAACTTCCTGCATGGATATTAGCTCCAGGGATACCTGCATGGACTGTGAGAAAGAGGCTTCCGATTCTTTGCCATGCAAGTGCCATTGCTCATGGTGACAGCCACTGGCCGTTGACTGTCCTCCTTAACTGCTGTGCCTGGCCGAATTTTGAGATGCATGGAGTAACAAGGTCTCACCTCTCCACTTGGCCAACTCTTAAAGATTTGTGAATTTTGGTTGCCAGCCTGACCCTCCTCCTTGTAAGGTACCATGGGAACAGCTCTTGCCTCCTCTTAAGTATAAGCTTGGTGTTTCAGAGGAAGCGAAGACTCAAGACCCAAAGCTCACAACTCATAGTAACCAGGACGATCTGTCATTTGTTTTCAAAGTGGTGTTGGGAGAGAAACAGAGAGAGAGGAGAGGGCAAGGGCAGAAAAGAGACAGAGAGGGACAGAGAGGGGGTGGCAACAGGGGAGAGAGAGAGAGATGGGGGAGGGTGAGAGGGATGAGAGAGAGAGAGAGAGAGAGAGAGAGAGAGAGAGAGAGAGAGAGAGAGAGAGAGAGAGAGAGAGAGAGAGAGAGAGAGATCTTTTGGATTTAATAAAAGCACAGCCAATAACTTTTTTTTTTTTTTTTTTGGTTTTTTGAGACAGAGTTTCTCTGTGTAGCTTTATGCCTTTCCTGGAACTCACTCTGTAGTTCAGGCTGGCCTCGAACTCACAGAGATCCTCCTGGCTCTGCCTCCCGAGTGCTGGGATTAAAGGCGTGTGCCACCACCACCTGGTCACAGCCAGTAACTTGGTGGGTAACTGAGAACCAGCTGGAACTTCCCTTGACTAAATGCTGCCTTCTAAAGCTGGGGTCTGAAGGAAGCTTTGCTTTGCAACAGTGTGGTGTGACCATTGTCCTCAGCATGAAGACAAACGATTCTCAGTCTCATGCCAAGAAGTGTTTCCTTGCACTCACATCCATTACTTAGAATGATAGCATCATTCATTTTTTTCGCCCAGCATAGAAATTTGCATTTTGCACAAAATTTGCCTGGTACAGCAGATTTTTATAGTTATGGCAATGTACGAGTGCTCAACTCCCTAGATGTCGTTTAATAGGCATAGGGGGAAAATGGCCCACCTGCCTCTGGGGCAGTCAGATTCCTACAACTGCAACAAAAGGGGCCTGTGTTTCTTTTTACTCCGGTTCTTAGTCCCCAGTTTAAGAAGCCCTGGCTTTGGAAACACTACATTTGTCTGTCTCTTTCAAAACTCATTGCGTATAGATGTCAGGGTCCAGACCAATCTTGAGTGCTAAATTTCAACCCTTGTGTGTCTTTTCCATACTCTGCATTGATGTGGTAATATGTGTAATTGTTCTGTAGGGATATACAAACATGTGAGCATATTGCATCACCATGGGGAAAAGGAGCGGAGTGGGGGGGCAGTCCTGGCCACTGGGAGCGCTAGGGAGTGACTCACTTGCTGGGGCTCACTGCTCTACCCTTTGTTCATGATGGGGAAGCGCTTGGCTTCTTGGTTGACAAATGTTCCCCCTTCTTTATATGGTTAAATTATTTTGTTTTGATAAAAATAAAACTTAAAAATGAAAATGTCTTGTGTGATTTATTAATTTTAACCCACACCATCCACCATAAACAACGACTTCCTGTAAGACTTAACTTCTGATTATTCCCAACTCATTAACCAGACACTCTCTCTGCCATATTGGAATCTCATTCCAGTCAACAAAAAGGTGAGATAATAGCAAATTACCCTATTTTCTTGTGCTGTTACTTGTCCCCATGTGCCTCATTTGTCATACGACTTGCCTTAATTTATAGTTTTTAACTTAGAAATGCTTTTTAAGATTCTTAAATGTAGCTAAACTTTGAAACCACACGAGAGTACTATCCACAGTGCAATAATCCAAAACTTTCCCCTTTGGAATTGATGTTTCTTGGAAGCTTGATGTTATTCATCAACAAAGAAAACATTCGTACATCAAAATCATACCTCTTTATGAAGATAGTGAATGTGTTCATTGCAAGAATGTTTTCCAGCCCAGCAAAATGTTATCCCTCTGCACATACAGCTTCATGAAGTCAGTGGGTCTGCTGCTTTGGAAGAAACTTGGAACACACGTACTAATTGATGGCTCTTAACTGCTTATTTCCTAACTCCTCCAACTCTGGTTATAAGAAATTAGTCCATTAATTTTCAAACTTCAGCCATTTGAAAACCATCTCAATGTTTTTTGGTGATATGTTTCAATACAACACTCGCGGGTATATTATTTACTTAATCTTTTTATTTAAAAAAATCTCTGCAATGCAGGAGAGATTATTGCTTTAAGCAACAATGTCTGTGAAATATCTCATTTAGTGTAATAGTTAGGTATCTGTTCTAATACACATTTAAACACAAAGTCATCAAAATCTTTCATCCATGTACCACTTCAATATCATCTTTATGCTGCCATTGGTGTGCTTTTTACACTTGGGGAAGCACTGAGATAATCTAAAAGGTGTAGGTGCAGTTGGAGTCTCCAATTGTTCTAGTAAGCATAGTTTCTGCCGTTATCTGTTTTTCTCTCCAAGATACTGACATGATGACCTCATGTACAACTGTAAATATACAGATGAGTTTTCTCCATCAAAATTTACAGCTGAGGGGCTGGAGAGATGGCTCAACAGTTAAGAGTATTAGTTTTGTAGAGAACCTGAGTTCAATTCCCAGCACCCACATTATGTGGCTCCCTATTGTCCATAACTCCAGCTCCAGGAAAGAAACAGTGACCTTTTCTGGCCTCTGTTGGCACCTGTACACACATGCACATACACATACACAGCCTCACACACATGCATGTAATTAAAAATAAATAACTAAATAAATGGGTGTTATAGTGCATGCCTTTAATCCCACCACCCAGGAGGAAGAGGCAGATAGATCTCCACAAGTTCCAGCCAGCTAGATAGGGTGTACAGTGATACCCTATCTCAAAAGAAAAAAAAAAAAGAGTTGATTTTCCTTGTGGCCCATTATTATCTTTTTTTGTGTGTGTATATGGCTAGGGGATAACCTACTACTATTATTCTGCTAAATGAACAGAGCAATACGATAACTCATAATGACACATTGCTATACCCATAGATCAATACATTGTTCAGTCTTCTTTAGAGAAGCAGTAAATGTAATTAACACAGAGACCCACATCTGGACAATGTCCAGAAACTGAGAGATTTTAGAATATTTGACCCCAAATGGGATGTCTTTATCAAGCCCCTCTCCTTGAGGTTTGGAGGGTCTATGCATCAGAGGAGTTAGGATGATTGTAAGATCCAGAGATGGAGGATGACTCCAAGAGACAACATCTTCCAGACACAGGAGGGCTGATGCACACAGATAAATCCTCAGAAACTGTGGCAGCACACACAAGAACCACACAGGTTCAAACCAGACAAAATGCCAGCATAGATGAAGGGAAGTGGGGAAGAAGTCCCACTTAGAAGTTATTTACAATTGAAGGCTGCTGGGAGAGGGGAAAACAGTTTTCTCCAATGGAGTATGTGGTGGTTTGAATAAAAATGGCCCCTCAGGCTCAGATATTTGAATGCTATTTCAAATATATAGCACTATTTGAAAGGATTAGGAGGTATGACATTTTTGGAGTAGGTGTGGAGGAAGTGTGCCACTGGGGTTGGGCTTTGAGGTTTCCAAAGCCCATGCAGACCCAGTTGCGTGCTCTCCCTGCCTATCCCCACCCCCTCCCTATGGATCTGGGTGTAGCTCTTAGCCACTTTTCCAAGCACTGCACATGCATACCACCACGCTTCCTATCATGATTATAGACTAAGGCCTGAAAGTGTAAGCAAGTTTCCAGTCTTACTTTCCTTTAAAAGAGCTGCAGTGGTCATGGTGTCTCTTCACAACAGTAGAAGAGTGACTATATAGTCAGGGTTTCTATTGCTGTGATAAAAAACATCACGACCAAAACCAAGTTGGGGAGGAAAGGGTTTGTTTGACTTACACTTCCAGATCATAGTCCATCACTGGAGGACATCAGAAAAGGAACTCAAATAGGACAGGAACCTGGAGGGAGGGCCTGATGCAGAGACCATAGAGGAGTGCTTCTTACTGGCCTGCTCCCCATGCCTTGCTCAGCCTGCTTTCTTATAGAACCCAGGACCACCAGCCCAGGGATGGCACCACCCACAATGTACTAGGCCTTCCCCCATCAATCACTTATTAAGAAAATGCCCTACAGGCCTGCCTATAATCTGATTTTACAGAGGCTTTCTTTCTTTCTTTCTTTCTTTCTTTCTTTCTTTCTTTCTTTCTTTCTTTCTTTCTTTCCTTTCTTTCTTTCTTTCTCTCTCTCTCTCTCTTTCTTTCTTTCTTTCCTTCCTTCCTTCCTTCCTTCCTTCTTTCCTTCTTTGTTTTTTTCTTCCTTCCTTTTTCTTTAAAAAAATTTTTTTTTGAGACAGAGTTTCTCTGTGTAGCCTTGACTGTCCTGAAATTCACTCTATAGACCAGGGTGGCCTTGAACTCACAGAGTTCTGCCTGCCTCTGCCTCTCAAAGTGCTGAGATTAAAGATGACTTTAGCCTGTGTCAAGTTTATATAAAACTACCCAGCACTGTGATTAAAACAGAATATTACTGGGTACATCAACCACAATCCAGAGCAGGCCCCATGCTCAGGAGTAGTTGGTCAACATAAAATGTACTCCATGTTTTTTTTGTGTGTGATTTTTGTTTAGTTTTGACTTTTTTTTGGTCTTTTGGGGTTTTGAGTTTGAGTTTTTTGTTTGTTTGTTTTGGGCGGGAAGGGAGGTGAGGAGGATCTGGGAGGAGTTGGGAGAAAGGAAAAAATATTATCAAAATATATTGCATAACAAATTATTTAAAAGGCCACTAGGTGAACTGCAGATCTTCACCTCCCCCTCCACTCCTCTCAATCCAACCCCCCAATCCCATCTCCAGCTCTGCAGCAGACCATCTGCTGCGGCCTCCCTTCACCCGCTCCAGTCCCCCATCTCCAGTGGGTCTCACAGATCTTCCCCTCCTAACTCCCCCACATTGCTTTATCCCAGCCCCCAGATCCTGCAGGTGTTCTCGGGAACCCATAGGCCACTCTGGCCAGGGATTGAGGTGAGCTAACTGTGGCTCTTTACCTCTCCCTTCTCTCCTCCAAATTCAATCTCCAACTTTCACCCCATCTCTGTAGCAGACCTCCCCAACTTCTCTGCCCCCATCTCCAGTGGCCCAGCAGATCTTCTTCACCCTTCCTCTCCACTCATCCTGCTATTACAGCCCCGGCTCCAGTAGACATTCCTTGGAACCCACCAGCTAAGCCCACCAGAGGAGCAAGTAGACCTGTGAAGCAGGTAGGCAAGCTCCAGCTCTTCATTCTCTCTTCTCTCCTCCAAATCCAATCCCCCAGTCTCATCCCCAGCTCTGTGCAGACTACCTGTTGTAGCCTCTTCTCTCTCTCTCTCTCTCTCTCTCTCTCTCTCTCTCTCTCTCTCTCTCCCAATTCCCAGGGGACTAAGCAGGTCCTGATGTAACACTTTTCTTTCCTCCCTCCTATAGATCCCCTTAGCCCCCCTCCTAGCCCATTCCCATTCCTAAATATCAGCTCCCAATACCTAGAAGCACATTTTACCCAGAACCCCCCAGCTGTGGTTGATATATTGTGCACCCT